>NC_034604.1:30260863-30326700 GCF_900095145.1 Mus pahari | reverse complement strand
AATTTTCTGAGGAACCGCCAGACTGATTTCCAGAGTGGTTGAACAAGCTTGCAATCCCACCAGCAATGGAGGAGTGTTCCTATTTCTCCACATTATCGATTGATTCTTAAGTAAGACAAAATGGCTCATGCCTATTGTCCCACCATTTGGGAAGGCAACAGAATTACAAAGTCAGATTTAAATACATTAAAAAAAAAAGTTCCATCCGAGCCTGGCTACATGAAACCTGTGTCTAAAAAGAAAATTAGCATGCCAATTAAGTGATGGTGCACATCTATATTCTCAGCACTAGAAAAACAGACAGCAGATTTCTGTAAGTTCAAGACCAGACTGATCTACATGAGTTCTAAGGTATCAAGGGTTATGTAGTGAGACCCTGTCTCAAAAAAATAAATAAAAAAAGTAATTGTCAGTAAGTCTTTAAAGTACATGTCTAAGAGATCAAAGTGTTCTTCTTATATAAAGAGGCACAAGGGAACTGAAGCAAACAAAAATGGTACCCCAGATCATATGGTCACCACTAAGAACTGAGAATCTAACCCTGTTTCCCAGTACCTCCTAGACAATTCTACCACATATAGTACTAAGTAAGATACAAAGATTAAACTCAAGAGAACCTTGTACCTGGGGACATAGCTCAGGAAGTAAAAGTACTTGCAAGATAAGGACTACTTACTTCCAGCATCAGAATCCTTAGGGCTGGAGAGTTGGCTCAGCTTACAACCCTCTGTAATTCTAGTTCCAGGGGATCTAACACCCTCTTCTGGCCTTTGAGGGCACCAGGCGTTGGCACACAGCTACACATGCAGTCCAAACACCCATACACATAAAACTAAAGGGGGAGGGTGTTTGCCAGGAATGGTGGCACATGCATTTAATCCCAGCACTCAGGTAGGTAGAGCTCTGAGTTGGAGGCCAGGCTGGTCTACAGAGCAAGAACCAAGACAGCCAAGGATATACAGAGAAACCCTGTCTTTAAAAAACAAACAAAAAAAAAAAAAAAAAAAAAAAAAAAAAAAAAAAAAAAAAAAAAAAAAAAAAAAAAAAAAAAAAAAAAAGTAAAACAAGAAAGAGAACCTTCTACTATTACACCATCTGTCATGAATCCAGATCTGTCAACCCTGATGTTTTCTTCTCCTTCAGAGAAAGTAGCAGTTAAACACTTCTATTCATTCAAAACAAAAGACAAAAGAGGGGAATAAGCCCCTAGTTCTTTATTAGAATAAGATTAAGATCAAGACCTTTCTTAAGAATCAATTACCTTAACTATATCCCCTCAAAGCAATCAAACTTTATAAAGTTATAGGAAAAGAAATATGGGAAAAAAAATTGGGGGAGATAATGATTATAAAGGAGAGTAGGTTTTTCTTTTCTTTTCTTTTCTTTTCTGAGCCAAAAAAAAAAAAAAAAAAAAAAAAATTGTGAGTTTTTTTTTTAATCTGAGCCCCGAACTTCAAAAACATGGAACTTAAATTCCCAGAACCCGTATGTCGGATCACAACTATCTCCTTCAAGGACATCAAGTGGTGCACAGATATCCATGAACACAAAAAACATTTACACATCTAAAATTTCAAAAACCAAAAGAAAGCATGTACTATATATCCCAGAATGGCTCCATTTCTTATGTACTTGCAAATGGTCTTGAACCTCCCATCCCCCGTCTCTTCCACCTCCATAGTACTGGGATTACAGCATGAGATGAGCTACTACATGTTGCTCAAAGATTCTACTATGCTGTGCTAATTTTTTGTTTGTTTGCTTAGTTCCAAGAGGGAATACTTTGTATATTAGTTTCTTTGTTTTGAGACAAAATATTCTATAGCCCAGGCTGGCTATATAGTTGAGGATGATCTTGAATTTATGACAGAGCTGCCCGCTCCCCAACATGTCTGTAATCCCAAGGCAGGACCAAGGCAAGAAAATCAGTTCAACGCCATTCTAGGATAGATAGCAAGTGCCAGGCCAGCCCAGGATAAATGAGGTCCTGTTTTAAAAGGCAAACAAAAAGAAAAAGTAATAGTTATGCTAGCAAGTTTCTTAAGAATAAAGTAGATGTTGGCTCCTAGCAGGAAACGCTGCACCAGTCACCTCCTCCAGTCAACCTACACCGCAGAAAGTCACTTAGAAAAAGAGCTGGTCATTCGGTGAACCATCACTGACTGAAGAAACTCACCTTGCTGACCCTTAGTTTCTCCACATTTTATTCTCCTTACATACACTTATTCACTCACACATTTACGTATTATTTGGAGAATGTAGATGCCACAGGATACACAAGATCAAAAAACAACCTGCCAAAGTCCATTCTCCCCTTCTACCTATGGGCTCTAGAACTAAGCTCTTTATCTACTGAGCCATTTCAGCAGTCCCAACTTTTCTATATTTTAAAAAGACTTTCTAAGCTGAGACTCTTTCTAGTTCTCAAGGGAGTTCTCATCTCCCTCAGTTACCCCATTAACCACTTCACATTCCCTGTACTCTATACAAACACCAATGAATACAACAGTTTATGTTTTTGTCTACAACAACGCTAATGATATTTAATTTTTATTTTTGTGTATTTGAGTATGTGTGCACAAGGAGGCAAGAAGGAGTCTGATGCCCTGGAGTCACAGGGAATAGTGAGCTCCTGGACATAGGTGCTCCCTTAGGATCCAAACTCAGGTCAGAAAGCAGGAAGCACTCTTGAATGGCTGAACAACCTCTCCAGCCCCTTAAAGATACTTGTAGCTTGCTTCTTGACCGGAATTTTCCTATGTTCTATGTCCAAGAAAGAAGGTAGGAGGGGCACACAAAAAAGGCAAGAGCAAGGTAGGAGGGGCACACAAAAAGGTAAGAGCAAGGTAGGAGGGGGAAAGAAAAAAAACAAACAAACAGTCATTTTGTAGAGGTGCACAGCTGCAAATTACAGTTCTCCTGCCCCAAGTGTCTTTACTAATGAGTCCTAATAACAGGTATATAATCAGTGTTGCACAGTGAACAGAGTACTAGTGTATATGTGCACTAAATCGAGATGTGCAATAGGCTACGGTATACCAAAGGTGCTGAGTTACTTATTCTCCTGATAGTTCTCTACATGTTTATAAGCAACAATATCATCATCATCATTATTATTTTATGTGTATGAGTGCTTTGTCTGTGTTTATGTCTATGCAACAAATGTTTGCTCTGTGCCTCAGAGGCCAGCAAAAGGTATCAGATCCTTTGGAACTAGACTTACAGATGGTTGTGAGACACAGTGTGGGTACTAGAAATCAACCCCTAGAAGAACAGCCATCACTTCAGCCTCATGAATATAATATTTTTTAAAGTAAAGTTTTATAAATGATGAAAACCATTAAAATATCTGTTATTTGTACATATAATATATACAATTTGATGGGCAGCAGTGGTGGCAAGAACCTTTAATCCCAGCACTTGGGAGCAGAGGGAGGCCAGCCTGGTCTACAGAACAAATTCTAGGGTAGCCAAGGAATACACAGAGAAAACCTGTCTCAAAATTCTCGTGTGTGTGTGTGTACATATATATGTATTCATGTTTCAGATTTTTGATTTTTAAGGCATAAAAATTTTATGTTTGCTAGTTTATTACAAAACTGAAAAGGCAAAATTAATACATTGCTAAGTCTTTTCTTCTTTCAGACAAGTTTTCATTATATACCTAAGGCAAGTCTCAAACTTATGTTCCTCCTGCCTGAGCCTCCTCAATACTGAGGTTACAAGGGTATACCACACTCCTAGTTTCTAAAATCCTTTTTAAAAGCTTTATAAAATCAGGTGTTTAAATATGGGTTAAATAGATAAAGTGGTTATTTACAAAGCCCAATCACATTTTTATTTACAGCTAACACAAAGAAAAAAATTCCAATTATTAGATGGACCTTAGGTAGTCATTTCTGAAACATCTTATGAGCGCATACTGTTTCTTATTAATTGCCAAATCCAAAAGACCTTTTGAGACATCTGCCTGGATGTGCATTCTGCAAACTAGGAAAAAAAAAGGGGGGGGGGCTGTGTTAGCTTTAACTAAACAACTGAGTGCTATTAACCACCTTTCAACATGTACGAATTATTTCAGGATCAATTTTTTTGGACATTCAGGAAATTGTGGCACCTTGTCTTATTTTCCAAGACTTTGCTCAATTATTCTAACTCATTAGGATATTAATGCTCTAAAACCTTTTTCCTTCTCCCTTATCTCATTTCTGCCTTCAGTATTATATTCAAAATTTAAAAGTGCTTACAAATTATAGGTAATTTTTACTTTTCTTTTTTGACTAGCATCAAAATACATTTGCTACAAATTATTATTATTACTACTACTACTACTACTTCTCCTCCTCCTCCTTTTTGTTGATGTTGCTTTGTTTTTGAAATGTAAGATTTCGGTTGAAATTGTTTTGGCCAGGCTTGGTGGCACACATCTATAATCTCACCTTTCAGGAGTCAGCAAGTTCAAGGTCATCCATATATCAAGTTGGTGGCTAGCCTGGACTACAAATACTCTTTATTCCTACCTACACACATACACGGGGGCATAGTGGCACAATAGTATAATGTCTATATTCAGAAAGCTGACCAGAAAAATCACAAATTCAATGCCAACTTGAGCTACATGGTAAGACTGTTATCTTATCTTAACTCCCTAAGAAAGTCCATTTTTTCCCCATTCTACCCAGAGTAGCAAAAAATGGGCATTACAGAAAGTATCCTGTACCTAAGAATTTAACATCTTTATACATACATCTCAGATCTTAACCCCTAAAGATACAGAATTTCAGAAGAGAGAGAGAATAAAGAGGAAAGGAAAAGAGGGCATCCCTTACTCCTCCAAGCCAGAGGCAGCTTCCTCTCTCACCCTGGATTCACTGAAGGAGATCTGGCAAAGCCCTGGGTCCCAGATACAACACAGCTACAGAAACATAAGATCCCAGGAAATCTCTGGCATGTGCTTTTTACACTTTATCTTTTTAGAGTCAGCCCAACTGCATCAAGTTAATATCAAGTTATTTAAATCTGAACTCACAAAGCCTAGAAAACCTTTCAGTTTACCCTCCTCCCTCCTACCCCCTGGTGGCACAGAAAGAAGCTTTGCATTTTCCACTTTTATAGTTGACAGAATATTTCTTTAAATTAAAATAGAGTACCACACATATTCATGTTCTCATTTTCCTTTCTAATTCAAGTGTGCCCTGCTGCTATTCAGAAACACTCCAAAGAGAGACACTTGCTTCCTGATTACACATTCAAATAAATGCATAACATGCATTTCAACCTGGAATCGCTTTCTTTAAGAAATTAACTAGCAGTAACCAAGTTACTGCCATATCACACATGAAGTCAACACCTAAATTAAGCTGGGTACGGTGGATGAAGACCTGTAATATCACCACTCAGGATGCTCAGGTGGGAGGGTTGATGCAAGGTTGAGGCCAGCCTGAACTACAGAATGAGAGTCAGTCTCCAAAACACAAAACCAAGTCAGTAGAGTACATTCCTGTACTCTTAGCACTAGGGAGACAGAGGCAGGAGGTCCAAGAATCTGAGGTCATCCTCTGCTACAGTCAATTGGTGGCAGGAAACTCCATCTCAAAATTTTAAAAGGGGCCAACAAGCTGGCTCAGCAGGTAACAGCAGTATCTACCATCAAGCTGGATAACCCGAGTTCTCTCCCAGACCCAACAGAGTAAGGCGAGAAAATTGATTTTCTCTAATTTCCAATGGCATAGCACACAGATGTACATATATGCATACATAAAATAAACATATTAAAAGAGAAAAGAATTTTTAAAAAACAAAAACAGAACAATACTGAGATAACCTCTGCTACACTGTACAAATATATTAAGGCAGTAATATTACCTGCTGTAACTCAAGAGCATTATCTCACTGGGTGTTATTTTTGTGAATTTAACAAGACAGATCTTTAAAAGAGGAACAATTTCAAAATGGTAAAGAAACATTAGAATTTAATGATTTCACTCTTCTTTCCTCACTTACAAGTTGGCTGCATTAGCACTTGAATCTGCAGAGCAGCATATGCTCATACACGGGCACTGGTCCAGAAGCAGACAGCATCCTTGACACATCCCAAGTCAAACCAAGTACAGCCTCAGCCCTAGAGACTTACAAGTGGAGACAGACAACTTAAAACATAAAGCTCTCAGGTGACAACTCACTAATGACTTTCCAAAATTTATATTTTGCTTCCCTTGCTCAACTAAAATGAAAAGCAAGAGAAGAATTAAGTGATAAGACTAGGGGTCTGAGGGTAAATAATAAACAATGTTTTTACCTAATCATAGGCTTCAGAACATATGGAGGTTAGAAAGTGGATGTACTTCTAACAGATCCAGATAGAAAAGATCAAATGCAGAGAGATATAAAAGGAACAGGGGTTGGGAGATCAGATAATTTTATCCATGCAGCAAAGAGAAAAAAGTTGAAAAGCAAACCAGGACTCAAAGGAAGACTATGAGAAAAATCAGCTGAGTCATTGGACCTAATGAAGAAAGTTATTACAGCAATCTAAGAACCTAGTGACTTATATGTTTTCACACTCCTCCATGAGCATCATTATGTCTTGAAACTCATACTCAGTATTCCAAAGTAGAAACACTTGTTGATTGTTACCTATGAAAGGGCCACTGTGTAAGATCAAGCTCACAACCTCCACCTGACTAGAAAGACACACACATCCACACAAATCTCTTCATAGCTGCTTCTCTCTACATCATAAATCTAGCAAACTCTGACTTCATTCTGCCTCTTGTTAACCTCTCAAACCCTATTCAAAGTGGTCATGGACAGTTACTCTGTCTTATCTCTTTTAACATTTATTTTCCAGGCAGCTTACACAGACTGAATAACAGCTGTCAACATCGACACTGGACACAGGTCCAATTTTCACTTCATTCAATGTGACTTTCATCAGCTGGCAGGAAAATAAATAAATAATTTTTAAAAATTACACACACACACACACATCTCAAAACCTAACAACTTGTGCTCAAAATCCCTTTGGTCAGGAATGAAACACATCATTTAAAATTCCCTTGCCAAGATTAACAACTGAAGAAGAAAACAAAAAACAAACAAACAAAAAGAGAAGCATTCTTCACTGACAGCCAGAACCTACAAGTCTTGACAGAGAGGGAAGCCTCAGAGCAGACTGGCTTGTTGCACTAGCTGGATTGGCAAGCTCTGGATTCAGGAAGAGACCCTGCCTCAGTTGAAAGGCAGTCAAGACATCCAATATCAATCTTGACAACCATTACAAACACACACACACACACACAAAACAAAATAAAGCTCACACACACTCACTGCAAATCATTTAATCTGTACTAAAAACAAAAGCTTTCGTTATTCATCCTTTGTGGAATGTTGTAAAAGACCACCAGTTTTACATGATTAGAAAACTGTATGTCCCTGAGTTTACATAAATATCGCTGGAGATAACTAAGCCACTAGATAAGTTTACAAAGCAACTGTGCTTACAAAGACCTGAGCTTTTGCAGAAAAAGTTCCTTGCTCTGAAATGAATCAATTATGTTTCACATAAAAGGGCTTAATAGTCTAGAACATGGTACATGCCTGCTAACTCACAATTCAGGAGATGGAAGATAATCAAGAATTCAGACTACATAGTAAGTTCAAACCTAGCCTGAGCTAGTAAGATCCTGTTCTCAGGAAGGGAGAGAGGCAGGAGTAGGGAGGGAGGAACTTATGTAAAGAATGATACTTAGAGCAATTTTGGTTGCTTTCAATAACTTGAAATTTTATCTCTACAATACATAGCATCATTACCGAAGTTTATGTACAATGGAATACTGACCCAAGGGCCAGAATTTAAGAAGTTCCCCCAAAAATCTTAAAACATTTACTACTTAAACGCAAATAGACATGAAGGGAGGAAAATGCAAGCCAAAATATTAAAGCATTCTCTTTCTATTTACTAAACGACCCCCTCTTCACCTTCTAGACATTTGGAGCAGATGTTTAAGGTTCACACTACAGTTTCTTTGATACTGAAGAAAAGGCTGAATTAGGTTACCAAGCTCCTGAAGTTCACCAGGAGAACTACAGTACACATGGAAAAGTAATTTACTGTGGTTGATATAATAGTCACAGTTATTTCAGCCGAGCATGGTGGTGCACGAGTTTAAAGCCAAGGTTCAGGAGTGGGAAGATGATCAGGAACTCAAGATCAACTTTGTACACATAGTAGATTCAAGGCCAGCCTAGTTCCTGACTCAAAATAAAAGTGCTTGCAGAACAGTCCTGATTATTTTAAGTTCAATCCTCCAACTCTGCTAGGAAAGACAGAACTGGCTCCTGAAAGTTCTCTGTCCTCTATTTTCTACAAGCACATGCAAATGTGTTCTCTCTCTCTCTCTCTCTCTCTCTCTCTCTCTCTCTCTCTCTCTCACACACACACACACACACACACACACACACACACACACACACACTTAAAAAAGAACCTGGTAGTTTCAATTAATAAGAAAAACAAAGGCTTCAATAAATCAACAAAAGAAAACTAAGGCTTATAGATAATCAGTGCTGCACTGGAACATTTCAAATATAGCCATAAAAAATTCAGTATCTACCACCAACAAATAATATATTTTTCCCCTTGCTGCAGGGGATCAAATTCAGGATCCTATGTATGCTAAGAAAACATTTAACCACTGAGCTACGGCCCAGACTAATTTTTTGTTTGTTTGTTTGTTTTTAGTTTTTCGAGACAGGGTTTCTCTGTGTAGCCTTGGATGTCCTGGAACTCACTCTGTAGACCAGGCTGGCCTGAAACCCAGAAATCCACCTGCCTCTGCCTCCCAAGTGCTGGGATTAAAGGTGTACGCCACCACCGCCCGGCTGACTAATTTTTTAAAAACTTATTTTTGTTTTTTATTTATGTGTATACATTCCCATTCAGGAAAGAACACAGTGCTGGATCACCTGGAGCTGGAGTTACACTCAAGTGTGAGCTGCTCAATGTGAGTGCTATAAAACAAATATGGGTTCTCTGGAAGTACAACAAATGTTCTAGACCCCTAAGCCATCCCTCTGGCTCCAGAACAATTTTTTTAAAGGAAACAGTTTACACTTACAAAACAAAAAACAAAAGCAAAAAAAATCTAATGGGACTATCCTAGTATCTGTCAAGACTACCATTTTTTTTCCTACACAACATCACTTTATGGAGAATACATGAGCCTGTAGAGAACTCTCCCCCAGTGTCTTGTGTGTGGGGTAAAGATGTATCCAGATTTGTTTCACTGTCCTCTGCCAACAGAAAACCTATTCCAGACTGAGCATGAGTCAAACTGGGCTAGTTATAGACACTGAGGAAGAAAAGATGTTCTGCTGACAACCTAACTAAGATGACTATCTTATTGTCGGCATCTGTCTAGGACATGTACACAGAGTACATGAAAACAGAGGCAAACCAAATTACCAAAATTGGGAGGTGAAAGATTCTCTGGGGCCAAGTCCCTGGATCTTTGACCAATACCTATACTCAAGAGATACTTCTAGGAATCCCAATTGCAAAGGTTCAAAGTCTCTCCCAGCTCAAACTGGAGTTCTATGGCACAAAGTAGCTGAGGTTATATGACCATCACCAAACTGAAGATAAAACTCTTCTAGAAAATGATTTACAAAAACAATCTTTTAAGTTCCTAGAAACTATGACCCTTAGGAAACGTTCTAAATGTTCACCAAGCTGTATGCTGAGTATAAGTATTTTGCTATATTTTGCTATATAATCTGCCCCAGGTTGAAGACAACTCAGTGGCTTAAAGCACTGGCTGTTCTTCCAGAGGACCTAGGTTCAATTTCCAGCACCTACACAGCAAGTCACACCATCTTTAACTTGCCCAGTGGATCTAATACCCTTCTCTAGCCTTCACAGGCACCAGACATGTGTGGTATACAACAGACATGTGCAGGCAAAAGACCCATACACAGAAAACATTTTTAATAAAATAATAAAAAAAATAAGTAAAAATAAAATACTAGGCCAGAGAAATGGCTGAGAGATACAGGAACTTGCCATCAAGCCTGAGGATCTAAATTCAATCCCTAATTAAGTGAGACAACTCTACATGTACACCCATTACAGGGGTACATCTCTTACACACACACAGAATCGAGACATTTAAAAAATTACATGTAGCTCTTGCAGCTAGGAAAATGGCTCAGCAGTTAAAAACACTTGCAGTTCTTTCAGAAGACCCAAAATCCTAACACAGTACCCTCATTAGGCAGTTCACAAAAGCATACAACTGCAGCTCTAGGAGAGCCAACAACTCTGACCTCTACAGACACCCACGCACCTATGAAATACACACAGAGAGACAACATATACATACATAATACTTTTAAAGCTTTAATAGAAATATTATTAATCTTAAGTAACATGGGAGGGAAATAATGCAATAAAAGGGTGTGGCTGGAGTAGAGATATAGCTCCAGAGTAGAGCTTAGCACATACCAGGCTCCAGGGTTCAGTTTCCAGCACTACAAAATTAACAGTAAATAAACTCTTTAGTTAAACGCCTATAATCAGTGTTAAACTTTAAAAATATATTAGCAACATAATAAAAAGCTAGAATTAAAGATAAGTAATGTATTTATATATAGCCAAGATCTTGACAAGAAATAAAACTAAAGGAACTTACAATATTACCTATACTTATTAACCCAGCCAGTAAAGGCACCTGCTGCAAAAACTGATAAACAATGTTTGATTTCTGGGATATACAGAGTTTTTAAAAGAATTTTAAGGGTTGGAAAAATGGCTCCATGGTTAAAAACACTGGCTGCTTTTCCACAGGGACCCAGGTTAGATTCCTAGCACCCACATACCAGCTCAAGGCCACCTGTAAATCCAGTTCCAATGGAGGAACACAATGCCCTCTTCTAGCCTCTACAACATCAAGCTTGCAAATGGTGCACAGATGTACATGAAGACAAAACACCAATACACATAAAATAAAAATTATACAAAAAAAATTAAGAATTTTGAACGCAATGCTCACTTAAAAATCTAAGTATATAGAGAATGCATGCTTAATCCTGGCAAAAGAAATCAAAACCAAATAGGGACTACCTTTGTTGTGGGTTGGAACAGTCAATTTAGTAAAAGTACAATCTTCCCCAAAACGATACTTATAGAGAAAGCTGAAATAACTGCAAGGGCTAAATACTCAGAATTAATAAATGTAGAAGATTCTTTTTCTAAAGCATAAATGCTATTTATTAGGGCAGCTAATCTGTGGTCACTTGACTAGGTTTGGGAATCACCTCAAGAGCACGTCTGAGATAAGTGAAGTGGGAAGACACCCTGACTTTGGGTGGACCATCTCACTGACTAACTAGGAAGGGAAATGGAGAAGGCAGCTTCTGGCCAGCACTCATCTGTTTCCTGATCTGCCCAGATGCCAGGAGCCACCACAACAGCTGTGAATGGCCCTGTCTCACCTTGCCTACCATGATGCAGTCTACCTCAGGTAAAATAAAACTTTCTTTCCTTAAACTGCTCCTTGTTCTGTTATAAAAAGTTTAAAACAAACAAACAAACAGTGTGTTATATAACCAAATCTGTGTAAAATTGGCAGAAGGAAAATGAAGACTAGTAAATCAATGGAAGGAAACACAGAACCCAGATCTAACTTTACACATACAACCTATAGATTGTTAACAAATATGCAAAATTAATTCAACTGAAAAAAGACATTTCCAAAAATGCTGAGGCAACTGAGTTCTCCATAGGCAAAAGAAGCCGAAGGAGAAGGTGACCTAAACACAATTGATAGATAGATAGATAGATAGATAGATAGATAGATAGATAGATCACAACCCAAAACAATTCAGATTTAAACACATAATTTAAAAATACAAAAGTTAAGTGGGCATAGTGGCACATGCTTTTAATCCCAGCAGGGGCAATCTAAGTTGAAATCCAGCCTGGTCTACATAGTGAGTTCTAGGAGAGCCAGTGCTACCTACGCAAAGAGATAAATAAAACGATAAAGTTTTTACTGGGGTGGGGGTTAAGAAGCTGGAGAAACGGTTCAATAGTTAAGACTGCAGATTGCTCTAGCAGATGACCCAATTTTGGTTACCAACTCTCATACTGGGCAGCTCAAAACTGCAGTTAATTCCAGTTCCAGATTATCCAACATCCACTTCTGTCTTTGAAGTGCACCTAGACACCCCCCCACACACACACACACACATACTCCCATGCAGAAATACAGACATATACAAACACATATATACATAGTTAAATATAAAACCTTTATAAACAAAACAAAACAAAAAAACGTTGATATTTACAAAAGGCATCTTTACTTTCCTGTGACTAAGTTACAACCATTACAAGGAGTAGCAATTAAAAGTTTAAACAATCTCTTGAACATAACATCCTTAAAACATCAGAATTACAAAGTGATTCAGAAAGGAGAAGAGGTAAATGAATGAGTACCAGGAAGTAAATTAGATCTTTAAGAAAATGAACTAACTAATTCCTTGAATCTTGAAACAACAGTAGTTATATAAAATCTACAGATATAATAAAAAGGACAGAGAGAGAGTTATATATACACATTGAACCAGTGTTAGTGTCCTGATTTAGAAATTGCACTATTATACATAGTTCTAAAAGATGTAAACAAGTGAGAAGCTGGATGAAGGATACACTGTACTTCTCAACTATTTTTACAATTTCCAGTGATTTATAATTATTTTAAAAAAAAAAAAGTTAAGCCGGGTGTGGTGGCGCACGCCTTTAATCCCAACACTCGGGAGGCAGAGGCAGGTGGATTTCTGAGTTCGAGGCCAGCCTGGTCTACAGAGTGAGTTCCAGGACAGCCAGGACTACACAGAGAAAAAAACAAAAAAACAAAAAAAAGTTAAAGCAACTTATTAACTGACTGTTGTTAATCAACTAAATTACTGGAGTAAATATTGTCAAGCAATGTTAACTTGACTAAGAAGTGGCCCAACTGAATTCAATTGGCTCTATCCTGAGATAAGTTTCCACCCCCACCCCTCCACCCCCCCAGAGTTTCATATAACCCAGGCTGTATCCCAGGCTGGCTGTGAATTCACTATGTATCTAAGGATGGCCTAGAACTTCCTGCATCTACCTTCTGAGCATTGAGACTACAGGAGAATGCCACTTCTGCCTGGCTGTATGTGATGCTGAGATCAAAACCTGGGTTTCAAGAATGCTAAGTAAGCACCTTAGCTACATTCAAAGCACCTAGAACAAATACTTTAACTTTCAGTAACATGCCTCAGTTCTTAGCTCCCATGGCCCCATCATGTTCCTAAATTGACTCAGGTTACAAAAAATTAACTCACACAGTACTTCATGTACCACACCCGTTAACTTTATCTATTAAAAGGAACAGTTATTTGAACAAGAGTTAGCCCACATGACAACTTATTCCTTTGCATTTCTCCTTCCATTCTCCTGTTACCACACAGCAGTGATAATGGTGTCTAGACTCAGAGTCCTGCCTCTAGACTACCTATCTGTCAACCTCTTGAACCTTCCTGTACCAAGTTCCAGAGACTAATCTCCCACGAGCATCACCTGTCCCTATGTTTTATGATGTCCAGATGGTAGAACTTCAACATAAGAAAATTAAAGAAACATTTTGGTTTAGATTAAGAAAAAGCTTTATAAATACACACAAACCAATACTGGAAAGAGCTGCTTCCTGGGAGAATGAGCCCTGTATCACTTGATATACTAAGCTGTAAACATGTCCCAACAACAGAATCCTGTGGTTCTACACCATTCCCTAGAAGTCCTTCATTCCACACCTGCAGTGCAGACCAAAGACCACACCCTCATCTTTAGCTGAGAGGCTGCAAGGCAAGCTAAAGGCCAGTCTGGTTCTGAAAACAAAACACAAACCACAAGCTCACGGGTCATAATTTTCTAGACCTTTTGGACGAAGGATATTTTCTGAGATCAAACCCAGGACCCTATGTGTGCTCTATGATTGAGCCAAACCCCAGACACTCTCCTAACCTTTCCTATCAGCAGTGCTCCATAATGTTCTCCTAAGGTAAGAGCCCTCAACATTCCCCAGGCATGGCTTACATGTGCTCCTGCTTCCGTAGATGACATCCTCCCTTTCTTCTCCATTTAAAGATCCAATGGATGTTTTAACACATTAAGAAAGATTTGTTGTTGTTTTTTTTTCCAGACAGGGTTTCTCTGTGTAGCCCTGGCTGTCCTGGAACTCACTTTGTAGATCAGGCTGGCCTCAAACTCAGAAATTCACCTGTCTCTGCCTCCCAAATGCTGGGATTAAAGGCATGCGCCACTACCACGCAGTTTAAGGACGATTTCTAACCCGCTGTTTATCTGCTCATCATTCTTTCTAATATTCATGCTATTAATTTACATTTCATGCCCATGTGTCATGATTATAAGTTCTACAACAGGAAAAACAACTTTTCTACTTGCAGTTGTCTGAATGAGAATTGCCTCCATAGGCTCATATATTTTAATGTTTGCCCCCAGTTGGTGGAACTGTTTGTTAAGGATTAGAAGGTAAAGATGAGGTGTGTCCCTGGGGATGGGCTTTGAGGTTTCAAAAACCTACACCATCCCCAGTGTCTCTCTCTGCTTCATGCTTGTGACAAAAATGTAAGGTGTCAGCTACTACTCTAGCACCACCCCTGCCTGTTCCCATGCTCCCCACCATAATCATCATGGACTCTAACCAACCCTCTGAAACTGTAAGCACCAATAAACAATTCCTTATGTAAGTGGACTTGGTCATGGTGTCTGTACAGCAATAGAAAAGTAACTAAGACTATACAAGAGTGTCTTGCCTATCAGAGGAACACATGTAATCAACCAACTGACCCCATTTTGTTTTTTCCCCAACATCTATCCTTCCTAAAAAATTCACTTTTACCTAATCATATGCTTAACTGAACCCTCTTCTATTTTGTTTTTTGTAGGTGTACACACACACACACACACACACACTCCAGACAGTGTCTCATTCAGTAGCTCAGGCTAGCTTCTTAGCCTTTTTACTGCACCAAATGTTGAAAGCAATGTAGGATTATACAAAGGTGTGTGTCTGCTTCTTTGAGTCTTCACTCGGACGTGCACATGAGTAGCAGAAAAGAAGTTACTCATTAGAGCAAGTCCCTATCAGCTTTTAAAAGCCAACTACTGACTGCAGCCCAGTTTTTTTTAAGATAAGGTTTGACTATATAGTCCAGGTATGACTTTCAATCTTCCTGCTCATGCTTTCTAAGAGGTAAGATTAGAGGCAAGCCCCATAACAACCATCAAGTAAAATCCTATTCCAATGTGTGTCTAATAGTTATCTTGATTGCCAAATTCTTCAGATTTAGAGTTATGGAAACAATTTTCTGAGCATATCTATGTGTAATTATCTAGATTATGTTAACTGAGAAAGACCTACCCTAAATGTGGACAATACTATTTAATGGGTGGGGACTGGACTGATAAATAGGAGAAAACAAGCTAGGCACAAGTATTCCTAACTCTCTGCTTCTAGAGTGGAGGTGGAGGTACAATGTGAACAGCTAGCTCCTCTTCCTGCCTTCAGATCTTCCTCACCATGCTGGACAGTGTGCATGTATCCCCTACAACTTTGAGCCAAAGTAACTTCCTTATGCTGCATCTGTCAGGTATTCTCTTAGAGCAACGGGACAGAGCAACTAATGCAGAAACTCTTCCTCATCCCCTTACTTCCAATTTGACAGCACTGGTTCTGTTTTCTAAACTTCCCATTTTCTGATCACTTAACTCATCTCATCTGTCTGGCATCCCTTAAGCCAGCTAAGTGCTTTCTTTTTCTAATCAGAACTCTTACTATTCAAGGACTTGTAAAATATACTTCAAATAACCAGAGGTAGCCCTCCTCTTTGTGAACTTTTAAAATACATATCATGATGGCACATGATTATAATTCAAATATTTGGGAAACAGGCAAAATGATCCAGTGTCCTGGGCAAGCCTGAGGTAGGTAGCAAGATCCTACTGTGTGCCAAAGACATCAGTGACTTATGATGAGTACAAGGTGTCTTTGGGGGTGACAGAAATGCTCTGGACTTAAGATAGCAACCACAGCTACACAACCTTAATAATATACTACAAACTCTGAAAGGATGATACAGTGTGCACTATATCAGCTTTTTATGATTCTTCACCTACATGAAAGCATTCATATTTGTAAATACACTTAAAATGTGAGAAAGGAACTTTTCTTTCTCACATCATACTCTTTAGGAAATAGCTAATTATCCTAAAACACAATACCTATCAACCACAGACCAGGTACCATGTTGGGTAGCACAGAAAAGACCACCAAACTATAAAGTAAACTGCCCTGCTAGAGACTGGGAAGGGGAGGGCAATCTGATTAATTATTAATATAAGAATTAGAAAACACTTCATTGACCTAATCAAAGATTGGACATATGGATGTGTACCCCCTAAACAAGAAGGGCACATACAAAAAGTAGCAATATACATCAGCCTGTATAAGGCTCAGCAATTAGTTTAAGCAGATTGTCATTAGGATGTGACCCTAAATCACATGAGTTTAGATGCTGTGAAACTGATAACTGGCTCCCATGGACAGTTCTTGGGAGGCTCATTTCATTACCTTGAAAGAAAATGGCCTTGAGTTTTATGAATGTGGATGTTTCTGATACACTTAAAGCATTTATGATGGTATTTTAAGATACCCAAATTTTCATACATATTATTCATATAAAAAATTATATAAAACTATGCATTCATTCTTATGGTTGCATAGGGGCTAAGCAGTTATGAGCACTTGCTGCTCTTCCAGAGGTCCTGAGTTCAATTCCCAACAACCACATGGTGGCTCACAACCATCTGTAATGTGATCTGATGCCCTCTTCTTGAATGCAGGTGTACATACAGATAGAGCATTCATACATAAATAAATACATCTTTAAAAAAATTATGGTTGCATAGAAAGCACAGGGCACACATAAACCCCAAACACAGAAACCTGACTTGAAACTCACAGAAACAAATACTTCTTACTGCCGGGCGTGGTGGCGCATGCCTTTAATCCCAGCACTTGAGAGGCAGAGGCAGGTGGATTTCTGAGTTCGAGGCCAGCCTGGTCTACAAAGTGAGTTCCAGGACAGCCCTGTCTCAAAAAAAAAAAAAAAAAAAAAAAAAAAAAAAAAAAAAAATTAGCAAACTAGATTTTGTATATCAAAACAGCATACCTCTACTTTTTTAAGTTTTATCAGATCATACCGTGCACATTTGTGTATGTATTCTCAATAGCATGCTTTCAGCATGGCTAAGTAGCTTCAACAGAGACTCAATGGCCAGTAAAACTAAAATACTAGCTGGCCCTCTACAAAAAAAAAAAAAAAAAAAAAAAATAGAAACCCCTATCTAATCAAAAGTAGTCAACATTAATCCAGAACAAACACATCTTACAGTCCCTTAAGGAGCCAAGTGTTTCCATAGATACCAACTAGGCATTCCTTAAATAAGTAATTATTTAATTGCTAACCTAAGACAAGTCAGGTTAGGCTTCAGACCACTGAAAACCTAGGGAAAGGAAATCATATTTTCTTCTACTGACTAATTATTCAAAAATGAATGGTAGCTTAAAAGGAGCATTTATAATCCTTTGGGGTTAGTTGGGAGTGCTGTCTTCTGAATCTTGAATGTAAATGGGTATCTGTCTCCAAAGTAGTTCATTCATATGCTTGGCAAAAGTACGCTGCTGGCCATTCGCAGCAGACGTTACCTCCTTGCTACAGAACTTCGTAAGTGTTCTCATGGCACAGCGGCCAACTCTCCCCTGGTGAATAACTCATGAGAAAGAAGCCAGTTAGGGCCAGTGAGATGGCTCAGTGAGAGCTGCTGCCACACTTGATAACCAGAGTTCAACCCCCAGACTCACAGGAAGGAAAGAAGGAAGGAAGGAGGGAAGGACGGAGGGAGGAAGGGAGGGAGGGAGGGAGGGAGGGAGGGAGGTGCCTACTGTTAGGCCATTACTTATTTGAATTTCTTATCACAGTATATTAAAACATTATTAGCAGAAAAACCCACAAAAGAATACCCAAATCTTATGTTTGTATTGTCATATCAACTGAGATATTATGATAATACTTTTCTAAGATAATCAGAGTCTTGAATTCCCTAGCTTATTGTCAGCAATCCTACAGATTAAGTACAAGCCATATGATAATTAGTTCTAATAACAGTTAACATTTGTTTAGCACTTTGCCCTTTACGAAGCACAATTTAAATGTTATTGTATTTGTAACAGCTCAATAGTAATTAACCAAAGCTCAGGTCATTGATGGATAACAGGACCAGTTAGGGCTGTCAGGACTGCAATGGCAAACATGACCACAAGGTGGCAGCAAAATGTTAGCAATAAGACCAGACACCCAGTGCAGGTATTCCTATCAGGGTCTTAACCAGTAAATCCGGGAATCCTGCTGTATTTGCTCTGGAGAATTCTATCCTTTGAGGTAGCACACTCCTCATGGATCTATGAACCACCTCACAACAGTGCTCTTACTATCTCACTAGCAGATGCCCTTTATAAAAGTTGCCCTTTATGCTATACACTGGGCATTTTGGCCTGGGCCAAGTCAGAAAAGGAGAAATATCTTTTCTTTCTTTCTTTCTTTNGAAGGAGGGAGGGAGGGAGGGAGGGAGGGAGGGAGGGAGGAAGGAGACTCCCACAGTTGTCTGACTTCCATACACCATGCCGTGGCACCCATATATAGAATCACAGACACACGTATAAATAAATATAAATTTAAATTTTTAATGTATTTCTAGGAAAACCTAACTCTCTTCAAATATTGACCTACCTTGTTTTCGAACATCTTCTACAGCAACCACAAGCTCTTCCTTGAGAAACTGGCTCTCTTTTGCAATTTTATCCCCCTTTTCCAAGAAATTCTCAGTTGCTTGTTCAACAGATGCAGCCAAAACATGGGCCTTCTTAGACCGGCCCCTCTTCTTATTAGAGGGCCCTTTACTATTGGTGTTTACCAGAGTTGTAACCTAGAAGTTTAATTAAAAAAAAAAAAATCATTTTGAATGAAAAATAGTAGACTAGTATCTTTAAAGATAGCAATTCTACTTTCATAAGTAAGTTAGGTGACACACTTAGAGATCTTACTAAACATGAAATAACACAATTCTAAAAATTATGTTATATTTAGTTTCCAAAATAATTTGTTTCTTAATGTATAAGAAATACAATGCCAGCCGGACGTGGTGGCACACGCCTTTAATCCCAGCACTCGGGAGGCAGAGGCAGGTGAATTTCTGAGTTCAAGGCCAGCCTGGTCTACAGAGTGAGCTCCAGGACAGCCAGGGCTAAACAGAGAAACCCTGTCTCAAAAAACAAAAAAAAAAGAAAGAAATACAATGCCAGCTGGAGAGATGGCTCAGTGTTAAGAGCATTAATTGCTCTTCCAGAGGTCCTGAGTTCAATTCCCAGCAACCACATGATAGCTCACAACCATCTGTAATGGGATCTGATGCCCTCTTCTGATGTGTGTCTGAAGACAGCTACAGTGTTTTCACATATAATAAATAAATCTTTAAAAAAAAAAAAGAAAGAAAGAAATATAATATATATCTTAAGTTCTTAAGTAATCATAAAGTTTTTAGAGAGACTTCACAGACTAAAATTATGATTGGGGATAAGTGAATGTCATTTTTTTTTAAGTCAAAGTCTTCCAGAAATGACTGGACAATAAATTTAGCTTTACCAGAAGACTACATTTTGTCATTGTTACTAGTCTGCAAAATGTTCTCAGACAACTTACTTCTGAAGTCTGCTCAAGTTTATTAATGCAAATCTTAGCATTAATTAGTAAAGGTCCTTAATAAAGAAACGAAAGATTGCCCATAAAAGCCTACTGTGATGATGCTTACAAGTTCCAGAACATTAGCCATCATTAATCAGTTCAATATACCAGATGATCTGTAGGTTGAAGATGATTAAAGATTTATTATAGTGTAAATCTGCCAAACATAAGACCTGAAAAGTACAGTATACTGGGTTCAAGACAGCAAATATCCCACTAACTCCCACACATCTACATATAGACATATAAAATATTAGTTTATGGCTTAGAAGGCAATTTTTTTAAAGACAGCAAATGCCATTCTTGTTTTCTCTCTCTTCTCCTGTATAAATATACACATATATTAACTATGCCAAGAGTTAAAATATACAGCTGCTAAGTTAATAAATGTCATCACACTATGACACATGTATTTGTAACAGAATATACCAAGCCTACACCCTCAAACTAAACTACCTGCCAATCAATCCTACACAACGAAGGGTGCATTAAGATAAGTGGAGAACCTTAACCATCAAGCCCCACCTTCCTTGAATTTCCTGTCTGATGGAGGGTGAAGTTATCTGCAAGGCACAAATATTTAGAAGTCTGTACTATATAATACCAATAACCTTTACTATCAGCAGTAAGATTTCAGAAAAGGGAAGCTGTAATCCAAAGAATTAAAGCCAGGCATAGTGGCACATGACTTTTAATACAAGTGGCATTCAAGAGGTGGAGACAGGGACCAGGAGAGTTGAAGTCTACCCTCATATACCTAAGGATGTTGAGGCCAGTCTGGTGATATAAAACCTTGTCTCAATTACAATAGTAGAATTAAATAAAGAAATGTACCAGTATTCAATCAGTAGTGTAACCATATTAACTAAGTACTATCAAACTAACTAAAACTCAACCAACTCAAGTTAAAACTCTGAGCTAAAGAACCTTCCTTAGCGTTTGGTGGCCAGACCTATGGCTAGAGAATGTTATAACAACTCTGTTTTCAGATTGTTACCTGTGTAACAAGAGGCTCCAACAGTCTTTCAACAGCCAGAGTCCTGATCTCCAGACTTTTGGGGTCCCATTTGAAGTTTATGTTGCCTGTGTGGACGGCAGTCATTTCTAAGAGGTAAACAAAAACCCAAAGTCAGGCAGACATCAAACAGAAACGTGAAATACATTATCAAGCTCTCACAAAGACTTTCCTATCAGTATAGCAGCATTCACAAGAGGAAGTAACTGTAACTAACCCGCAAATGAGCTCTTACACATAGTAATTTTGTGTTTACATGAAGAGACAATCTTGATAAAATTTTTCCAATACAAATTCACTATAGATTAAGAAATCTCAATCAAGGCTGGAGAGATGACTCAGTAGTTAAGAGCACTGGCTGCTCTTCCAGAGGACCCCAGGTTCAGTTTCCAGGACTGGAGTTTTCAGTTCACAACTGTCTATAACTCCAATTCCAGGTGATTCAACGCCCTAACACAGGCATACATACAAGCAAAACACCAAAACACACAAAATAATAATTTTAAAAAAAAGAAAGAAATTTCAATCCACACAGGTATGGTGGCACACACCTTTAATCCCAGCACTTGGGAAGCAGAAGCAGGCGGATTTCTGAGTTCAAGGCCAGCCTAGTTTATAGAGTGAGTTCCAGGACAGCCAGGGCTACAAAGAGAAACCCTGGCTCGAAAACAAACATAGATAGATAGATAGATAGATAGATATAAAGAGGGGAGCTGAAATCCATCTACCAAAATATTTAACAAAGTCAAGTCTAAAAGTTGGAAACAACCTATTAAAAGTAGTATTAACATTTTTCTTTTTATTAACTGTGTTTTCTAGTAGTATAGAACTATATAACTATTCAGGGGGAAAAGCTATTTTCATAATGAACAAAATTAAACTCTCTACATAACATAATGAGGACAACAGCATCCAAAAGCACACATCATTTTAAACATCATTTTAACTACTTTGAACTTGTCTCACTTATACATGAAGACTACCAACCACCACCTTTTCAAAAGGCTTTTCTATAGATTCAATTAGATAAAATAGAGTGTGATCCTCTGGATAGTACAGTCTATCTTAATATGAATTAAGGAAAAGGTTCTTCAAACAAAAGATCTAATAAATATAGGATAATGTATTTAAATAAGACACCATTTAGGCCAAGAATATAGCTTGCTCTGTTAGTCCCAGCACTCAAAAGACTTAGGAAGAAAGATCACAAATTAAAGGCCAATCTGGGCTGAGGAATAAAAATCCTGTCACAAAATTTAAAACAAGTTTAAAGTTAAGAAAAAGGAAAAGCACCTTTTAGGAACACCCAAAGTAATAAATGATTCATGGGCTGGTGAGATGGCTCAGTGGGTAAGAGCACCCGACTGCTCTTCCGAAGGTCCAGAGTTCAAATCCCAGCAACCACATGGTGGCTCACAACCATCCATAACAAGATCTGATGCCCTCTTCTGGAGTGTCTGAAGACAGCTACAGTGTACTTACATATAATAAATAAATAAATCTTTTAAAAATAAAAAAATAAAAAAATAAAAAAATAAATGATTCATGTAAGAATCAAGGACACTAAAGCATGGGGGCGGGAAGACAGCTCCACAGTTAAGAGCATTTACTATTCCTACAAAGAACCCCAGTCCAGACGGAACCAATGCCTCTGCACCCCCATGCACACAACCACAGATGCAGATGTGTACACACACACACACACACACACACACACACACAGTTGGGGGGGGCACGGCGGGGTGAGACAAGGTCTCACTGTGTAGGCCTGGCTGGTCTGGAACTTGCTATGTAAATCAGGCTGACCTCAAAATCAGAAATCCACCTGGCCCCATGACATTAAAGGACTGCCCCTTTAGCCCACTCTGGGGCTATAGGGACAGCTCAGCAGTTAAGAGTAGAGACTGCTCTTCTAGAAGACCCAGGTTCAATCCCCAGCACCCACGTTGGTCAGCTCACAACTAACTCCACTGCACCTGACACCTCTAGTCTCCGTAGGCACCTACACTCACATGCGCATCATAATTTAAAAATTAATTTAAAAAATCATTTTTGTAGTACATCACAAAACTACATAACTTCAATCTAATGTTAAGTAAATACCAGAGTAATAGTAAGACACATTCCACAAAATTGAGAAAAGGTCAAGAAAACCAAATATATAAATTTTAAAATGGATTATTTATAATAAGCATAGTAATTCATGTTAAATTTCCAAATTTTCATCATTTCACTTTAAATTATCCAAGCATCAATAAAACACTGAATCACATAATGGCAATTGGAAATCAAGAAGTAGATTTGCAACACAAAATGCAGTTTCCAGACAATATGTTCCCTATACTTATATTATGCCGGGTCTACATATTTTGGGTCTTGAAAGGTTATTTTTCCACTAAACTGATAAACACAAGTCAGTAATCCTTAAAAGATGGGATGGTCTAGGTTGTTAAAGACCACTAACACTTCAAGCAAATGTCATCAAATGTCACAGATAAGACGGTTCAGAAGAAAGCATTTGCCTGTGGATCCTAGTTTCCTGGCATTTCAAAGAGACTGCCCCAGTACAAATAAGAGAACCTTTCAGGATTAGAGGACTAGGCCCTGTGATTAAGGAAAGCAAATCCAGGTGGGCATTTCGAACAACTCCTAGTTACTGAGAAGCACAACACAATTCACTTTGAGGGGTCGGCGCTTGTACCTGGAACTGAACCCAGAGCCTGCCTGACGTGCACTAGGCGAAGCTCTGAAAAAGCTCTACTACTAACACTGCCTCATTTTCCCAAAGAATCTCTTCTAATATTTTTCTGATATAAAAAATTTTCTAGACACAGGGAAAACAAAAAGAAAAGAAGCTTCAGTGTTTCAGGATTTATTTTATTTGAGACAGAGTCTCACTACATAGCCTTGGCTGGCCTGGAACTCACACAGATCTACCTGTCTCTGCCTCTGCAGTGCTGGGATTAGACATCTTGCCCCACTACACCTACAGTGAAATTAATTAAAGGTTTATTTTTATGTTTTATTTTGTTTTCATGTATGTATGTGTACCACACACATACAGAGTGCCTATAAAGCCAGAAGAGACCATCAGCTTTCCTAAAACTGAGTGAGTTGCCATATGTTTACCAGAACCAAACCAAAATCCTCTGGAAAAGCAGCAAGTGCCCCCAAATTAAATTATTTTAACAAGATGGAAATGGTGGTCTATGTCTGTAATATCAACACTTGGTTGAGGCAGGAGGATCATCTCAAGGCCATCCTAGACACTCAGTTGAATCCAGCTTTAGCTACAGAATGAAACCCTATCCCAAAACAACAAAAAGCCTTCTGAATCTTTTACTTTCCTGGAGCTGAGGCTTCAGAGCCCTAGGGCTTCCCACGTGTTAAAAGCGAGCTCCATTGAGGAAGTTAAGGCTGGACAGTGGTGGCACACCTTTAATCCCAGCACTCGGGAGGCAGAGGCAGGCAGATTTCTGAGTTCAAGGCCAGCCTGGTCTACAGAGTGAGTTCCAGAACAGCCAGGGCATAAATAAATCTAAAAAAAAAAAAAAAAAAAAAAAAAAAAAAAAAAAAAAAAAAAACGAGGGGGCGGGGAGAAGTTAAGGCTCTGCTACTTTCAAAAATACAACAACTGACAAACTATAAATGCAACAATAAATCAAAATGACACCTGGCCTCCCCAGGTGGAAGATGGACAAACCGACCTACAGAAAAGACCAACTGAAAAGCTTGTGTCCAACTGATCAACTCCAAGCAATTATCACAGAGTTACTTCAAATGACCTGAATTTAAGAGGAACCAAACATACAAATTTTTATTTGAAATCCCCAAACTTAACTGTTGGTAACTCTTCTGAACTGGACTGTTGGTATCCTGACAGTACATAACTGGACTGCTAGTATCCTGAAAAATTACTTCTAAAAGGTACACATCCCCTTATTCTATTTATCTTCTTTTCTTCCATACCTTTGGACAGTGGGCTAGAACAAGGGGAGGGGCATTTGAGAGCCCTTATTAAAGTAGGTTTTGAGAAATCTAAGCCTACAGATGACACCCATCACAGCTTAGACATAATGGGTAATTCTTCTAATGTGCTAGAGGAAAGGTCAGGTTATGCGTGGTTAGCAATGTTCCTTAAGGTTGGCAAAATAAGCCAGGTGTGGTGGGTGCACACCTTTAATCCCAGCACTTGGGAGGCAGAGGCAGGCAGATTTCTGAGTTCAAGGCCAGCCTGGTCTACAAAGTGAGTTCCAGGACAGTCAAGACTACACAGAGAAACTGTCTCAAAAAAAAAAAAAAAAAAAAAAGTTGGCAAAATAGCAGCAAAAGCCTTGTTCCTGGAAGGAAGTTTTTTAATTTTATTTCCTGGTTTTTTTAAAAAAACAAAACAAAACAAAGTCTTTTTTAAAAAGATTGGAGGTAAAACTGACAATTCTCTTATGTTAGATAAGATTGCGGAGTTAGCTAAGCACTTTGAAGTAGAAGTGCTAAGCCAGTGGGAGAACAACAGTGTCCAAGCTTGATGTCGGAGACCAGGAATGTACCACACAACGGAAAGGAGAAGGGCTAGGAAGCTGGAGAGATGGCTCAGCGGTTTAGACCACTGACTGCTCTCTTCCAGGGGTCCTAAGTTCCATTCCCAGCAACCACATGGAGGCTCACAACCATGTGTAATGGGATCCAACGCCCTCTCTCTTCCAGTGTGTCTGAAAACAGCTACAGCTCTCATAAATAAAATAATAAACCTTTAAAAAGCTAAATAGGCTAGAAAGTAAACTGCTACCTTGCCCGGCTCCATGCACTTTCACTGGAGGTACCCAGAGCATCTCCTTGACTAGGGGCTCGGTACAGGTACCATGAGATAGTATACAGTCCAGCGCACCACTAGAGGATTTGCTCAGCCCTTCACAGGCACCTTCGGCCTTCCCAGTCTTTATGCAGCACAAGCCTGCTAATGATCCTGGTACTGCCTATAATGAGCTGACCTGGCATCCAACAGAAATGCTAGAACTCAAGTGGTTAAAGAGGCTATGGTGTTATATAGCTTGTACTCTCCATTACTTAAAGAAATGCTAAATACTTGGGCTATGTAGAATAAGGTTATCCCCCAAGATTGGAAGAGATTGGTGTAGCTGTTCTGTAAGCTGGACAACAATTACAATGGTGTCGTGGTGGAGGTGCAAGTCACAAATAGAACAATAGAATATAGCAAAAAGGATAAATGTTACTAAAGACAAACTGCATAGTGAAGGGCTTTATGCTGATTTACAAGAACAAATCCAATCTGCTGATGGCATAATTAAACAATGTTGTCTTGCAGCTTTAAGAGCCTGGGATATAATTGAGGGGCCAGGAGGGGAAAATCTACTTTATTTATGAAGGTAATACATGGACCTGTAGAAGCATTCACAGATTTCTTACAGAGATCGGGCCCAGCTGTAAATAGCCTTATCAGACCCTGAACCAGACAGTCATTGATAGAAATACTGGCCTCTGAAAACATAAATACTGAATGTATTCATCAGAAAGCAATCAGACTGAAAAAATGAGGAGCCCCAACAGACAAATGGGTAAGAGAGACAACTGATATTGGTTTTTGGGAGCATCATGCTAATATCATAGGGCAATGAATAGCTAGACGTCTTAGAAATCAATACCTGATGCTTTAATTATGGTGAGCTTGGCCATTTCCAAAGAGATTTAAGGCTAGAAGATTCAGAGCTCAAAATAACAGGTACACTGACTCTAGGGAACATAGTATTCAAAGAAAAGAACAAGCAGGTTCTGACTGTTATAAACTACAAAGGTTTCCTGGGTATTGGGTAAGGGCAAATATTGGTCAAAGGATTGCCAGTCCAAGAGGGACACATGAGGTAATCTCCTGCTCTCAGGAAACGAGCAGGGGGCCTGTCAGCTCCAGGTCCCACAGTAAACAATACAAGTTGTCTTCCTTTGGTCAGCCAGAAAGTAACAAGCAGGAAAGAAAACCAAAACTAAGTATTTCTTATCTTATTTATACATGCTATACAGAAGGGAGTGCAGGTTTGGATCTGGCCTCAGTTATGCCTCTTTCCCTTATCCCCAAAAGTTGAATGTTATAAGCTACCCACTGGTACCCTCAGAAACAGTGGGAATAATCTTGGGAGCAGTGGGTTAACTTCTCAAGGACTTATTGTGCATCCAGGTATAGTAGATGAGGATAGCAAAGAAGAAATTAGAATCATGGCATATGTAAGAAAAGAGATGCAAATTGATGCAGAGAATAGGACTGCTCAACTGTTGTTGTTTTTTTTTTTTTACATTAAGGGCAAGGCTGCTCCAGTAGAAAGGACAGGAGCTTTTGGGAGTACAGAAAAATGTGTGTTCTGGCAAACAACGGTTAATGATCAGAGACCCAAGTTAATGATGTAAATGAATGGCATTGACATAGAAGGCTTGGTAGATAGAGGAGCTATGTTAGTATTCTTTCCCAAAAGTCTTAGAATCCAGATTGGCTACTTCAGAAGGCCACAGTTTATACAAGTGATAAATTATCAGGAATAAGTTGAAGTGTCTGATGGATTAACTGTGTGGGAACAGAAAGGCAAAAAGGGAAGCTGAAACTTATATAGCTGATATACCCATAAATTTATGGGGAAGGGATCTTTGGATCCTTTATAGCAATGGGGCACACAAATTAATATTCCTGCAATTCCAGGAACAGCAAATGAGGAAATTGAGTGTGATATGGTAGATGCTCCTTGGGAAGATATTGATACAGGGTTCGAGGAAAATCACAAACTATGCTCATGATCCAAAAACAAGATATCACAGGAATCAAATTTCCAAATGTATAAAAGGGGCCACTGATGACAAACCAACAGCCTTGCCCCTAAAATGGTTAGCAAACAGACCTGTATGGCAAGAGCAGTGGACCATAACAAAAGAAAAATTGCAGGCACTTGAACAACTGGTAAAGAACAGCTGGAGGCTCAACATATAAAAGAGTCTACCCCCCATGTTTGATGTAAAAAATAGATTAGGAAAATGGAGGAGGATAACAGATTCAAAAGCAATTAACAAGGTAATTCAACCAATGGATCCTTTACAACCTGGACTCCTTTATAATCTTTTATAGGCCAACATCATGGCCTATACTGACTTGAAAAATTGCTTTTGAGCAGGCTAAGGAAAGGTTTGCTTTCTCAGTTCCTACTTTGAATAATAGTCATCCGCTAAAGAGATACCACTGGAAGGTACTTGCACAGGGAATGTTAAATAATCCAACTTTATGTCGTAAGCAATTCCCTTGATCTATCATTTTATCATTATATGGATGTTATTCTGTTGGCTGATTCTGATAAAAATGTTTTAGAGAATATGTTTAAGATAACACAAAGAATTCTGCCATGCTGGGGGCTAAAGATTGCTACAGAAAAAATAGAAAGGGGAGGTTCATTTAGTTATTTGGGTTATAAAATCAATCAGCAAAAAATTCCACCACAAGAGGTACAGATCTGTAAGGACCAACTGAAACACTTAATGATTTTCAAATGTGTTTTTTTTATTAGATATTTTCTTTATTTACATTTCAAATGCTATCCCAAAAGTTCCCTATACCCTCCCCCACCCCTGCTCCCCTACCCACCCACTCCCATTTCTTGGCCCTAGCATTCCCCTGTGCTGGGTCATATAAAGTTTGCAAGACCAAGGGGCCTCTCTTCTCAATGCTACATATGCAACTAGAGACACAAGCTCAGGGGGTATTGGTTAGTTCATATTGTTGAAGGGTTGCAGCCCCCTTCAGCTCCTTGGGTACTTTCTCTAGCTCCTCCATTGGGGGCCCTGCATTCCATCCAATAGCTGACTGTGAGCATCCAGCATCCACTTCTGTGTTTGCCAGGCACTGGCATAGCCTCACAAGAGGCCACTATATCAGGGTCCCTTCAGCAGAATCTTGCTGGCATGTGCAATAGTGTCTGGGTTTGGTGGCTGATGATGGGATGGATCCCCGGATGGGGTAGTCTCTGGATAGTCCATCCTTTCATCTTAGCTCTAAATTTTGTCTCTGTACCTATATAAAAATCCTATGAAAGGATTTTCATGGGTATTTTGTTCCTGATTTTCAAATGTTAATGGGCATTATTAACTGGCTGAGGCCTTCAATTGGATTAAGTACATATGAGTTAAGTAATTTGTTTCAAACATTACAAGAAGATTCAAATTTAAACAGTCCAAGATATCTTAATAGCTGAAGCAGAAAAAGAATTAATTCTTGTAGAACTAAGACTGCAAGATGCATATGTAATCAAATTGATTCTAAACTTGCTTGTATTTTGGTCATTTTGCCTTCAATTCATTCTCCTACTGGGCTGTCTCATTATGCAAAGAGAAGACAGTATTATGGAATGGATTTTCCTAGCTCATAAACAAATTTAAAAAATTGAAGTCATATATACAAAAGATTTCTGAGTTAATTATAAATGGTAGAATAAGATTATGCTAATTGTCAGGAATAAATGCAGACAAAACTATAGTATCTCTTACAAATGCTGAGATTATGTCATTATGGAGATCAATGAAGACTGGCAAAGAGCTTGTAGTAATTACTTGGGCAAATTTTATAACAAATATCCAAAAGGCAAATGTATGCAGTTCATTAAAAAAAAAAAAAAAAAAACAAAACTAACTGGAGTCTTCCACATATCATAAAGGGAACACCAATTCCAGTGACACCAACACTTTACACTGATGCAAACAAGATGGGGAGGGCAGGTTGTAAATCAGACAAAATAAGCAAGGTACTCAAAAAAGTCCATATGCCTCAATTCAAAAGTCAGAATTGTATGAAATCCTTATATTACTAGATTATCCTGAATCTCTTAATATAATCACTGATTCTTTATATGCAGAAAGAAACTTACATGGATATAGAGACTGCTGAATTTGTACCTGATAACTCAGAATTAACCTCATTATGTATACAATTACAACAGGCCATCAGAAGTGAAAGTATCCATTATATATTACTCATATTTGGTCTTCTATAGGTTTGCCAGGTCCATTAGCTCAAGGAAATGATAAAATTGACCATTACTAATAGGAAACGTGTTATAAGCCTCAAAATTTCATGAAAAAAATATCATATTAATGGGAGAGGCTTAAAGAATTTCCATCACTTGGCAACAAGCTAAAGAAATTAAAAAAAAGAAAAAGTCCTACTTGTTCTCTATACAATCAAATTCTGTTACCTACTGGTAGTAACCCTAGAGGTACCAAAAGAAATGACATTTAGCAGATGGATATTTTCCATTTTGCAGAATTTGGAAAGCTAAGGTATATACACCATACTACTAATACATACTCAGGGTGTAAATTGGCAACTGCTTTAAGTTCTGAAAAGGCTGACTGTGTTATTATACACTTATTGGAAATAATGGCAATTATGGGGATACCTACACTGGTAATGGTCCCTCATATGTATCCAATAAAATGAAATAATTCTTTATATATTACAATATAAAGCATGTTACTGATATACCACACAATCCCACTAATAGAAAGAGCCAATCATACCTTAGAAGAGATACTTATTAAACAAAAAGGGAGAATAAAACCCCTCAGGAACAGATTAAATAATGCCTTGTTAACTCTACATTTTCTTAATGTTAGTGAAAAGGAACAATGGCAGCTGAGAGACACTGGGTTAACGAGAAAAAAACAAAAAACAAAAAACAAACAAACAAACAAACAAAACATGAGAACTAAGCCAACCAATATACTATAAAAACGTGTTAACATTGGAACAGAAACTTGCAATACTTTTAAGACGGGGTCATGGTTATGCTTATTTATCTACAGGGGATGAGAAAATATGGTTACCAACAAAACTTAGAAAGATTAGAATCTGACCAGGGGAACCTCTTATCAGCTGAGACATCAATGTCTTCACAAAGCAAATGGCCCAGGTGATTCACTTTCACAGACTGTCTGAGTTACTGATTTCTCAAAAATATGCATGCACATCAACTTCAAAGGGCTGGCCAAAATGATCAACCACACAGAGACTGGGCAACAAATGCTACAGCTAGATTTTGTTTTCCTCTTATTAACTATTTTTTATTTAACTTTTTTTAACTTATTCACTTTACATCGTGCATTGCTCCCCTCCTGGTCACTCCCTCCCACAACCCTTTCCGCCATCCCCTTCTCCTCTGTGCATATGGGGGTCCCCCTGGGTATTCCCCCACCTGGCACTTCAAGTCTCTGTAAGGCTAGGAGCATCCTCTCCCACTCAGGCCAGACAAGGCAGCCAGCCCAACTAAAAGAACACATCCCATGTATAGGCAGCACCTTTTGGGATAGCCCCCACTTTAGTTGTTTGGGATCCACATCTGCTATATACATGCTAGGGATTAATCATTTTGCCCCTTAGGCTCCAAACAGGAATTCTTCACCCCAATTCAGCATGAAGCAATTATAAGAAGACTGTCACCTCAAACCCCTTACATTGGAATGGACAGTTTGGTTGTTTGATATGCTACGGTTGTTATCATCTAGGATGGTAGGTTTAAATTGTTGTACATTGATAGAAATTTAAGGTTTTGTTTTTATTATACACTGACAGAAATTTAAGGTTGTTTTGGTTTTTTTGTATATTGACAGAAATTTAAGGTTGTTTTATTTGAATTATTGTGTATTGATAGAACTTAAGGTTGTTTTGTTTGAATCATTGTATACTGATAGGAATTTAAGGTTGTCTTGTTTTTATTATACACTATTAGAAATTTAAGGTTGTTTTGTTTGAGTTACTGTATATTCAGTAGGTCCTAGTCACTCCCACGGACTCATGTTAATTCTGCAGAGGCCTGGCTGTGCTGCCACTGCTGATCTGTGTCTGGTGATTCTTTTAAACTGTTGGTAACCTGACACTACAGAAAAGGACTGCTGGTATCCAGACAAATGGAGACTGGATTTCCCCCAAAGAACTACTTCTAAACAGGTCCACAACCCCCTGTCCTATTTACCAACTTTTCTCCCCTACCTCTGGACGGTGAGCTAGATTAAGAACCCTTGTTAAAGAAGGCTTTGAAATAATCTAAGCCTACACCCAGGTACTCCATGTATGTGTGCACATAGAGCAAACACTGAAGTAGAAATTTCTGGTTTCTTTGGAAACTCAGTTGTGTCATGTGATGTTTTTCTACAAACTGCCTTGTGAGAGGGTGTTTTGCTGAAGCAGACACATGAGAGGGCATGATGCTTTTGCCGAAGCAAACGCTTCAAAGGGTATGTGATGTTTAGAAAGAATATAAATATAACCCCACAGACAGTGAGAGGACACTCTTGCATTGCTAATGCCTTGCAACACAATGTACTGGCTGATTCTTGCTGCTTCCACCGACTCTTGCTAATTCGCCAGAGCAGTGAGGTCTCTGCTGGATTAAGCTGCTGCTACTTATTCATGTTTGTTGTTTGCTATTGGACTGGACTGTTGATATCCTGACAACAAAGCTTGGAATAGCCCCCAAAGAACTACTTCTAAAGGTGGGTTTTTGTTTTTTGGTTTTTTGGGTTTTTTTTTTCCGAGACAGGGTTTCTCTGTGCAGTCCTGGCTGTCCTGGAAACCCACTCTGTAGACCAGGCTGGCCTCGAACTCAGAAATCCGCCTGCCTCTGCCTCCCGAGTGCGCCACCACCACCCGGCTAAGAACTACTTCTAAGCAGGTCCACAACTCCCTTGGTCTTATTAACCATCTTTCTCCCCTACCTCCGGTCGGTGGGCTAGAAAGGAGGGTGAAGCACTTGAGAACCCTAAACAAAATAGGCTTTGAAAAATCTAAGCCTTTAAAACACTCATACACATAAAATTATAAAATAAAAATACATTTTTTTATTTTAAAGATGTTAAATTTCATATTCTACATCCTTTGATTCCTGTAATCAAAGTGGTTTTTTTACTATTAAATTAGTTCTTTAAAATGTTCACATGTGTATAAAATGCATCCTAATTATTTTTACTTCCCATCCCTGACAACCCCTCCTTCCTACACATCCCTTCCCCTAGAGCTGCAGTTACATGTCTACTGACTGATTTGGGTGTGGGAACCAAATGTGGGCTCTCTGCACGAGTAATATGCATTCTTAATCACTGAGTCATCTCTCCAGCCCCCAAAGACATTTAAAAGATACTTAACTGACACTACATCAATCTAACTAAACTGTATTAAGTTCCTCATTAGTGCCTATGACTTCCCAACCCATATTTTTGACCAAGTTTACAATACTGTACATGGGTTTCCCCCTGTGGAGTAGGCCTATATCCTATCAGAAGACGACTGATTACCCCCATAACAGTCACACCACTATTACACAAAAGAGCAGATCTTTCTTGGCCAGTTGTTATTGCAGTAAGATTCACATCTAATTAAAACCACTTTTTCTCCTCTACTAGCCTACACAGGTAGAACCTCTCACCACTATAAAACATAGCCAACAGGGAGTAAGCTTCCAGTTCAAACTGCATCTTACAAGCAAGATATGTGGCAGCAACAGGGTCTTTCACTAATGTCAGTGGTTCTCAACCTTCCTAATGCTGCAACCCTTAAATACAGTACCTCATGTTGCAGAACTGTATTATAATATAATCATAAAATTATTTTTATTGCTACTTCATAACTATAACTTTGCTACTGTTATGAATCATAATATAAATATTTGATATGAAGGATATGGGACCCCAAGAGGTCAAAACCCACAGCTTAAGACCCACTGACTTAACAGCCTTTGAATTGTTTTATTAAACTTAATTTTCTCAAGCTTAATCTATGTTCCATGTTTTAGGATTAAAGTTTTAGGAAATGGTCAGTGGTTAAATTTAAAGGCAACAATAGTCATACATTTTTATATTCCATAAGATGCTAGCAAAGTACTTTGTACAGGGCACAGCAGTACAAGCTGAACTGAATTTATGCAACCCATTTGAAAATATTCACAAACCTACCAAGAAAAAGTTCCTGCCTTCATCTTAATCATATTCTCCTGGTTATTTACAATTAATGGTATTGTTTAGAATCGCTAAACAAATAACTTTTAAAGCTCTTGGCAGCTTCTAGTTTTCCAATTAACTTACAGAGCACTCCTTTCCAAAATCTATTATAAAATCTGCTAGAGCTGGCCAACATTAATAAAAAAACAGCAAGCTTAAGTTTTTCCAGGAAGAATTATACTTAGTGGAATGAAATGAAAAGCTAAAACGTAGTTATTTGGTCTTCATTATCTTAAAAATAGTGATCTTGTCTATAACGCAAAATATCACTACAAACTCAGAAAGAGCTTCAATTGCTTGTCTAGCAACCTGTATGAAAGGAAAGGCAAGGAAGGAAATACAGCACAGTTCCATTAAAACCCAAGGGAGATGACTGTTGGCAAACTGCCTTTTTGTGAGAAGAGCTATATACCTCCTCACAAGACATTACAAGTTCATTTACAACACAATGGTCACATCATTCCTAAAGTGTGTCTTTTCCATCCTTGGGATGCTAGTCAGAGCCAATTTTTTAAACAGCAAGGTTATGTTAATGAAATGTTAGGATGGTTCATTTAAATGCAAATCAGAGGAGATTTAGAAATTAAAAGTACTCACAGCAACATTAACTTGTCACAGTGCACAGGATCCAGGATTGTGAATTACTCTATACAGTTATAGGTGTGCCAGGTTGTATCTGCATTAAGCAGACTTAACACAGCTGTAGGAACCTCAGCTCCGTAATCTCTTGGTAACTGCCCAAAAAACAAGGTAACCCTTATAATTAACTCACTCTGAAAACCAAATTTTATTTGACTAAATCTCTAAATCCCAATCTATCATCTTCAATTCTGCACTATAAACTAGTTGAGATTAAGGGAGCAATAAGGAAATATTAAGTTTTAAATGGAGATAGTCCTCATAAAAAGAAAATTATTCTCTTATAATTATAGTAAATATTTCTAATTACAATTTCAGCAGCAGCATCTCGGTCAGGTCTGACAGCCAAACTATATATAACCAGAGCAAAAAGTTGCCCATACAGCTGGAAAGAGTACACTGTTCTCGAAGAGGACCAAGAGTTCAGACGCTAACACCCATGGTGAGCAGCTCACAGTGAACTATAATTTGAGTTCTAACCTATTCCTGGCCCTCTTCTGGCCTGTGTAGGTACCTGCACTAATGCAAGCACGTACCCCGTATACACATGCATTTACACATAAGCAAAAGTAATATATATATATAAACTTTTCAGGTTTCCCTGGAGCTGGAGATGGTTTAGGAACACTGACTGCTCTTCCAGAGGACCTGGATTCAGACCCCCACACCCCAGCATTCAGGTGGTGGCTCACAATCATCCAAAACTGGAGTTCCAGGAGATCTGGGGCCTTCTGACATCTGCAGGTACTAGGTACACAGGTGATACACACATACATACAGAGAAAATATTTACACATAGAAAACAAATCTAAAAAGTTTTTTTTTAAGTTCCCCTTCTGCTACAGAAGGGTAACTGAATTGAATGAGTCATCCATCATGTGTTACATATCAACCCAGAGCATCTATTTTACATCAGGTATCCTCTGGCACAAAGTAGATATTACTCCACTTGCAATTATACAGAATTGTAAAGGAGGAATGACAGGATAACAATGACAACTTGGCTTAATCTTAACAAATAATCATCATCATTGTAAATAAAGCAAAACATTCTGCCAGGTGGTAGTGACACATGCCTTTAATCCAGCCCATGGGAGAGCAGAGGCAAGCAGATCTTTACGAGTTCGAGGACAGCCTGGTCTACAAAGCCCAGGACAGCCAAGGCTGTCTCAAAAAAGAAACCCTGTCTTGATTGATAGATAGATAGATAAATAGATTTAAAAAAGAAAAAGAAGGGCTGGTGAGATGGCTCAGCAGGTAAGAGCACCCGACTGCTCTTCCGAAGGTCCTGAGTTCAAATCCCAGCAACCACATGGTGGCTCACAACCATCCTTAACGAGATCTGGCGCCCTCTTCTGGAGTGTCTGAAGACAGCTACAGTGTACTTACATATAATAAATAAATAAATCTTTAAAAAAAAAAAAAAAGAAAAAGAAAAGAAACTACTCCAATCACTCATATTTTTCCTTTTATTTTTATTTTTATTTTTTATTTTTTTCTAGGATACATACCAAAGGGAATAGCTAAATCAAAACAAACATATCATGCCATAACCATTAGGAAACATACAAAAAGCACTAAGCAAAAGACAAAATCTAAATCCAATGGTATTCAACCATTGAGCAGCATGCATTCAGCCAGTATTTGTGTGCCACCTCCAAGAACAGACAACAGTGGATACCACTAAAAAGAACTAGGTATGGTGGCTCTCACCTGTAATCTAACACAAGAGGCTGAGACAAGAGAACAAGCCTGGATATTAAAACAAACACTGCAGTGACGACATAAACAAGAGAGGATATCTGCACCAGGAGAAAAATGAAAGCGGGTAGGGTGCTTAGAGGGCCAAGAACCAGTCAAACAGAACCCGTACCAGTCTAAAATCCCTGCACTTGGGAGATGGAGGTAGGAAGATCGGGACTTCAACTGTGCTACATAGCAAATCTGATGACTGACTGTACTCCCAAACTGTAAGTCAAAATAAGCCCTTCCACAATTACACTGTCTGTCAGGTATCTGTCACAACAATAAGCAAAGCAACTAATGCTTTACTATTTCAACTTCTCTATTAGGTTTGAAAATTCCCCTCAAAAGTTGTGGAAAGAGCACAGCATGGTGGCACCTGCTTTTAACCTCACCACTGGAGAGGCAGAGGCAGTTTAAAACCAGTTCTTGGTCTACAAAGAGTTCTTGGTCTGCTAGAGCTATACAAACCTTTGTCTCAAAGTGGGGAGAAGGAAGAAGAGAGGGAAAGAAAAATGTTCCAGGTAGAGAGTTACTACACAGACGTAAGGTTAAGGTTGTGCAGGTCTCCATTCTACACAAGAAGCTCTCAAAGCTTAAAGGAGGCGCCCCTAGCTGTCAGAGGCCTAATAAAATCTGTCTGACAGCACTTCCGAAGCAAGTGGTTGTCTCAGGCTGTGAGTAACACAGACAATCTTCCAGCAACCAAAGCACAACTGAAAAACACAGTGGGTGGTAAAACAGCAACCAAATCAAAAACAAAAACCTAAGAAATAATAAGGCATTACAGATCTCTGAACTTTGTTCCTCCTAACTTATATATTCTAGAACTGTTCCATTCTTATTGTTTATAACAATTATTTTATAAAATGTTAAAAATAAATCCTCTCCAAAGGGGAAGAGGGTCTATATAGAGTCAGTTTGCTATGATTGTAACAAATACAAGAGATAATCAACATTTTGTTTTGTTTCGTTTTTTATCCCCCAGCTGGGGATAATCAACTCCATTTTAAAACATTGGTTTGGGTCAGGCGTAGAGATGCATGCCATTAAACCCAGCACTCGGGAGGCAGAGGCAGATGGATCTCTGAGGCCACCCTGGTCTACAGAGAGTTCCAAGACAACCAGAGCTACACAGAGAGACCCTGTCCCAAAAAAAAAAAACCAGAAAAGATTATATATATTTGGCTCATGATTTTAGGTATTTTAGTGTGTAACTGGTTGGCTCCAGAACTTTGAACCTATGGCAGCACACCAAGAAAAACATGGTGAAATAAATTCTACAGGCCAATGGGGGAAGAGACCCCAATGTCCCATAAAACCCTTGGAAGACATGCCTCCAGTGACTTAAAAGACTTCTTGCCGGGCCTGGTGACACACGCCTTTAATCCCAGCACTTGGGAGGTAGAGGCAGGCGAATTTCTGAGTTTGAGGCCAGCCTGGTCTACAGAATGAGTTCCAGGACAGCCAGGGCTACACAGAGAAACCCTGTCTTGAAAAACCAAGGGGGGAAAAAAAAAAGACTTCTCATTTAGGCTGTGGTTCTCAACCTGTGGGTCAAGACCCATTTCGCAAACCTCTTATCTCCAAAAAATATTTACATTAAAATTCCTAACAGAAGCAAAATTATAGTTGTAAAGTAACAACAAAAATAATTTTTATGGTTAGAGGCCAACCATATCTAAGGAGACTCTAGGTTCTTTTCCCTTCCCTCCTCTCCCGTTCCTAGTTCTCACCTCAGTCAACACTGACCTCATAACCCCTCTACTGATAAAATACACACTGTTCTGAAAGCTCTAGCCTATCTTATCTCTGGTCTGGAGTATATGTATAAGCCAGCAGTGTTAGGCTCAGTGACACAGCACTTTCTTAGTAGCTGCTGAGCCCTGGGCTCCATTCCCAGAACTGCTTATAGAGTGTGGGTGGAAGGGTTGTTACCCATGAATCTACATTCCCTGCCCTTCTACAAGCAGCTCTTGTTATCACTGTCACTGGGTGGAGAACACAGAGGATAAAGTCAAAACCTTACTCAGCCCACTTCACCTGCACTAGCCCACTAGCCTTCCCAGCCTCACCCCAGCCGAACAGGAAGCATTTCTTTGCATTCACTTTCCCTCTGCCAAGAACGCCCTCAGAAGTTTCCAACTGGAAAGCTACTCATCTTCTTGAAAGACTCAAGACACATCCTGTCCTCTATCTCATGGAAAGGGTTGTTCCTGCTTCTCTAGATTCCTCCAGAATTTGCCACATGAAAGAGTCACTGTGAACACACATGAATCACGGTTGTCTGTTCTAAGACAAGATATTGCCATTAAGCCCTGACTCAGTCTTGTGCCTCAGGTGTGTGCCACCAAAACCAGTACACCAGCACTTAAAAACAAACTAAACAACACTTGCCAGACAGTGGTGGTGCACGCCTTTAAGCCCAGCACTCAGGAAGCAGAGGCAGGTGGATTTCTGAGTTCTAAGGCCAGCCTGGTCTAAAGAGAAAGTTCCAGGACAGTCAGAGCCACACAGAGAAACCCTGTTCCTAATCCTGCTTAACAATTATTTACAGAAGTTAAGGACAGGGGACAACTTTGTTAATTCTCTCCTATTCTGTGGTTTCCAGGAATTCTAATCGTCCTGCCTGAAGGCAGGTGCATTGACAGTTGAGTCTCTCTAGCCCAGCGTCACTTTTCTGATTCAACTAAAGCAATACTCTACCTAGATGCAAGGGTACATGCTCATAATCTTTTATGTTCAACTCACATGCTGCTTCAGTTCTCATCTAGCAACACTGACATATAAAAAGAAATAAGGAAAAAGATTAGCAAAAATCAATATAGATTACAGCTCCCACCTATCACTGTATTACCCGGGCTAATGTCATTAGCTAAAGCATCTTGCACACTGGCAGGTTTTTAATGAAGGTCTATATTTCAGTAAATATTTCCCAATGTTATTGACATTCTGTGTAACACTTCCTTAGACTCAATAACACTACCTAGAAAACAGCCTTTATCTTTCACTCGTCTTAAGTAAGTTTAAATTTTCCCCCAGGGGTTCTTCCATTTCCTTGAATTTCACCCCTTCCCAAGGGATCAAGCTCACATTTCATTTGACCACTTCTCTCTAAAATGACAGGTCTTTAAAGATACACTTCAAAGTCACTGTAAAGTGACTTTGGTCCTTGGTGATGTAACTACCTCTCCTTTTCAGCATCTGTCTTATTCACGCCCCTACATTTTATAAATGATTAAGAGCCCAAACTAATAATGAAGTATATAATATAATAAAATACCCAGTGCAGTACAGTAAATGATAATAATGCATCTTTACTTGGAAAGAAAGCATGTACGGAGCCAACCGTACAAGGCAAGTGGACCAATTGGCAAAGGCCCCTCTCCTTCAGGTACTAGATAGAAATGGAGCACACTGGATGTGTTTCCTCAGTTAGGACAGTACTTCCAGCTTCAAGACCACTCTGCAGCTTAACCTGACTAATAAAGCAGCACATGGCTGTAGAACCTAATCTTATTCAGGTTTCCATCTCAAATCTTCAATTCTGGAGTCAAATACTAATAAAATAATATAAACTAAAACAATAAAACATTTTCATGACAACCTTTGATAGTCCACTTATTTTGCCAATTTTAACAATACAAACTCAGAAAAAGGCGAAGGGAAAAAACAGCTTTATATAATGACAGGAAATCAAAATTAGATAATCCAGGAAATAATTAGTCTTTAAATTCGCAATTCAAAAATAAGATAAATTATAACACTAAGATAAAATTAGATTAATCATAAAATTCCAACACTAATTTAAATATTTTGGAATGTCTTTTCAGTCTTTTTTTTAAGATGGGGCCCTCAGTGGTTAGACCACTTGTTGCTCTTACAGAGAGGATTGGATTCATTTCCCAGCACCACAGAGCAACTTACAACTGTCTATAACTCTAGTTCAGGGGATCCTATGTCCTCTTTTCTGACTTCTGATGGTACCAGGAACACACATGGTACATGCAAGCAAAACATGCATACACATGACATAAATAAATCTAAAAAATAAATTTTAATGCTAAAAATGAAAGTTATATAAATTCCACAATTCCATTTCTTCTTTTAATAAATCAAAAATAAGGAAAGGCTAACATTTTAAAAATCAAACTATACACCCACACTACTTGTTTCAGATGATCAAATCTTAGTTACAAATGTTTAGAGAATCCAAAGTTGCCTTTGGAACTCCATTACACCATGTGCATGACTCCAAACCTATAGGGAGTATAAGTCAAATCACAGTCAAAAAGTAAGTTTGGGAGATAGGGGTGTAAGTGAGAGTGAAAAATGGGGGGGGGGGGCTGTGATAAGGCTGTTAAATAAATAAATAAAAAGTGAGTTTGATTCTGTCAAGTAAATAGAAATACATAGACAGGGCTATACAGAGAAACCCTGTCTCAAAAAAAAGAAATAGAATAGAAGCACACATATACAAGAAAAAGTTTGCAAGCAGAAAAAAAAAAGCAGAAAATAATGAACATTTAAAAGTTCTAACCAAGGGGCTGGAGAGATGGCTCAGCAGTCTGTCTGTTCTTCCAGAGGTCCTGAGTTCAATTCTCAGCAACCACATAGTGGCTCACAACCATCTGTAATGGGATCCGATGCCCTCTTCTGGTGTGTCTGAAGACAGTGACAGTGTACTCACATAAAAATAAATAAATTTAAAAAAAAAAAGTTCTAACCAAAACAAAACAAAAAACAAAAAGACATTTTATTATGAAACAATGTTACTTTTACATACTTTGAGAACTTTAAATAATGGTTAATTCAGTCTGTGCTTTCTTACAGAAAAATTAAACTAAGTAATTCCAGCCAGATTGTCCCTGATTATCACACTGTTAAGTCCTGATCCCCAACACGAGGGCTGAGCAGACCACTAGGCTGCACAAGCATCATCTTCAGCAAGCTCACTGGCACTGCTGCTCTGCAGGACTCTCCCTCATGCCCAATACTCAACTCCCTATATCCCTAAAGGAAACAGAAGGCGCTAAAGAGGTCAAATTCCTAATTTTTTAGTTCATGTTACTACCACTTTATCCCCATACAGAATGTAAAATGTGTTCTCCTCCACTGAATTGTTTATTTTTTTTCAATTCTTCTCTATTTTTGTATGCATATGTTTCTCTACATATGTATGTGTTATTAGTGGGGAAAGAGATTGCTAGCAAATGTGAACCTGAGCATGCTACAGCACACAGAGGTCAAAGGATAAACAAGGACTACTGAGTCCAGGATTCAAGAATGAACTACGAAACATAGTTCTTTGAAATACTATCCCAAAAAAAGTTGTGTAGTCACCCAAAGCAAGGTAAACCAAGAACTGCACAAGCATACAACTAAGCCACCTGATACTAAGTTCCAATTAATACTAAAAATACATAATATATAATCTGCTTTCAGAGCTACAGCAACACAAACTCTAAAGAGGCAGAAGCAAGATTACAGATGAGAAGGTGAGTCTGAAACCATCTGAGACACACAGCACTGCTGGACACAAACAATTGGGGGTTATACTCTAAATGACACCAGCACCAACTTGGAACTCTCACAGCCTCACTACACAGCAGAAAGGACAGACACTTCCATTCACATCCAAGGAATGTCATCTGTCATCCAAGTCCTCTAGCTTCACTCAATTAGTCTACTAAAAAACAGAACATCAGCAGAGCCTGAATTCTAAAGTATAAAAAAATATGACATACCACAGATAAAGTAAATTTATGGAGAAGAAACTAACAAAAAAAATTTCTTTTTTGGGGTAGGTTTTGGTTTTGAGACTGGGTCTCTCTATATAACCTTGGCTGTCCTGGAACTCACTACATAGACCAAGCTGGCCTTGAACTCAAGATCAGCCTGTCTCTGCCTCCTGAGTGTTGCAATTAAAGTCAAGTGCCACCATGGCTGACCTAAAATTTTTAAAGCTATAAGAAAAAGCTTAACTTCTAAGTAACCCAAATGTCCCTAAACAAATAAACAAATAATCAAAACGTTATGGTATACAGAGTTCAGAGAGATGGTTCGATAGGTAAAAGCACTTGCCTCACAAGCCTTGCCATCTGAATTCATGTACCAAAGAGAAAAAGACAGATGCAGGGGGCAGCCAAATGGCACAGCAGTTAAGGTGCTTATTATCACCAAGCCTGGCAACCTAAGTTCAAGTCCTTCTGACCCGCATGGTAGGAAGAGAGAACCAATTCCTACAGGTGATCCTTCTATCTCCATACTTGTGCCATGGCCCACATATACACAAAATAAATTAATGGAGGGGCTGTATTAGTTAGGGTTTTACTGCTGTGAACAGACACCATGACCAAGACAAGTCTTATAAAAAAAACAACATTTAATTGGGGCTGGCTTACAGATTCAGAGGTTCAGTCCATTACCATCAAAGTGGGAGCATGGCAGCATCCAGGCAGGCATGGTGCAGGCGGAGCAGAGAGTTCTACATCTTCTTCCAAAGGCTAAGGCACTTACTACTCTTACAGAGGGGGCACTGAGAGCAGGCAGCTGATGACAACCTGTAAAAGCAGGTCTAGAGCTCTCTGGCTACCTGCATACTGTGCCCATACTCATCAGGAACACTCACATACAAATAAAATTAATGGCTGTAATAAAAGAAATTATTTCAAGCTAAACTGGTGATCTGTCTGTAACCCCAGCAAACACACAGAGTGATGGAAGTAGAATCACCTAGCCACAGCTCCAAGGCAGCTATCCAAGAGCACAGCAGCAAGAACTAGAGAGTCAGCTAGATGATGGGTCACTGGGAAAGCCAACTGCCACCAAGCCTGATCATCGGAGTTCAATTCTCACAACTCTCACTCTGGAAAGATAATACAGATTCCAATAATTTGTTCTCTGATCTGCACACTCAAATGCTATGCATGTATCCACACACATACAAAAAATAATAATAATAATGTTTAAAAAGAGACCATCTTCCTCAAAACAGGGTGCAAGACAAGAACAAACTCTCAAAAGTGGTCCTCTTGTCTACACACACACACACACACACACACACCTCTGTACACATATTATACATGCACAATGTACACATATTATACTACACAAACACACACATACAAATACAAAATATTGTACATGTGTACAATGTAATGATATTCAATTTTAAAAGGCAAATTCTGGAAGAAAGACAGCATTACAGGGAACATCAGTAATCCACCTAAACAACTATATTGGCAGAGTCTATCTGATTTAACTACTTTGGAACACTTGAGGTTCTACAGCAGAGTTTGTGGTGCATGCCTTAAATCCCAGGGCTCAGGAGGCAGAGGCAGACAGATGAGTTTGAGACCGGCTTGATCTACAGAGTTCCAGGACAGCAGGGATATATATGCAAACCCTGTCTTAGAAAAGAATGGGGAAAAAAAAAAATCCTGAAACTTCCAGGGAAAGGCTTGGATCAAAGCAGATGGGGCAAATTCTACTCCATTTTAGCTTCGCTTAGCAGCGACTCTGTCCCCCCAGCCAGGCACATTTTACCCAACAGCCTGCCAGGTGGGCAAATAAGGGTCCTGCCCTCCAGATAATGAGAAATTGTACTCTTACTGCTAATTACTGCTTCTAATCAGGGAGAGAGAGAAACAGAAGAGTATCCGCTATTACACTTCTGCTAATGCTAGTTCTCCTCCAGCTAAATATAATTCCTCCCCAAACGTACTGAACCAACACCTTTCTTCCCTCCTACTTAATTTTTCTCTTAATTCTCTTCTGGGAGATGGGGGCTTAAAAAATGTAAAAGCAATCATACAGGGAAAAGAGGTGATTAGAATGTTGTCATGGTGCGTATTAGTCCTCAGGGTTTTTACATATGGATTGAGTATGTTAGTCCCCAGTTGGTAGGACTAAGCATGGTAAAATGACTATAATCCCTTGCTAGTATTAGTACTGGGTAGACTGAGGCAATAGGATCCTGAGTTCAAGACAAGCTTTTAAAGACTTTGTCTTCAAAAGGAGAGGGAGAGTCTAGTGAAAGGTCATTAAGGTACAGGGATGCTGTCCTAAAGGCACAAGTGCACGTGTGTGTGCATGTGTGTGTTCAATATATAATTCTTACTTATAACAAAACATGGTATAGATATACAACCAGCCAGGCATAGTACTGCATGCCTATCTCTGCCTTCCTGTGGTCAGGACTGTTTGAGTTAGTGTGCCCACTGTTTTTTTGTGAGTGTTGAGAATAGGAACTCAGACCCACATGCTTGTGCAGTCACACGTTAGCTCCTAAACCATCCCCTCAGCTTACTTAGCATTCCCAGTAACTTATTGACTACTGCCTACTATGAACAAAGAAACAAGTCTGGTACCACAGATGCAGAATGATAAAAATGAACATCTTGACTTGAAGGATTTCACCATCTACCAGAGCAGCTAGCAAAATAATCTTTACTATCAGAATTTTTTTTTAAAGATTTATTTATTTTGTGTACACTAGCCTTCTTGAGACACACCAGAAGAGGGCATCAGATCCCATTATAGATGGTTGTTAGCCACCATGTGGTTGCTGGGGATTGAACTTAGGACCTATGGAAGAGCAGTTAGTCCTTTAACTGCTGAGCCATCTCTCCAGCCCTACTATCAGAATTTTAAGGTAAGGAAGTTAACAACATGAGAATATTTAAATTTTAAACTTGATTCATTGGTTTACACCTAAGAAAACCCATTTAATATAAATAAAAGTATAGCTTGTCCAGCACTTTATAACAGAACGACTCTATTAGCATTTTATCACATCGGAAGTGAAAATAAACACCCTTTATACATTGACATCATCATCATTTTATTACACAGATGAAAAAGTTAAAACTAAGGCTGAGTCTCGTAAGAGTAAAAATTCCGCCGGGCGTGGTGGCGCATGCCTTTAATCCCAGCACTTGGGAGGCAGAGGCAGGTGGATTTCTGAGTTCAATGCCAGCCTGGTCTACAAAGTGAGTTCCAGGACAGCCAGGGCTACACAGAGAAACCCTGTCTTGAAAAAACAAAAAACAAACAAACAAATTCCAAAGGTCATGCTATCATAATTCAGATAACAGACATATAATCAGTGAAAAATTAGCAACAAGAAATACCTCATCACATAATTCTAACTCTATTGTTTAGTTTAGCCTTTTAAGAATCATATATTGGGGGCTAGAGAGATGGCTCAACAGTCAAGAGCCCTGACTGCTCTTCCAGAGGTCCTGAATTTAATTTCCAGCAATCACATGGTGGCTCACAACCATCTGTAATGGGATCCGATGCTCTCTTCTGGGGTGTCTAAAGAGAATGCCAGTGTACTCACATACATAAAAATAAATAAATAAATAAATAAATAAATCTAAAATAAGTAAGATTTACAAGAGAATTATATATTAAGGGCTGCAAAACTGGCTCAATAGTTAAGAGCACTTGCTACCTAATCACTGAGGACCAGAGTTCAGATCCCAGCACCCACACCTTCTCTGGCCTCTGTGAGCACCTACACACACACAAGTATGCACACATTCTGGCATACACACAGATACACATATTCACATAAGTAAAAAATATATATATATTTTTAAAATTCTATTCTGGAGTCAGGCATGGTGGTTCAAGCCTGTTATGTCAGCACTTGGAAAACTGAGGCAGTAAGATAGCCATTGAGTTTGAGGCCAGCCTGCGTGAGAGAACATTTCAAAGTAGGGAAAGCAGGCTCAATTTTAAACTTGAATGCCCAACGAAGGTGAAGTGGTTAGAATAACGTAATTCCTGCCCTTATAGCGTCCACAATTTAGCTGAAGGGTAGAATAAAAACCCACAGGGGAAAAGTTCCACGTCTTTGGATTTCATGACTTTAGACATGACACCAAAAGCAGAGAAAACTAAAGCACAAATTATACTTCATCAAAAATAGAAACATTTTGAGCTGAGCAGTGGTGGCACATGCCTTTAACCCCAGCACAGCACTCGGGAAGCAGAGGCAGACTAGCTAATCTTTGAGTATGAGGCCAGCCTGGTCTACAGACAGCCTGGGCTACAAGGAAAACCCTGTCTCAAAAAACAAAGCAAAACAAAAACAAAAACAAAACAAAAACAAAGACAAAAACAAAAAACAAGGGGCTGGAGAGATGGCTTGGTGATTAAGAACACTGACTGTTCTTCCAGAGGTCCAGAGTTCAATTCCCAGCAACCACATGGTGGCCCACAACCATCTGCAATGGGATCTAGTGCCCTCTTCTGGTGTGTCTGAAGGCAGCTACAATGTACTCACATAAAATAAACCAAAAAGACACATACACACACACACACACACACACACACGCACACACACACACACACGCACACACGCACACACAAACTTTTAAGCTGGGGCAATGGTGGTTCACACCTTTGACTCCAGCTCTCAGGAGGCAGAGAAAGGCAGATTTTCTGAGTTCAAGGCCACCCTTGACTACAGCCAGAGCTACATGGGGGGGGGGGGGTGATGCAATGGGACTTTTGTCTAACAAAGGAATACAATCAACAGGGAGTAAAAAGATATCCAATGGAACCATAGAGAGTATTTACAAATCACTTCTCTGATAAGCGATTACCATAGAGAATATTTTTATTCTTTAGCACTGGAGAAGCAGAGGCAGGCAGATATCTGATAGAATCAGCCTACCTAAGGAGTTCCAGGATAGCCAGGGCTACATAGAGAGAGCCAGTCTCAAAAAAAAGGGAACAAAATATATAAAAGCTACAACTCAAGTATATCACCAAAAAAAATTTTTTTAAAGCCCAGCTAGGGATTCGATCAGTGGTATTGCTCTGGCCTAGAAAACTTAAGATCCTGTGGATTCGATTCCCAATACCCAAATGGTAGCTCACAATGGTCTTTAACTCTGCCAGTTCCAAGGAAATCTATGCAACCACCAGGGCCTACAGAGTAACAGTCTGCATGAAGCAAGAATGAAATCCAGTTGAAAATAATTCATTACATTGGTTCAAACTTCTAGAGTCTAACATTGGGCAGTTTATTTTAGATAAATTTAAGTTCAGTAAAATTTGAAAGTTTCCTGGTATAACACAATTCCCTGTGCACAGGAGGCATAACTACATCGAAACTCTTCTCAAAATACATGTCACTTCTTTCATGAAGATGGGTTCTAGAAACAGGCTATATGTGTTATCTTAAGGGCTTAGGGGAGGATCTGGTGTGGTCTCAGTCAGACACATAGTAACAAAGGTCATTTGGGCTGTCAGTCACCTCTGGTCCTGGTTATGGAAGCTTGCCATACAAATAACACAAAGGACACCTGACTATTAAGCATTTCTGGTCCTGACGGTGGGGGAATGGGGGAGCCCATAGCCATACACATAATACAACAGCTGCCTAGATTATTAGACTCCTCTGGTCCTGCTTGGGGGAGCTTGGTATGGCCTGCCCCTACAGATAGCACAAGAATCACCTAAGTTATTAACCACCATTCCCAGTCTTCCGGACAGAAAGCAGGTCATACATCTTTTCCTTGTAAACAACAACCCTGAATAGTTATCATTCTTGGTTTCCCTAGTGCCATCTGTGAGCACAAGAATCTTTGTGCTGACAACAGAAATCCAACACCTTCTTCTGGCCCCATGGCACCAAGCACACATGGTGCACAGACATCCATGCAGGCAAACCACCAGTACACATAAAACTTAAAAACTTACTTGGGGGGGATCATAAAAATGGTTAAACTCAGGAGAAAAAAAAAAGAATGGTTAGCTGCCAGGAGAGAGGTGAATGAGAAACTACTGTTTAAGGAGTACAGAATTCACTTTGGACAGATAAAAATAGCTCTATAGAAAATCAGGAAACATTTTTCCATGTTGTACTATACTTAAACGTGCCTGCAATAAACTGCCCAGTGTCAGACTTAAGTTTGAACCAATACTAACTACTGAGTAGTGTTGAACTGGATTTCCTTCTGGCCCCATGTGGATTGTTACTCTGTCAGCCTTGGTGGCACAAAGACCCTCACAGGTTTCTCTGGAATTAGCAGAGATTGCATAATAATGTTCATTTACTTAAAGTCAGTGAGCATGCGCACACACATACACAAAGTTTAAATGGTAACTTTTGTTGTGCACATCTTACCACAAAAAAACCATAATCAGTTCTCTGCATCTACATGGTAGCACACAACTGTCTATAGCTCTCATTCCAGGGGCCAGATACCTGTTCTGACCTCTCTATGGATACCACACACACATGACGCACAGACACACATTCAGATGCACACACATGAAATGAAATGAAATAAAATTCCTAAAAATAAATGAAGGATAGTAAATAACACTACCATTTTATCTTTACAAGTTTTAAGATTTTTGGATCCTTTCTCCAACAGTGTGTGTGTGGGGGGTGTCATTCAGTTTTTGGAGGGGTATAAAAACAATTATTACAAAGCATTCCAACAAAATGGCCACAGACCCAGGGTAGGATACAAAGGAAATAATTTACAGCAGAAAATCAGCCTGGTATGTAGCTCAGTAAGAGATTGTCTAGCATAGAAGAGGTCCTAGGTTAAGCCCCAGTACCACATACACCTAGTGAACCTCAGAATTCCAACACTCATGTGTGGAAACAAGAGTTTCAAAAGTCCAAGGTCATCTGGTGCTACATAACAAGCAGAGACCGTCTGGGCTACATGAGACACGGTATCAAAAATAAGAATTATAGGCTGCTAAGTGGCTCATTGGGTAAAGGCACTTACTAATAAGACTGAAATTTGAGTTAGATCCCCGGGAATCACATGGTGGAAGGAAAAAAACCAATTCACAAAAAGCTGTCCTGTCTCTTCACTTGTGTGAGTGTGTGAGTACATGTATGTAAATATTCTTATGAAAAATACTTTGTTCTGAAACAGACTCTTAACTATATAGCCTTAGCTGGCCTGGAACTCCCTATATATTCCAGGCTGGCTTCGAACTCAATTCTGCCTCTGCAGTATGAGCCACTGCACCAGCCCCTGCCCCACTCAACCCCCACCCCCCAAAAAATTAATGAAAGTAAATTAGTCTGAAATTTTAAGTAAAAGCTAGAATTCAGAAGATCTTGAACTCAACCATAAGACTAACCAGCACAATTACACAGCAGCATTAGGTTTCAAAATAAGTGTGGGAACTCTGGGCTGCCAAGGTGGCTCAGCAGGTAAGATACCTGCCACCAGCCTACCTAACAACCTCAACTGGATCACTGGCACCCACATGTTTATTCAAAGAAGAGAAACAACTTTTCCAAGTTGTCCTCTGACCACACTTGTACACACAAACATACAAAATAACAGAACATGAACTTTTCAAAGGGGTTTCCTTTTTTTCTTTAGAAACTTTAAGAGCTCAATCACCCTGAGCAGCACCTGTGCAAACACAGAGGCACAGGGCAGATAAAGTCAACTGATCTTGGGGTTCCTGCAGTGCTAACACTGTGCTGTTTCTTAGTGATATACATAGTGTTCAGTTTATGTGCATTCGCTGAACAAATGATCCTAATCTGAGCATTTTTCTCTAATTATACTTCAATTTTGAATAGGTTCCTATTAAAGATTAAGCCTTAAACCAGGAGTGACAGCACAGGCGTTTGATCCTGGCACTGGGAAGCAGAGGCAGGTGGATCTCTGTGAGTCTGAGGCCAGCCTGGTCTACTTAGAATTGTAAGTCAGCCAGGACTGCATAGAGAGACCCTGTCTCAAAAACCTTATTACCCCTACACATACACTTCTCAGAAAACATTTACCAAACAGTATAAAAGATGTAATATAGAAGCTGTATAAGATACCAAAGCACTGAACACCAAGAGAAAACCCAGAGGTTTCAAAAAATAAGTAAGTTTGCCAGGTGATTGATTAAGAGAAAGCAACATGGTCCAGAGGGAAAAACACAGGGGGAATGAAATAAACAATTAATCCCAGCATTTGGGAGACTGAGGCAGGAAGATCACTAAATTCACTCCAGACCCTTTGCTAAATAAATAATAAAGCAAACAAACAACTAAACAGCTTACTCAGATACTACTGCATAGTCCACAGCACCAAAAAGGAAAAAGAAAAGTCAAGTCTAAAAGTGGAGTGTAAGCAAAGAAAGGCATGGAAACAAAACACTGTAGAGCAAATTCTGTCACTGACTAGATCTGGTAGAACGAAAAAGGGACAAAGTTGAAGAAAGCTCAAGTTGCCCAAAACAGCAATTTGATTGTAATCAATTGCCTCACCTGTCATTGTACTGTCATAAGCTTAGACTCCAGAAAGATTCCCTTCCTCCTTCCTCCCTTCATTCAATAGAGCATCTAATTTGCCCCCCCCCCCCGTACCAAATACTAAACCAAAGGTTAGGTAGGGCGTGAGCCCTGCCTTGAACAGGTTTACACGAGGTTATACTTTCCAACAAGGATGGCAAACTGGGATATCAATAAGTTACAACACAAACAGAAGGTACTAAGAAAACTTGACACAAAGTTTGCTACCAGAAATGAAAATGCTGGATCTTGAGACATGACCAACACTTCCGAGGCTTTGCCAAGATGCCTGGTGCCACCCTAACCCAATCTTTAGTTGGGTCCTTTCCACTCATCCAGATCACCTTTACCCACATGACCTACCTTCCCCACTCAACTCCTTGCTTTTACACACACACACCAATTCAAATTTTCTCTAAGCATCAGCAATGAATAAAATGCTGCTCAGATCATGAAAGCCCCTACGATGGCATCCACAGCTTTAGAATAAAATCTAAACATAGCCATCTGTGACCTGGCCTTTGCCTTCCCTGACAACCTTAGGTGAGACCTTCTCCCTACTTCAGTACTCAATAAATAGATCTCCTCTAAACCTCTAGGCCTCCAAATAAATGCTTAGTGGCTCAGGCCACTTACTCCTGTTAAGGATCCTCCTCCTTCATCCCGTCTGAGTTTCAGCCAGTCCACATACCACTGCTGCCTTCAACAAGCAGGGGTATCTGTGCTATCACTAACATGACTTTCTTTAACATTACAAGGTAGGAGGAGACCCATTTGGGTCAGGAGAGAAACTACACTCAAAATACAGAACTGGATGTTTGCAGCTAAGGCTGATGACAGAGGGGTGCACAGCTCAAATACAGAGCACTTGCTGAGCATGTACAAGGTTTGCTCTCCAATACCACAGTGGTGGTGGGTGGGGTTTGATGAGAAAAGGCACAAGGCAGTGAGTGAGAAGAAAACAGACACCCCTCACCTTTGATCACTATATAAAATGTCTCTGATGGGAATGGAGGTGGATGGTACCACATAACTGCTGCTGAAAACCAATATATCCGGTTACAATCATATGCAAGGAGGAGTTGAAAAGTATAGGGGAAAAGAACAAAAAAAATCACGATTCCACTTAAATGCCCCTTTAGGGTTTCTCCCCATTCCTTCTGTCGCATTACTTCAACTCATGCTTCATCCAGTTCAAAAGCCACCACCTTCCAGAACGGCCAGACTTATAAACTTACTAACACCCCATCCACGCTCCCACGCGCTTCTGTTGTTTGCATTATACACAATATGACCCAGACAGGCGTGATGGCACACATCTGAACCCCAACACTCAGGAAGCTTGAGCTAGTTTGGGGCTTTATAGTGAGATCCAGAATGGAATCCAAAAAAAAAAAAAAAAAAAAGGATGTGACACTAGAGAAGCTTTCAGGACTCAAAGAAATAATTTTTAAAACCTGTTTGTTTTTAACTTAAACAGAGGCTATGAAATGATTTTCCCCCATTCAATCCTTTTGTAAAACAAAACAAATTCCATTTCTTAAGGTAATATCCACCTGTAGTCTTTAAAACTCAACGCTAAACACAAAATATCCTTACTAAAACACCTGAAAGATACAATAAAGCACAGATTTACACCATAAATTATTGTAAATTCCATACACAGATACACACACACACACACCTAAAATAAAACCAAGTGTTATGAAAGAACGGAACATAAGAGGGTATCTCAACCCTTGATTTAAGCCAACCGCACATTGAATTATTGGGGTGGCCACTGCTTGAAAACCAAGGTTACGATTCGAGTCAACAACACCCCCGCCCCTAAGTTCTACACGCACATTAACAAGCTCCTTTTAAAGTCGAAAGGCAGGTCATTGGCGATGCCCGCCCTCGGGAAGTAGGGGTAGGGAGACCCAGTGTCCCAGGCAAGTCTGGGCTATGCGCTCTCGGTAACCCAAAGTTAGTAACTCTAAAGCCACTCCTGAAAACTGAGCGTAATGTCAGTGAGGTTCCACAGCAAAAGAGATTGAATAATTTTAAGGTAAAAATTAAAAGTCCTTTGCCACAAGTCCACACGGGTGTGGCGCACCTTAAGGACAAGAGCGCTGGAGAACAGGAAGCTACGACTCCCATTCTCCGTGGGCCGGGCTGGAATGTCGGCTCCTCCGACCTCTGGTCCCGCAAACGCCAAGTTTCAGCAGCGGGAAGGGGGAGGGGAGTGGCCGGAACAAATCCAGGGAACAATCGCGTCCCTACAACACCCCACTGCCCGATCGCCAGGGACACGCCGCGGTTGTCCCTCAGTGAGGGAGGCGGCCTGAGGCGCGACGCTGGTCCCGCGCGCGCTCCCCGCTCCGGGAACAAAGTTTAGAAAGAAGGAGAAAGTTTTCCAAGGAGTCGCCCCGCTTCGCGAGCGTCGGGCTCCGCCCGCCCAGGCCCAGGCTGCTCCGGGATGCCGCCCCAGCCCGACGCTCTAGGGCGGCGGCAGCCGAGAGCCCGAGCCGGACACCCGGGACCCCAGCCTGAGGAGCCCCGCGCCCCACCAGGGGGCCCCGCGCGCCCCGAGGGGAGGTACGAAGAGTTACCTGCGGCGAACGGAACCAGCGCGGGACGACTCCTGAGGCGCCAAGCCGACGGCCGCCGCTTTGTCTCCCGCCCGTCCGGCTCCCAGGAGGAAATGGGCCGCCCTGCGCCCCCGCCCCCGGCCCGCCCCGCGCCGCGCCCGCCCGCCCTTCCCGGCACCTCCCTCCGCGCGCTCTTCCAGGCGCCTCCCGCGGCCTCCACACCGCCGGTCCGGGCCTGGAGCAGCCGGCGCTTTCTAGGGAGCGCCTCCCACCCGGACCGTAGCCTGGCAACTCCAGGCCGGGACCCCCAGAAGTCCTTTTTGGTTTGTCCTTCGGGCACGCAGACCCCGACCCCCGACGGGAAAGGAGGGGCGGAGACTCAGGGAACAGCCCGCGGCGGGGACAGGCGGGCGGAGGGCAGGTGAGTCACCGCTCCCGGCTCAGGTGAGTCTCTGGGCGCGGCCCCGGAAGGCCCCGCCCCGTCCGGCTCCCGGGGACCCGCGCGGCCACGCCGGGTCCTGCTCGACGCACGGCTGTGGGGGTCAGGCACCTGTATCCTAGTCCCAGGCTCCCAGAAAAGGGGCGGCCTTCTGCTTTGCTTTACCAAAGGAGAAACACAGCAAGTAAAGGTTCTGCCTCTCCAGGCACAGTGGAACAGAACCCTCAAGACCTGGGGTTTGTTTGCTTTTGTTTTGTGGTGTTTGTTATTTTTTGTTATTTTGTTTTGTTACTTTATTTTTGAGGTAGGGTCTCACAGTTTAGGCTGGTCTCGAACTGGCTGTGTAAGCAAGAATGACCTAAAAACTTTTTTATCATGGAGAGTTTCTGAACTTGTGTGGAAATCAGGATGTGTGGGCATTGAATTTACTCAAGTGCCAACTTACCTTAAACTCCTAATCCTCCTGCACACCCCCGCAACTGCTGCGATTATAGGTCTGCACCATTATACCCGGTCTTTTAGGGCCTCTTAAAAAGAGTGAGCAAATGAGAGCGATGGCCCCGTGGGTGAAGTTGTTTGCCAGTCTATCAGCAATGCTAGCCTGACAACCTGAGTTGTGGAAAGACAGAATGAAGGCCACAGAGATGTCCTCTGACTTCCACACTGGTGAAGATGGCAAATCCACCCACCTATGTGTCACACACACACATAACAATAATAATAATTATAATAAGCATATGCACCCACATACATATCACACAATAATAATAATAATAAATAAATTTTAATTTTAAGAGAGTTGAAGATGTCTCAGTGATAGAGTGCTAGCCTAGTATGCCCTGGATTTAATCTTCGGCACTACAAAAAGAAAACGAAAAAAGACATACCTTCACAAGGCCATTCTTGTCCAACCACTCTTGTGTTTCTAGTTTTGGGGTTTTGCCTCCCATAGTCCTCTCTGACTAGAGCGTCTGCTTTTCCCTTACTTGGCTGTGGCAGGACATAACAATCACGTAATAAATATTTGGCCTAGCTATGATCCCAGTACTTGGGAGGCTTAGGCAAGTCTCAAGGATTACCACTAGAAAGAACCTTTCTCAGAAGGGGAGGTCGGGCGGGCGGGGAGGTCGTGTTCTTTATTTGTTTGCTTGAAGTAGTAATAAAAGAGTCAATTGGCTCAAAACTTTTGAGAGAGAGAGAGAGGGGGACCGGAATCTCTCACTCGGGAGGCAGAGGCAGGCGGATTTTTGAGTTCGAGGCCAGCCTGTTCTACAAAGTGAGTTCCAGGACAGCCAGGGCTATACAGAGAAACCCTGTCTCTAAAATAAAAAAATAAAATAAAATAAAAACAGGAATCTCTTGAGTTTGAGAACAGCCTAGTCCACTACAGAGTGACTTCCAGGATGACCAAGGCTACACAGAGAAACCCTGTCTAGGCTAGGGGATGACTCAGTGGATACAGGCTCTTGCCCAACCCATATGACCTGAGTTCAATCCCAAGGACCCACATGGAGGAAGGACAGAACTGACTCCCAAAGGTTGTCTTCTCACCTCTACGTAAGCACCATGGCATTTATGCGTGTGGGCAGGCGAGTGAGCGCGCACACACACACACACATAAGTAAATTTTAAAGGAATCGAAAGAACTGGTGGTTGTGTGCCTGTGACCACAGCACCCAAGGGATTGAGGAAGAACTGCTACAAGTTCATGGCCAGCCTGGGTCACACGGTAAAGGCTGCATGGTAAGATGGCTTTAGATTAAGTAAACAACATTGTGAAGGGATCTTGAATTCAGAAAGCTTTAAGAACTACAATGGCTGGCTTTTTCTATGTGTAAGAACTACTTTGTCCTGGAGCCCAACAATGGCTGACTTTTTCTATGTGTTGTCAAGCCATTGGTGATGATCTTATCTAGACTTGACAATGAACATGCTGACAATGCAGAAGTACATTTCCACCTTAGACCTTGACCCTGAATTTGAGACAATATATTCAGATCTCTGCTATCTCTTTCCGTTTGGCTTCTGGTAGGCTTATCAAACTTCCAGGACCACATATCAAAAGCTGCTTTCCCGATAACTCTCCAGACTTGCTGACCCCACAGCAGGGGCCATCAGCATAGTTAGAAACTCTAATCCAGAAACCTTGGAGTTGGGGCTGGAGAGATGGTTCTTCAGTTAAGAGCATTTGTTGCTCTTACAGAGACCTACTTTTGGGGCTCACAACCATCCATAACTCCAGTTCTAAGGGATACATTCTTCTTACCTCAAAAGGCATCAGACACATATGTGGTACAGACATATATATAGCTATAGATATATATACACATATACATACACATATATATATGTGTATGTATATACATATATATAAGTATAACATCCATGCATATGAAATAAAATATATTTTTTTTAAATCTTGGGATTATCTTTGATTATTTGTTCTTCCGTTTTTCATTTGATTACTTCAAAATATACTCAGAACTCACCCTCTTTACTTCTCTGCTGAGTCCAGTCAGCTGTAACCACCTCTGCCTAAGTTTCACAGAAGACTCCTAACCTCTCTCTCTTCCGTCCTCGCCTTCCTCACTGTAGCCTTAGTTCAGCAGCCTGAGTGATCCTATAAAACTTAAGTCAGAAACTGTCACTAGCTCTGCCCCAAACCTCCAGCAGCTCTCACCTGTCAGAACAGGAGCCAAGGTCCTTATAAGGGCCTCCAGAGCTCTCTTGCCCCCACACACTTCTCTGACACAGTGGCCTCCTTACTATTCCAAGATAGGCTTTTGCCTCAGGGCCTTTCTTTCTGCTTGGAATGCTCTCCTCCTAATACCAGCCTGACTCATTCCTTCTCTGCCAGGTGCTCAAGTTTCTCAAGTGAGACCTCTCAACTACTATGTCTAAAATCTATCATCTTGCATCATATAAAATTATAATTTTGAATACATATTTGTAATTGCATATGTGATCTATAAAACCGTATATATGGTGATATATATGGTTCCCTGCTTTTTTCTGACTTCCTTTCACTAAATTTTAAGCCACATGAGGACTAGAATTTGTATTTAATATGTTCAATGTTATATTGTTGTTGCCTAGACTAGTAGTTGGAACATAGCAGGCCTCTCAATAAATACTTCCTGAGTGAAATGTACAGAAGATTGGGAGGAAATGAATTTTATTATATTCCAAGGGAATGTGCCTAGGAATAGGAAGCAAAATACAACTTAAAACACTAGCCCAGCACTTCAGAGGCTAAGGCAAACATTCAAGGACAGTCTCAGCTACAGAGTAAAAAAAAAAAAAACCTACCCCAAAACACAAGACACAAGGGTTGAAGAGATGGTTCAGAGATGAAGAGGACTAGCGGCTTTTCCAGAGAACTCTACTTCTAGCTGCCTGGAAGTCAGTCTTCCACTAGCCACCTCCAGATGAAGATGTAGAATTCTCAGCTCTGCCTGTACCATGTCTGCCTGGATGCTGCTGTGTTCCCACCTTGATGATAATGGACTAAACCTCTGAACCTATAAGCCAACCCCAATTAAATGTTGTCCTGTATAAGACTTGCCTTGGTCATGGTGTCTGTTCACAGCAGTAAAACCCTGATAAAGACAGACAGCTTCCAGAAAAACATCACATAACACAACTGAGTCTCCAAAGAAACCAGAAATGTCCACTTCAATCTCCCCTTGAATAAAATCTACACAATCTTGCCCTGGCTATAGACCTCTTGTAGACTTTTTCTTTCCACTTAAGCCCACATCAAGGTCCTGATATCCCTATAAATTATCAGGCATTGTCTTGCCCCACAGCCTCTGTGTTCCTAGTTCCTTCTGTTTGGAATGGTCTTTCTCTGGTAGCGCCTTTGTTCACTCCATAACTTACTCCCAGACTACTCATTGTAAAACAACAATAGCATCCTCTTCCCTTTCCCATGATGGGGTTGTACTGGGTATTCCTGGCTGACCTGGAACTTGATATTATAGACCAGGCTGGCCTGGAACTCACAGAAACCCACCTGTCGCTCACTGCCTCTTGAGCGCTGAGAGTAATGGGCACCACCATGCCCTGCTTCCTTTGCCCAGACTTATTATGCTACTGTACTGTATTGCACTCATCACATTATTTATTTGTAGTGTGGGTTCTGTTTACTGTTGTAACTCCAGAACCTAGAACAGTTCTTCACAAGTACCATGTACCCAACGAATAGTTTCACGTCTGAAAGATAACAGCGAGCTATTACAGTGTTTACATGCAAGGAGGGGAGCAGAAAGGACTGTTGAGGCTTAAAGTATGGGAAGTATTTTAATGTGTGGATGAAAAGAAGTAGGTATATTTGAGCGTTATGCAGGAGAACAGAGGACTGGATGTGAGACTCTAGGAAAGAAGTCACGGATGAGTCCCAGGTTGAAGCTTGATCAACTAAAGCAATACCAGTGCCATTTACCCACAGAAGAGTTTGGGATATAAAGAAGTGACATTGCAGTAGAGTAATACACATAGTTATTTTGAGTCATGCAAACATGACTCAAAAGAGAGAGAGAGAGAGAGAGAGAGAGAGAGAGAGAGAGAGAGAGAGAGAGAGAATAACACCATAGAGAGAGGAATGTCTAAATGTACGCTTGGAAAGGCTCAAAGAAGCTAGATAGAGACTCGAGTTGAGTGCGGCAAGAAGATGAAGTGACTGACACAGAAGGAAGAGGATCCAAACTAGGAAACTAAGTTCCCTCTTCCCTTCCTTCCCTAACATGTGCCTATTCCCTTGCATGTCAAGGTCTTTGCTTTTTCTGAATTTGCTTCTAGGTGGCCAGGATTATGCCCTTATGTACTGAGCCATCTAACCTGTCCTCTCTTAATTTTAGACAGGATGTCTTAGTCAGGGTTTGTATTCCTACACAAAACATCATGAGCCGGAAGCAAGTTGGGGAGGAAAGGGTTTATTCGGCTTACACTTCCCACATTGCTGTTCTTCACCAAAGGAAGTCAGGACAGGAACTCACGCAGGACAGGAACCTGGAGACAGGAGCTGATGCAGAGGCCATGGACAGTGCTGATTACCACCTTGCTTCTGTGGCTTGCTCAGTTTGCTCTCTTATAGAACCCAGGACTTCCAGCCCAAGGATAGCACCACCCACAATGGGCTGGGCCCTCACCCCTGATCACTAATTGAGAAAATCCCTTACAGCTGGATCTCATGGAGGCATTTCCTCAAGGGAGGCTCCTTTCTCTGTGATAACTCCAGCTTTTATCATGTTGACACACAAAACTAGCCAGTACACAGGGTTTTTCTTTTTCTTTCTTTCCTTTTGTTTGTTGATTGTTTGTTTGTTTGTGTTGGTTTTGTTTTATTTTCTGAAACAGGGTTTCTGTGTGTAAACCAGGCTGACCTGGAACTCGCCTACCTCTGCCTCCCAAATGCTGGGATTAAAGGGGTGCTTCACCACCATCTGGCTGTATTTGGAGCTTTCTAAGGAGGAGGATAGATGGTTGTCCCCTGGAAAGGAATGTTCGTAACAGCTCTCTGCCAGTGAGCAGTGTTACTTGTCCTCATTTTACTTTGTACTGTTTTTTTCTAGACTGTCTCACTACGTTATTTAAGCTCTGCCTTGAATTTTCTCTGTAACCAGGCAGACATGTAAGCATCCTGCCTCGGTCCTCTGAGTTGGAGGAATTACAGGCTTACACCCCAGGCCTGACTGAAGTGAAAACTTAAGGGTTCTTTAAAAAGTCACTTGTGGGGGCTGGAGAGATGGGTCAGCAGTTAAGAGCACTGGCTGCTCTTCCAAAGGTCATGAGTTCAATTCCCATGGTGGCTCACAACCATCTGTAATTGGATCTAATGCCCTTTTCTGGTGTATCTGAAGACAGCAACAGTGTACTCATATAAATATAAAATAATTTAAAAAAAAAAAAAGTCAGTTGTGGAGCTGGTGAGATGGCTCAGAAGGTAAGAGCACCCACTGCTCTTCCTTAGGTCCTGAGTTCAGATCCCAGCAACCACATGGTGGCTCACGGCCATCCATAACAGGATCTGACTCCTCTTCTGGAGTGTCTGAAGACAGCTACAGTGTACTTACATATAATAAATAAATAAATAAATAAATAAATCTTAAAAAAAAAAGTTGTGTTAGATGGTGTTTTGTTGGGACACATGAAGGAGTCTTTTCTTAAAGTTGATAGAGTTGAAAGGCTAAGGAGACTCGTGAAGGAAGGTTTCCCTGAAGCAGACACGGGAGAAAGAATGTTCTGCTAAAGCAAGCATGTGAAAGGACACGTGATGAAGGAGTCTTTGTTAGTGACACATATGTATTGGTCCATGTTACATTGCATAGTTGAGCTACATTTGTCTGGACTCCATAGAGAAAAACACACCAGAAAAACTTCTAGTAATATATTGTGGCTTTTTTGCCACTTCTGTAGACTCGGGCTGATTGACAAAATGATGTCAGCTGAGACAGGCACACATGAGACAAGACCCATGAAAGACATGTGATGTTTAAAGGGATTATAAAAGGGACAGTGACAAAGACTAAACTTGGCTTACTTCTAGATCTCGAGCTAGCTATATAGCACTTGTTGGTCTCCCGTCTTCATTGATCTTCTCTGAGACACAGCTGAGAACTTCTCTTGACATTCCTGCTGGTCCCTCCTGCTGACTCATGCCTGGGCTGAGGCCTGGCTGCCTCTGTTAGATAGTGTCTCTGATACTGATTCATGTTTGCTACCAAACTCTACCAAACTAGACTGCTGATGTATCCATAAAGTGTTCACTAGTAGATGGAGCTGCCACTGCTAACCTATGAACTAAACCGCCAATTTCCAGACAACACCGATAAGATTTACTCCAAACAACCCTTTCTAAACAGGTTCACTTCCTCCATATCCTTTCTTTTTCACTACCTCTAAAAGATGATGGGCTAAAAAAGAGGTTAAAACATTTAAAAACCTGGGGTCTGGTTTAGTGGTTAAAGCACCAGCTGCTCTTCCAGAGGTCCTGAGTTCAATTCCCAATAACCACATGGTGGCTCACAACCATCTGTAATGGGATCCAATGCATGCTTCTCTAGTGTGTGTCTGAAGACAGCTGTTGTGTAATCATATAAATAAAAAATAAATAAATATTTTTTTAAAATTTAAAACCCATCATTAAAAATAAAATTTTTAAAAATTAAAGTTACACCTGACACTGTATTTCTAGTCTTTGTAGTTTTAATACTTCTCTGGAATTGTCTAATCGTTAATTTTCCTTTTTTTTTTTTTTTTTTTTCAAATGTTTCTTTAGTGGGACATAGCATTTTGTGGCTGAGTATAGAAAGCATAGGACTACTTGGGAAAGTCAGATCTTTCCTTCTACCATGTAAATCCGGGAGGCCAAACTCAGGCCCTTGGGTTTGGTGGCAAGTACCCTTACCTGCTGAGCCATGTCACCAAGCCAAATTTTCTCCCCACCCCATTGTTTGTGTGTGTGCATGTGTGTGTGTGTGTGTGTGTGTGTGTGTGTGTGTGTATGTCTAGGCCAGGAATCAATATTATTGAGTATCTTTTCTCACTTTTCATGTTATATTTTTTAAATTATATTTTGTTTATTTTTTAATTGGGGGAGGGGTGGTGTGCCATGGTACATATGTAGAAGTCAGAGGCAACTTTGGGCCATCCTGTGGATGGTCTGAGTCTGAGAGAGCAAACCCAGGTCCTTGAGGTTGGTGTGAAGCCTTTACCTGCTGAGATGTCTCACTAGCCCTTCCACTTGTTTTTTGAGGCAGAGTCTCAAACTTAACCTGAAGTTTGCAATTTTAACTAGGTTAGCTAGACAGTGAGCTCCCAGGATCTACCTGCATCCACACATCGCTAGCTCTGGGTTGGCTAGACAGTGAGCTCCCAGGATCCCCCTGCATCCACACATCACTAGCCCTGGGTTAGCTAGACAGTGAGCTCCCAGGATCCCCCTGCATCCACACATCGCTAGCCCTGGGTTGGCTAGACAGTGAGCTCCCAGGATCCCCCTGCATCCACACATCGCTAGCCCTGGGTTGGCTAGACAGTGAGCTCCCAGGATCCCCCTGCATTCACACATCGCTAGCCCTGGGTTGGGTTTACAGACGCCACCTTACCTGACTTTTATGCCAGTGCTGGGGAATCAAACTCATGCTTATGCTGCAAGTACTTTATCTACAAGCTATCTCCCCAGTTGATTCTTTCTCCTCCATTTTGGGGTATTTCGTAAGGACACTGTCCTTATCTGTTTGGTTGGTAGTTTGTTTGTTTTTCAGGTTTCTCCCATAATTTAGCACAGCACCTGGAGCATAAAATATACATGAAAACAATTTGCAGGGGCCCGGAGAGAGAACTCAGCAATTAAGACAGTGGCTGCTTGCCAAGTAGGAGAGGCACACACCTTTGATCCCAGTACTCAGGAGGCAGAGACAGGCAGGTCTCAAGAGTTTGAAGCCAGCCTGGTCTACAGAGAGAATTCCAGAACAGCCAGGGCTACACAGTAAAACCCTGTCTTGAGAAACCAAAAAGAAAAGAAAAAAAAAGAAAACAGTGGCTGTTCTTCCAAGGGACCCAGGTTCAATTCCCAGCACCCACTTGTAACTTGGAACTGTCTATGACTCTAGATCTGATACCCTTCCTTTTCTAGCTTCCATAGGCACCAGGCATGCATATGTGCAGCTAAAATACCCACAGGCATAATAGTAGAAGTAGTAATTGTAATAATAGTAATAATAATAAGAAGAAGAAGAAGAAGAATAAGAAGAAGAAGGAGAAGAAGAAGAAGAAGAAGAAGAAGAAGAAGAAGAAGAAGAAGAAGAAGAAGAAGAAGAAGAAGAAGAAGAAATAGGATACATAATAAAATAATGAAAAGGAATAAAGTTAACATTTGCATGGGTCAGGAGAAAAGGGCAGTAGGATAAATATAACTTCATCGCTATATAGCAAGACCCTGTCTCAAAAATAATTTTTTGCTGTGTAGGTGTTGTCCATCTTTAATCCCAGCACTCAGGACAAAGAGGAGGAAGGATTGATGTGAGTTAAACATCATCCTGGTCTATTCAGAGCAGTGGCTCTCAACCTCCCAAATGCTGCAACCCTTTAATACAGTTCTTCATGTTGTGGTGACCCCCAACCATAAAATGATTTTCATTGCTACTTCACAACTATGATTTTGCTAGTATTGTGAATTGTAATGTAAACGTTTGTGTCCTGGGTATCTTTTGGGGGGTTGCAACCACAGGTTGAGAACCACTGACCTAGAGAGTTCCAGTATAAGTTTCAACTTAGATACCATCAACTGACATCAGCAGCCAAGTCTTGGGCTTAAAATGCTTGGTTTCCCTCCTAGGTCCAAGGCCCCTCATATATAATAAGACCCTGTCTCAAAAGAAAGGGGCAGGGATAAAAAAGGAAATGGCTGTAATCCCAGCTCTCAGGAAGTTAACACAGAAGCATTATGAATCCAGTGCCAACTGACGTATGGAGAAGGGGTCAGAGACTAGGGATGTAGCTTAATGGTGAATACAAGCCTAGCATAGGGTCAGCTGCCTGGGACGGCAAAAAATTAAGATATGTTTGTAGAACGAATGAGGGGCCATGGACCTCAGAGGGAAACCAAGCATTTTTAAGCCCAAGATTTGGTTGCTGATGTCAGTTGCTCACATCTAGGTTGAAAGTGACGCTTCGTCATATCTTACCTTGCTGAATATAGATCGCACACACAGTTTAAGCTGCACTAAGAAAAACTGAAGTAATCACAAAAGCACAGAATATTATGAGAGAGTGATACTGATTTGGGGGCTCTCTGCTCTCTAGCCACTCCCCCCTGCCTGACTGAAACCACATGACTTTTGTTCTGTCTCTCCTCCTGGCAGCTGCCAGGATTTTAACCTAAGCTGTGCTGTTTTTTTCTTAAACTCTTAATAAAATTGTTCCTGTGGTTTTAAAAAGGAAACAGTAATATCAAAATGTCAATAAAGATGAACTAAGCAGAGCTCATTTTACAGAATCTGTGCATCATGGGCACTTCATTAGTATTTACCTACATCATGCTAGCAAACAGCTTCACAGTTTACAGAGCCCTTTCCTGGATGTTATTGCCTTTGAGACACCAGCAACCCTAAAGGAAGGAATGATAATAAGTAAAATTCAAGAGTGATAAAGAAAAAGAACCGGTTCTACAGCCTGTAATAAAGTTACAAACTCTTGAGGTGGGTATGTTGACTCACGCCTGTAATCCGGGGATTTGGAGGTGGAGGCAGGAGGATCATGAGTTCAGAGACAGCCTATCTTAAAAAAAAAAAAAAAAAAAAAAAATGGTCGCAAAATAACGATCACCCTCCAGCCGCCATTCAATCCCAAAAGGAAAGATCAAAGGGGCTGAGCCTAAGGAGAACCGACAGAGAGGCGAGATTTGGATGAGAGTCAGCAACAACAAAAGGTGAAGCCAAACTGTAGGACCACACGGGGCAGTGGGGACCACTCGGGGCAGTGCCAAGTCCTAGCTGCCTCTCATTTCCTTTCAGATGGAGGAAGGCAGGCCTTCCCTCTGTTAGCTTAGGTAGCAACAAGGTATTTTCCTCAGGTCTATAGAGTCCAGTCATTCTCAACTAAGTCACCAAGCTGTTTAAAAATATCCCTAGGTACCACCCGTAGCAGCCCCAATTCAAACCTTCAGGAGGCATTTAGCAGTTTTAAGTCTCTCGGGAAAGCTGTGGTGTTTAAGCCAGAGCTGAGAATCACTAACTCATTGCATTGTCTAAGCCAGAGAAGAGAAGGATGAGTCACAAAAGCTTAAGATATGTTTACTAATGCATTCTTCTTACGATAGTAGTTGTTTTAATATTCCGAGTGATGAAACTCACCACTCTCTCCCCTATGTCCTTGTTGGATGGTGGCCTCAGGTCACGAGGAGCTGAGTCAAAGTACGCCGCCGGGCAGTAGCCCCTAGCCATAAAGCCATAAAGCAAGGCTTGACCCCAGCCTGGCCTGGCCCCTCCACCTGCACAGACTGTATGTCCAGGTATCCAAGACCCACCCTGGTCCCAGTCAGACCACAAGGAAACGGCTGTACGTTCCAGGTGGCCAGTCATGTGCGAGTGCATGCATATACACCCGTCCCTCAGCCCCTCGACATGAGCTCAGCCGTCATCCCTCGGAAAGGATGAAGCTCCTCACTGCTTCAATAAAGCAGACTCAGCCTGGTGAGATGGAGTGTGCGTCTCTCTCTCTCTCTGCTTCATCTTTCCTAGACTTGTCGTATGCCAGTCTGGGTGCTCAGAGCGTCCTAGTTCGTTCCAGCCTCCTCCCTGTCCTTGGACAGTTATTATTATAGTCCTCATTCTGTAGGAGAACGAGGCTTAGGTGTGAGAATGTGGCAGCACCGAGACCCCCAACAGCCAGAATCCAGAACCAAATTGTTGGTTTTTTACTTTTTCCTATGAGTGTTTGCGTGTGTGTGTGTGTGTGTGTGTGTGTGTGTGTGTGTGTGTGCGTGTGTGTGTGTGCACCACATGCATGCCCACACCTGATGAAGCTAGAAGATAGTACCGGAGCTCCTAGAACGGGAGTCACCAATGTTTGTGAGACACTGTGTGGGTGCTGAGAACTGAACCCCAGTCCTCTGCTCTCTGGAGAACAGCAAGTATTCTTAACTGTGGAACCATCTGCCCCCCCCTCAAAAACCCAACCTCCTTCTACCCCACCCCCACCCCTCAGCTTTTCCAGACACTCTGTGCAGCCCTGGCTGTCCTGGCTTTGAACTCACAGACTGCCTCCCGAGTGATGGGAGTAAAGACATGCACCACCACCATTTTAATTTTTTTCTTCTTATTTTTAATTAGGGGGTACATGCATGCAGATGCTTGAAGAGGTCAAAGACATTGGTCCTCCTGGGGCTAGAGTTGCAGGGGGTTGTGAGCCACTGGGATGGGTGCTGGGAACTGAACTCTGTCCTCTGCAGAGCAGTGAGCCATCTCTCCAGCCCCAGAACCAAACTGCTCTTTTGTCTAAATAGTCTCTTAGTCTCTGAACTCCCAGTGTCCAGTGTCGTATTCTTTTTTTTTTTTCTTTTATCTTTTTTTGTTGTTGTTGTTGTTTTCGAGATAGGTTTTCTCTGTGTAGCCCTGGCTGTCCTGGAACTCACTCTGTAGACCAGGCTGGCCTCGAACTCAGAAATCTGCCTGCCTCTGCCTCCCAAGTGCTGGG
>NC_034604.1:30252897-30260468 GCF_900095145.1 Mus pahari | reverse complement strand
TCCTGGAACTCACTTGGTAGACCAGGCTGGCCTCGAACTCAGAAATCCGCCTGCCTCTGCCTCCCGAGTGCTGGGATTAAAGGCCTGCGCCACCAGACCCGGCTGTTGCTTTTTAATACACAATAATTCTGAATAGATTTCATACCAAGAGTATACCCCATGAGAGAAATGTGTATCGCTGTGTATTATACACTTTATCTTTGTGCACAGCTTCAAGGAGTATGGCAAGGAAGGCTTTGGGGATAGGATGGAAGACCCATTACAGGGCTCCACACGCTGGTCCAGGCCGGTTCTAACAGGATATCATTGGTTTTAATGGTGAGTTAAACTTGGGCCCTTAACACTGAGGGGAGATGTGTAAGCTCCTCTATTCATGTTATTCATCTTTCTTGCAACACTGGAATCTAGAGTTCTTAAGAGCTGCAGGAGTGGCGATTCATTCCTTCATCTTTGGTATGATCAAAGATATGCACAGAAAAACAAGTGCCTCCCACTTCTTTCATGTTCATATTTTTGTTGATAACAGCCTAGGTAGGGAACCAGTGTGGGAGAAAGTTAAAAACTGACAACAGCAAGATTACACCTAAAAGACGTCATTATAAAGGAGAGAGATGGGGGAAGGGAGGCTGCACATTTTTTTGTCTTTATAGTACCAGTGGGCTTTATTGTGGAAACCTGGCTCTGTGTATTCAACCATTCTAAACTTTCTTTATGTATGGCATTTTCAGATTTTCATCAGAGTATGAAAAGGGCTATCAAAATAAGAATTGTTACATTGTACTATAAACTGAATTAAATTAGTACGTTTTAGCTCTCAGATGCATTGGCAAATGAGTCATCTGTCTTCATTCATTGTTTCTATTGCTCACCAACAGATTTTTTTCTTCCAAGAAACTTGAAGAAAAAGAAAGCCTGCTATAATAGAGCAGAGGCAAATGTTGGTCAGGAGTCTTTGCGTGCCCCATAGGGCCCACTATGGGCATTCTGAGTATAGAAGCACGTAAAGTAGAAGCCAGGGCGGCAGCCCCTGGGTTTGTTCATCCCTGTGAAACTGGTTGTAGGTTGGCTGGAGTTAGTCAAGCTGAGCTGTTCCTGAGATGCTGGGTGTTGACGCTGGGATCTGGCAAAGCCACGGTTCATCCTGGCTCCCTCTGTCAGCTCTTAGCAGGCCAGGTTCTTTATTTCTTAAATCACAGTCTATCATCACCCTTCTGTCTGATTGTAAGTGTTGACAGGACCTGCCCTCTGCCACAGGAGGCTATTATCGTCATTCATTCATACCTTTAATTTGTTCAGTCAAATATTTTAAAGCTAAGATTGGTGATTCACACCTCTAATCATAGTATTTGGGAGGCTGAGTCAGGAAGATTGCTGAAAATTCAAACCCAATATAAATATAAAGTTAGACCGTGCAAAAAAACAAAACAAAAAAACCCAAAACAACAACAACAACAAAAAANAAAACAAAACAAAAACCCCCCCCCGATACACTGCCCACAGGTGCCCCGATCTGAGACTCCAGAGACAGAAGTGTAGTGACTAGGTAGAAGATGAGCAGCATGAGTTTAGACAGGATCAGGTGAGCGACTGTGGAGAGGAGTGCTCACATACAGGGCTCACTGAAAGACAGTGTTTGACTAGATGGAGACCCTGCAATGGAGAGAATGTCCAGAAGAACAAAAATGAGTACAGAAACCAATGGGTAGAAATTGGAGGGATGGGATGTGGTAGCTCACACATTTATCCCAGTTCTCAGGAGGCAGAGGCAGGTGATCTCCGAGTTCAAGACCAGCCTAGTCTACATAGTGAGTTTCAGGACAGCCAAGGCCATATAGCCAGATCCTGTCTCAAACAAGCAAACACAAAAACAAGCAAAGGGGAGGCTAGGGTGCTGAGCAGTGGTGAATGGGGAAAGCACAAGAGTGATAAGAACAGAAAAGCAAACCGGAGGCAAACCAAACAGGCTCCTGCTCCTGCAGGAGACGGTAAAGAGTAAGGTTCTGGTGGTGTGTGCTGTGATAAGGGAGCAAAAAACACTCTCAGGATGAACTGGGCAAGGCCAGTTTGTAGTTTTATTTTGTCTTTTGAAATAATGTCTCAAGTAGCCTAGGCTGGTTTTGAACCCCTAATCCTCCTGCCTCTCCCTCCCAAGTGCACTATGCCCTCAATTATCCCCTCCACCCCATCCCCAAATCTGGAATCTAAGCACATAGTAGACACTTGTTCCAGCTACTGAGCAGACCATGGCAGGTGGGGAGAGAGCACTTGAAGCCAAGAGGGGATTTTGTTATTGGTTTGCTTTTGCTTTTTGAGTGTTTAGTAGCCAGACAATAGGTGGGCACTGGGAAATTGCAGTGAGCTAACACTCTTCCTCCCAACAAGGGGTGTCCTTGTTAGTTTTTGTCAAAGTGACACATGCTGGAGTCATTTTGGAAAACAAACCTTAACTGAGAAAATACTACCATCAGATTGCCTGTAGGCAAGCCTGTAGGGTGTGTTCTTGATTAATGATTAGTGTGGGAGGGCTCAGCCCACTGTGGGCGGTGCCATTCCTGAGTTATATAAGAGAGAAGGCTGAAGAAGCCTGGGGGAGCAAGCCAGTAAACAGTATCTTCAAGGTTTCTGCTTCAATCCTGCCTCCAGGTTCCTTCCTTAATTTCTCTCAGTGATGGAGTGGGACCTGAGAGCTGTGAGATGAAATAAACCCTTTGCTCTCCAAGCTGCTTTTAGTCATGGTGTTTTATAACAGCAATGGAAAGCAAAGTTAAGACATGGGACTTACAAGATAGCTAGGAACATAGAGAAGTGGGGTCCTGGTAATACAGTGCTGTAGTTGGATAAATAACCTGCATGTGTTACGAGAGTCCAGAGCAATTCTTTTATTTAGTAAATATTCTGTTATAAACTCCTGTAATATAGTGGTAGAATAAACAGATAAGGCACGTCCTGCATGGTGTTTCCATAGTGGTAAGGGAGATGGAGTATGTAGCAAGCCTAGAATAATGAAAGAGGATTCAGGAGAAGCTGTTTGAGCTAACACCTGACCCGAAGCTGGAAAAGAAGTTAGGAGAAGCATGCTGTGGGTTGGGAAAGGTTCTGGCTTCTGAGCCAAATCCCCAACGAGGAACAGCAGTTAGCGCAATGGAGGGGAATCATGCAGGAAAAGTGGCATCCCAGAACAGCATCAGAGGCATAGAAAGTAGACACGGTGTGCTGGGGGGACAGCAAATGGGGCAGTATGGCTGGCTGCAGTATGGGAACACAGAGGGGTCCAGGAGAATGGAAACAGTGACTGTCATCAGCAAACCACACTAAGAACGGCTTTTGAACATCATCCCCAGCTCTGCTAGACAGTTTTGTATGAGTTTTATTTTAGCTTTTTCATTTTTAAAAAATAGAGTCTCATATAGACCAGGCTGGCCTCCAGCTTGCCATGTAGCTGAGAATAACCTTAACTTACTCCCGACCTTGCTGCCTCCACTCTCCAAGTGTTAGGATTACAAACCAACAGCACTGTCCGTGCCTGGTTGTATGTGGTGCTGGAGTTAACATACACATGGTCTGTGCAGCATCTGAGGTACATTTTAAACAGGACAATGACCTGGACAGATGAGTGTTGGAAACTGCTCTGGCCATAGATAGGAAGCTGGGTACTATGCCACAGGGCACCACACTTCATCCAACAGTGGAGTCTGCTAAGCGTATTAAGCCCTCAGTGAATCCCTGTTGTTATTTTCTGAGCTAAGCGAAAACCAGGTTAACAAGTGACAGTGGTCTCCCCATTCCTGCTTCTGTGCACTGGAACAGCAGGGTCATTCAGTCACTTACCTGCAGTGTCAGCCAGCCCCTGGGATCGCCCGGCCCCCAATACTCCCAATTCCATAAGCCTTCATAATGCACAGTACTACACGGTCCTTTTAGGTAGGAATGGATTGTCTCTCCCCATTAATTTGCTTAAGGAAATACTGTACTACACACACACACACACACACACACACAACTACTACTACTACTACTGCTGTCTGCTTTAGCCTTTCTCACCTTCACTTTTCAAATACCTAGGTATTTGATTCTTTGTAAATTTCACATCATGCACTCCAGTCCGACTCATCTCCCCGTCCCTTCCTATCTGCCCCATGCCCTTGCAACCTCCCCCCCAAAAGAAAATAAAAAATAAAACAAACATACAAACAAAAGAAACATTTTTGTCCTGGAAGCTGTAGTGTCTCCCATAGTACACCCCTCTGTCCACACATCTTCACTTGCAAATGTTCATTGCAGTGAGTCATTGATTGGTCTGGTTCAAGGCCTCTGTGACGCTGTCCATACAGGATCCTCACTAGAACACCTCTCAGATATGGTGATGTTGCTATGTCATGGGGTCCTGCAGCTTTGGATCTTCAGGCCTGGCCCCTTCACACACTCCAGCAGTTCATAGGTGAGGTAGATGGTGGTGTGAGCCAACTCAAAGGCCTGGATCTGGGCCTGGGCAGTAGCTGAGTGGGTCAGCCTGCCAGCTCTCCTGCACCCATTCCCCAGTGAGCTCTGTAACCCTGCCCAGCTGGTTCACCCTATGCCACAGCCTGCAAAGGGCGGGGCCGGCCCTCTGCCTCCCGTGCCCTCGGGGAGCTCTTACTTGATAATGAAGTTTCTTCTGACCACCCGGACCTTCAAGAAGCTTTAGATTTAAGGATGGGGAGAGACAGATAGCTTGTGTCCTCAGAGGCTAAGGCCACTGTGATGTTTCCAAACTGAAACAGTCTGAGGTGTCCTCCTGCCTCCAATGTCTCTCAGCCATAAGGTCTAATGAATCACAACCTGGCCTAGAGAGCTCTGTCCTGCTTTTTCTACCATCTGTCCCCTAGCACGTCACTCTTTCTTCCTTCCTGTGTCTACCTGTTAGCAGCACTGACCTGCCTAGCCACTCAGCCGCTCCTATCCCACCGCTGTATTATGTTTTATTTTTTATTTTTAATTATTTTACTTATTTATTTTTATTTATCTATTTATTTATTTATTTATTTTTGGTTTTTTGAGACAGGGTTTCTCTGTGTAGCCCTGGCTGTCCTGAAACTCACTCTATAGACCAGGCTGGCCTTGAACTCAGAATTCTGCCTGCCTCTACCTCCCGAATGCTGGGCTTATATATTATGTTTACTTCATAGCACATGTCACCATTTGAAATTCCTCTAGGATGTGGCCTGAAAGCATTGACCTTGTCTGTCCTTTTTGCTCACCATTTAGCTCAGTCCCTAGAAAGATGCTTGGCGCTTATTAGATGCGAGGGATAAGCGACTATATGGCTGTCATGTATTTATTCCCAGCCCAGCCCAGCCCATTCCTGTACTCACTTCTCGGGTCTTGCAAGGTGGAAGTCCATCGATCGGTCTTTAGATCTGCCTCCATGATTGAGGCCCCTCGTCCTTTCATTCTGGGTCATCTCTCTTCCTCTCCTGGTCATGCAGTCATCCTTGTCATCACGTGTATTCTCACTGATCTTATGCATTCTGAGTCCTCCCACTCAGCCCTGGCACAGGCCTCCATCAAGACTCCCCTCGCTGTATCTCAAAGCACCTGTTTCACTTGTCTGAGCTCGTAAGGAAAAGCATCCATTTATCTCCTTGGCCCCAGCACACCACAGGTAGCCAACATGCAACAGCTGCCTCACTGTTTCTTGATTGATGTAGTTTAGAGAAATATAAATTAGGAAACTGTGGTCATTTTTATGGCAGTGGATCCATAGCGCCTCCCTATGGACCACACAAGAAAAATAGCATATTAAATTCTGCTCACTCAGCAGAAAGAGGGGTCGTGACCTGCCCTCGCCACTTCCATATTCCCAAGGGAAAGAAGGTATTAGTTCAGAAGCAGGTCTCTAACCACACTGGTAGGGTCCATCAGAAGTCCAAAGATGTTCTCTCTCCACCAAGCCCATTCCCAACCCTTATCTCATAGCGATTGGGTTGCAGGGTGGAGTCTCATTCTATCAGCGAGCCTTAGTCCAGCAACCAACAGGGGAGACTTGCTCTACAGCTGTGCCTTTATTATGTTACCTTGGAGCCCTTAACTGGCTCATCAAGCTTGAGTTGCTAAGCTTCTAGAAGTCTGTAATTATTGTTGTCTAAAATGTAAAACAGCAGAATGGATAATTAGTTGCTTTTAATAAAGCCATTTTTGTAAGATACTGATGATGCTGAAGATGGTGGCAGTTTTGACAATGAGGAGGAAGAGGCTATTGCTAAAGACTAAGAACCAGCCATGGGCTTTTTTTGGTTTTGGTGGCACATGTCTTTAATCCCAGCACCAGAGAGCCTGAAGCAGGCAGATCTCTTTAAGTTTGAGGCCAGCCTGGTCTACTAAGTGAATCCAAGACAGTCAGGACTCTGTTACACAGAGAAACCCTGTCTCAAAAAGCCAAAACTAAACAAACAAACAAACAAAACTTCTTATGGTGAATGGAGCCAGAGCCAGCATCACAGGCAGAGTTGCTGGGAATTTAGCATCACCTAGCAGTTGAGATGGACACTGCCACCTCCCCTGTGCTGCCTGTGACAAACAGAGCTCTGATTGTGGGACCTTGACAAGTGTCAGTTGGCCCAGCTCTAAATAGAGAAAGCATTCCTTGAAGCAAAAGGGTGTTGGGAGACTCCTCTGGACTAACCTCTCTTCAGCATCATCGTGGTAGCTGTACAATACTAAGCATACTGCCTACTTGATAGCAAGCCATGTGCTAACAACTTGTATTAGCTTGTGATTCAGGTATGGTGTAGCACCCCTGTTTTATAGATAAAGAAACACAAGGAGACTGGGCATATTGGCTCATACCTATAATCCCAACACTTGACAGGCTAAGGCTAAGGATCCCCATGGGTTAGAGGCCAACCTGAGCTACATAGTGAGCTCCGGGCACTCACTGGAATGAGACTCTTCTCTACAAGAGAATGAGAGTGAAAGCCAAAGAGAAACAGACAGAACAATTTGGTCCATCGGGAAATAACCTCGGCAGTCTTAGAGGCCATCTCCTAACCAGTACAACTGTGGCAGCCATGGAATGCACTGCCCAGACGTCCTGTGGAGACAATTGTAGGAAGCAGAGCTAACTGCCCAGCTGGGTATTGCATCACCGCTCTTCCTGCTAGGTGCTGATGATGCACACAGGTTCAAGCCAGACAGATCCCAGCAGTGAGGTGGGGAAGTAGACAGACTGCCCCTCCTAACCAAGAAGCTATTGGCAGTTGGTACCTGCCGGGAAAGGGGCATCAGTGTCCTCTCCCAGAGTGTCCTTGGGTGTGTCACCACACCACAGGGCGGGCCCATGCCTAGGAGTGGCTGGCCAGCACACCTTGGACTCCAGGGTTTTATGTGCTTTTTGCTTCATTTTCTTTTGTTTTGTTTTTGTCTCATTGGTCTGATTGCTTTGATTTTCATTTTTTGGTTTTTGGTTTTGGTTTTTCTTCAGAGAGAGAGGGAGAGAGAAAACATGAAGTTTGTGTGGGGAAGATCGTGGAGGAGATGGAGGAAGGTAAAGAAAATGATCAAAATAAATTGTTTGAAAAATATTTTTAATTAAA
>NC_034604.1:30232564-30252090 GCF_900095145.1 Mus pahari | reverse complement strand
GGTTTCTCTGTGTAGCCCTGGCTGTCCTGGAACTTGCTCTGTAGATCAGGCTGGCCTCGAACTCAGAAATCTGCCTGCCTCTGCCTCCCAAGTGCTGTCCTTTTTTTTTTTTTTTTGGACTTTTACTTTTTAAGACAGTCACAGTGTGGTGTTTTTAGGTAGACATGAGGCAGGTACCACCGTATCCCTTTGAACAATACAATCTACTGTTCTCTCTTCCTGGCTAGGCAGGAATGGGGCCACAGCGAGCTGGCATCACTCTCTCCATGTCACCCTTCTTGAGAATCTGCAAGCCCCAACTCTCACCTCTAAATCCATCCTAGCAGCTAACACAGAGGAGTATAAAGAGTCAAGGAGGAGCTTCTCTGACTAATGAGGCCTGGCACCAAGATGGGCAGAGCACCCTAGGACTGGCAGCTGGAGCCCTCAGGCAGGCAGCCACAAATACCAGTACTTCATGAAGGTCTGTAGATCCTGTCTGTGGAAGAAAAGTACTTCCCTAAGAGATAGGCCTGAGTGGGTCATCACTGGAGCGGGGGAGTGAACACCCACTGGTCTTCACAACCAGTTTGGTAATCCAGATAAAAATATAACACCAGCAACATCATTTTCCAAAATTAAGATCGATGCTATAGCTAAATGTATGCAGATGTATACAGACACAGATGGGAACAAGTGTATTTAATTGTAAGTGAGTCAGAATGGAGCAAATAAGATGTCCCTTATATTTGGGTTCCAAAAATGTGCCTGAGGCAGAAACAAGCAAAAAAAAAAAACAAAAACAAAAACAAAAGACAAAACAAAGAAAGAAAGAAAGACAAAAGAAAGGAAGGAAGGAAGGAAGGAAGGAAGAAAGGAAAGGAAAGGAAAGGAAAGGAAAGGAAAGGAAAGGAAAGGAAAGGAAAGAAAAGAAAAGAAAAGAAAAGAAAAGAAAAGAAAAGAAAAGAAAAGAAAAGAAAAGAAAAGCCAATCACAGGAGGCAGAACCTTTGACACAGAAGGCTAGATGACTTCAGTCTCCTAAGGGGGCTTATGAAATGTCCTAGCCAGATAACCTGATCCCAGAGGCCCTACATGGTCACAGAGTTAATAGAGTGGTCAGGTGGTCATGTCACAAGTGAATGCAACTCAAGGTACCTCCCAGTCATCTGTCCTCTCAGTGTCGAAAGAGTCACTCATGAGAGAGCCTGAGGCCATCATCTGTGTCCTCAGAGAAGGTAGGGAAGAGAAAGAATGAACATCTTTGTCCTGGTCCCCATGTGACTACAGAGCAGTTAGTCTTGGGAAAGATGAGCACATAGTTTGTATTTAGACAGCTCTGTTTCTCCTCAGCAGCTTCCAGGAGGCACCTCTTGGACCAGGAGGCTCTTGGTAGACATCACTGAGAGCCAGACATCCTGGGACATGCCTATAATCCCAGCACTTGGGAGGCTGACACAGGAGGATTGCCCTGAATTGAAATTGAAGGCCAGCCTGGGTTGCACGATGAGGTTCAAAACCAAAGAGGCTGGGGAGACAGCTTAGTTTATAAAGCTCCTGCCTTGAAGGCAGGAAGGTCTGAGTCTAGAGCCCCAGAGCCCAGGTAAAAAGCCAGATAGGACCAGGTATGGCAGGGTACACCTTTAATGCCAGCACTTGAGGCAGAGGCATGGGGATCTCTGAATTCAAGGCCATCCTGGTCTACATAGAGAAACCCCATTTCAAAAAAAAAAAAAAAAAAAAAGACAGGAGGGGGGAAGATGTAGCATTTGCTTATGATCCCAGTGAGATCCCAGTGATTGAGAGATGGGAGGCAGAGACTGGCCAGCGTGGCAGGCATGGCTATGACAAGTCGAGCCCTTCTCCCTCATTCCCTGAAGATAGCTGCCAAGGTGTCTTCCCTTATTTGGCCAATTCCTTCTCCTGAGACTGAATACCAGGGCACAGCTATCAAAGTATTGAAGTCCAGTGATCAAAAGCTCTCTTTAGCTCTACCCAATTAAAATCAAGCACCTCATTCTAACATGGGGTTCCCCTTGTACCTTCATAAACTGCCATTTGCCTATGGGCCATGTCTGCTTCCCCTCTAACCAGAGGCAGTCCTCTCATTGTCCCTACCTCCAGGATAAATATCCCTGCCCTCTCTCAATTGCTCCCTTCCCCTCCTCCCTCATCCTCTGTCTCCTGTCTTTGTGTCCTAGTCCCTGCCCTTTGTCTTTCTGGAGCAAATCTTTGTGCAGAGAACTTGGCCCTGGCCCCCTAAGCCACTACCAACCCTTTGACAATCCCTGGAAGCTCACAGGGCAGCCATCCTAGATTATGGGGAAGAGTTCCAGGCCAATGGAAGACCCTGTCTAAAACAAAAGGAAGATGGCACCTGAGGACTCAAAACCAAGGTTGTCCCATTTCCCTACAGGTGCCCCCCCCACACACATTTAAAACAACAGCAACCAGGTATGGTGACAGTAACTTGTAATCCTAGGAGGAAGGGGTCTCTGAGTTCAAGGCCAGCATGGCACCAGGCCAGCCATGGCTATATAGTGAACTTCAGGCCAACCTGGTCTCTACCACCAGCACCAGGAATCTAGGAAGAAACTGTGAAGAAACTGCCGAAGTGACAAGACTGCCCAGGCATGTAAACCAAATCCCCTCCCTTGGGGTCTGGAACCTGAAAGGGGGCGTGAAGGAGCCATAGGTATTCGGTAGGTGCCCCCTGCCCTGTAAACTCATCCCGGCAAAGGTAGCAGTCTGACAAACGTGACTGTACCTCTGCTGCCTGAGTGGTCCTTACTGGCCCCTCAGAACAGAAAAACAATCCTGGCTGCCATCATTGCTGGGGAACTGGTGACTTCCTGAGCCAGTAGCCGGCTGACAGGATGGCAGGAGCTTTGCTTATCGGGACAGCCTCAGAATTCCGTCTGGCGTCCTGTGGGTACCTAATAAGGAGTGTGGAAGGGTTCACTCAGTGTCTGCGTGAGTGCATGAACACCACAGTCTGCCCACCCAGAAACCACCCGTCTGCGGTTTGGGTTTATTCATCTCTCTTTCAGGACCCGTTCCTCTGTGTGCTGACGACTTTACCTCCCAACCAGGGAAGCTGCAAACCCAGCCTTTTTCTAGTGGGTTCCAAGAGCCATGAAACCCAGAGGCTGCTCTAGGGGGAAGGGCATAGAGCTTTATCCTCAGCCAACCCACATTCTTTGGTTAATCACTTGTGGAGGCCTGGCCTTATCTCTCCAAAAGTCCCAGAGGACTAGATTGCCCTTTGCTGACATTTAAGCCAAGGCTACCGCCAAGTCCCACATTTCAGCCTCTAGAATATGAAGAACTCAAATCAGATGCAGTGCGGCTGGAGTTCCACAGGTTGACTGACAGAAAGGGAGAGTTCTGAGTTCTTCAGTGCCACACACCCAGGACTGCCATAGAGGAACATACCCTGTCAGTGGCCAGGGAACCAAAAGTGAAAGCAGAAAAGGAAGAAAACTGTTCCCCTTATCACTGAACTGCTGCCCAGTGTGGGCGGTGCTGCTCCTGGGCTGGTGGTCCTGGGCAGGTGATCCTGGGTTGTGTAAGACTCTGGCCAAGTAAGCCAGGGGTAGCCAGCCAGTAAGCAGCACTCTCTCGTGCCTTCTGCATCAGTCCCTGGATGATGGACCACAAACTGTAAGATTAAATAAGCCCTTTCCTCCCCAAGTTGTTTTCGACCAGGATGTTTTACCACAGCCATAGGGACAGGGAGGAAGGAAAACCGTGGTGACACATGCCTGTAATGACAACACGTTCAAGTTCTGAGGTAAGAGAGTTCCGGGTTCAAAAGCAGCCTGAGTTCAAACACAGCAATACTGTCTGTCTCCAAGAAACTTAGAAACACGACAAAAAGTTACCAGAGCCTAGATCTGCCAGGGAACTCTGGAAGGCTATGCAGAACATACCTCAGAGTTAGCCCAGCTGAGGAGGAAGGAATCTGGGCTCCCAAGTCCTGTTTCTACCACTGACAAGAGCTACTTCCTGAATGGAGCCCCTAACGCAAAGGCTTCCTTCTTTCTCAGTACACAAACCAAATACCTTCCTGTGGCCAGAGCAAAACCTCAGCGGAGCCCCCAGCTCTGCAGTAAGCAACAGCATCTGGCTGGGCAGCAGCGCTGGGGGACCTGGAGGGACTCCAGCTGGAGTATGCCTGCCACACCTCCAAAACCTTCTAGTCAGTTCCCTTTACCTGGAACCAGGTGGAGAGTTTGTATTCCTCTAAGTGAATAGCCCCGGTCTGACATCACTCCCAGAAGAGTCAAAGCAGAACAAAGCTCTGGCTCAGTTGCCTTCAATGTCCCTGTTTGCCTGACCTGACAATATCTCCACGTGTTTGTTCGTCTGTCTTTGGTTGTGCACTGGATACTGTTCTCTTTCCAAGAGGTGAGCTTGCTTTCTGGGAGACCATTATCAGTTGTTAAGGAGGAAGCAGCAGGAGCCAGCGTGCACCTGGGGGACTATGCAGGCTTCCACTCACCTGTAGGGTAACCTTTCATTGAAACAAAGGCCAGAATCTAAACTCAGAACCTTTTTGTTACTGATGCTGCTTGCTGGAGAGGATCTCATACTGCAGTATCGCCTGGAACCTTCTGTGTGGCCCAGCCTGGTATTGAATTTCCCATCCTCCTGCCTCTGCCTACACAGTGCTAGAACACACAGGAGCAACCAGACCTGGACCTCGAACTCGGGACCCTATCCCAGTTTACCAGTTTGGCTTCTTTGTTTCTGCATTTTTTCCTATGCATCTCCCTACTCAGCCAACATTTATGGAGGGGCTTATTTACTATACACCAGGTATAGGACAGGCACTGGAGGACCAGGAAAAAAAATAAGACACAATTCTACAATTCTCAGAATTTACAGAGTGTGGTGATGGGAGGTGTCTCTGAAGACTGCCCCCTTTCTAAACCAGACAGCAAACAGGACCCCAGAACCACCAACTGTACCGACGTCAATGCCCTTCCCATCTGTGACACCCAGTTTCCATCGATCTCCACCCGCTGGCAGACACCTCTGGAATAGTTCTTTCCACACACTGCCAGAGTTCATCTTCGTGACCAAGAGCATAAAGCAGAAATCACACCGAGTCTCTTCTAAGATTAGCTTATGAGGGTTGTTTATTTTTCACTTTATATGTTTGAGCATTTGCTTGCATATATGTGTATGTACCACCTGCGTGCCTGGTGCCCACGGAGGCCAGAAGAAGGTGTCAGATATCCTGGGACTGGGGCTACAGAGGGTTGTAAGTCATCCTTGTGGGTGCTGGCAACCAAACCTGGGTCCTCAGCAAGAGCAGCTAGTGAGACAGCAGCCCGTGGGATCTAAGATCGAGCGCTACTTTTACCGAGGACTCGCAGCTTGTAACTCCAGCTCCTGGGGACCCAGGGCCCTGTCCTGGATCCCACAGATATTTGCACTCACACACGTACATTTCTACACACAGACACACGTAATTAAAAATAAAAACAAAGGGCTGGCGAGGTGGCTCATGGGGTAAGAGCACTGACTGCTCTTCCGAAGGTCCAGAGTTCAAATCCCAGCAACCACGTGGTGGCTCACAACCATCCATAATGAGATCTGATGCCCTCTTCTGGTGTGTCTGAAGACAGCTACAGTGTACTTATATATAATAATAAATAAATCTTTAAAAAAAAAAATAAGGGCTGGAGAGATGGCTCAGCGGATAAGAGCACCGACTGCTCTTCCGAAGGTCGTGAGTTCAAATCCCAGTAACCACATGATGGCTCATAACCATCTGTAATGAGATCTGATGCCCTCTTCTGGGATGTCTGAAAACAGCTACAGTGTACTTACATATAATAAATACATCTTTAAAAAAATTAAGAAATAAAAATAAAATAAGGCCAGACAGTGGTGGTGCACGTCTTTAATCCCAGCTCTTGGGAGGCAGAGGCAGGNNGATTTCTGAGTTCGAGGCCAGCCTGGTCTACAGAGTGAGTTCCAGGACAGCCAGGGCTACACAGAGAAACCCTGTCTTGAAAAAAACCAAAAATAAATAAAAATAAATAAATAAATAAAAACAAAAAGTAGGGGCTCAGTGGCTGTACACTTACTGCTCTCACAGAGGACCCGAGTTCCGTTTCTGACACATCAGAAAGCTCCTGACACCCTGATCCAGTTGTAGGGGCTCTGATGCCCTATTCTGACCTCCACTGGCACCTGCATACACTTGGTGCACTCAGGCACACACATACACAAATCTTAGAAAATGAACAAATGATAGCTCTCTTTCTCTATCTTCACCATCATTTGTTCTGGAATTCCCTTGCTGTACCAGGAGCACGTTGTGCTGACTGACTGATTCTTATGCCAACTTGATACAAGCTAGAGTTATTTCAGAAGAGGAAACTTCAACCTGAGAAAATACCCCCACCAGACTGGTCAGTGGGCAACCCCGTGGTACGTTTTCTTGATTGATAATTGATATGGGACGGCCCAGCTCACTATGGATTGTGCCACCCCTGGACTGTGGTCCTCGGTGCTATAAGGAAGCAGGCTGAGCAATCCATTCAGCAGCACTCCTCCATGGCCTCTGTTTCACTTCCTGCCTCCAGGTTCCTGTCTTGAGTTCCTGCCTTTCAGTGATGAACTGTTACTGTGGTGGTTTGAATAGCAGTGTCCCCCTAGGTTCATATATTTGAATACTTAGTTTCCAGGGAGTGGCATTAGTTAGGAAGGATTAGGAGGTGTGGCCTTGTTAGAGGAAGTATGTCACTGGGGCTGGGCCTTGTTGGGTTCAAAAACCTAAGCCAAAGCCGGGCATGGTGGCGCATGCCTTTAATCCCAGCACTTGGGAGGCAGAGGCAGGTGAATTTCTGAGTTTGAGGTCAGTCTGGTCTACAAAGTGAGTTCCAGGACAGCCAGGGCTATACAGAGAAACCCTGTCTCAAAAAAACAAACAAAAAAATAACCCAAAAAACAAAACAAACAAACAAACAAAAAGCCCTGAGCCAGACCCAGTGGCCCTCTCTTCCTGCTGCCTTCAGGTGTGGATGTAGAATTTTTCAGTTACTTCTCCAGCACCATGTCTGCCTGAGTGGCTCCATGGTCCTGCCATGATGATAATGGATTAACCTCTGAAACTATAAGCCAGTGCCAGCTAAGTGATTGCCTTTATAAGAGTTGCTGTGGTCACGGTGTCTCTTCACAACAATAGAACAGTGACTAAGAACAGTTACCTAGAAATGTACAATGACACAAACCCTTTCCTCCCCAAGCTGCTTATGGTCAGGTGTTTATCACAGCAATAAAAACCCCAATGGATACCTCTGTGTAGAAACTGAGACTTCTAACAAATGATGTCAGTGACTCGGGAGTGAGTCCTCCACCCACTCAAGCCCCTGATGGCTGCAGCCCAGACAGTGCCACCTCAGAGCTACCCTGCTCTCTAATTCTGACTGAAACTCATGGTAGTGCTCCTGCCTGAGGGCTGGGGATCACAGGCATGACTGACAATGTCTGTCTCTTCAACCAACTTGTTATAATTTGTCACATGGTAACAAGTGAGCCTCCACCTGTTACCCCCTCCTCGGTGGCCCCGGTGTTCTGCTGGTTTAGTGGGTACCAGAGTCCTCCTTCTTTCCAGCATCTCCTGTTGGGCCCAACAGACAGTGCTACAGTATGGCTCTGAGTCTGCTTTCCACACTCGCTGTTGGCTGAGGTGCTGTATTCCACTCTTTCCCTTGGCATCCCCCACCCAGTTTATGTTCCCTTATACAATGCAGAGGAAAAAAAGAAGCCATACTTTCCTTATTCGTTTGCAATGACCGGTTCCCTGTGGCTCTGTGAGAGTGAACTACTATGAGAGGTTTTTCTAAGTCCCTTAAAGCTTCTACTCTCTCCATGAACAAAAGACGTTAGCTTGCCAAGAATAAATGGAACTTAGGCACGCAAAGGTTAGAGTTGGGTTTTAAATTTGGAATTCCTGCTCTCTGAGTGGGCTCCAAACTTGGCAGCTCCCTTGGCCTCCTCTAATTCAATCTCTCTGCCTCACTAGATTGCTTTTTCCATCACAGCTATGCAAACACTTCCCAGGGAGGTTTTCTTGGCGGTCCTAGAAGAAGCCTGCACTCAAATACTGATTTATCTCAATGCTGGAGCACAGAATTGCAAATGCTTAGAGCTGAATCACTGGACTAGACTCTCAGTACCAAATCCTCAACATTGCATTTTCAATTATTTTCTATTTTTGAGGCAGGGTCTCTAACTCACAGTCTGGCTTGTGTCTCCCAGCACTGGAACTACAGGAACGTGCCACCATCCCAGCGCTGGAGTTCCCTCTTTGTTACAACTTTCTATCTCAAGAAGCTCAAAAACCCAGAGCCATTGAGCCTCCTCCCTACCCCAAGGCATGACCTAAGATTTGGCATTAAGCACCTACCATTGTTTTATATTTCAGTGTAGTGCAGAGAAGGAGACAAGATAGAAGGGGACTTCCATGGAAACACCGTAATCCCAGCCCCTGGGAGGGTTTTCATATGTAACCTAGGCTACATATGAAAACCCTCTCTCAGAGGGGGTGGGAGGGAGGGAGGGAGGGAGGGAGGGAGGGAGGGAGAGAGAGACAGACAGACAGACAGACAGACAGACAGACAGACCAAGGAGAAACCAAGGAGATGACTCAGCTGGTAATGTGCTCACCAGGCAAGCATGAGGAACTGAGTCAGGTCCCCAACACCTACATGAAAGCAACTGCAGCAATGTGTGGTTGTAGACACAAAGCTGGGGAGGTAGAATCAGGCAGTCTTGGGGTTCTCTATTCAGCAAGTTCAGTGGAATAGTGAGTGTGAAACCTCAGGGGGAAAAAATGGATTAAATGCCTTTAATCCCATCCCTTGGGAGGCAGAGGCAGGAGGATCTCTTGAGTTCTGGGCCAAACAGTGAGGGCTACACAGAGAGACCCTGAGTCAAACAAACAAACAAACAAACAAGCATTAAGACCTGTGATTTTCCCAGTCAGGCAAGAGATGGAAGACAGGGTTAGGATACCATACTGTTAACACTTCTCAGTCAAGCCACACCCAAATCCTGAACCCACTTCCCATCCCAGGACCAATTTACAGACACACTTTATTCCCTGGGGTCATTTTCAAAGAGGAGCCCAGCATCCCTGTCAGTGTCATCTGAGTGTGAAAACCTGAAGCTCTCTTGGGTCTGGCGCCTGCCTCATTTGCAGCAGCTCAGGCCTCACCCACCCATTTCTCAGGCAGATCTTACACTCTGAGCCAAGGGCTCGCTGAGGACCAGTCACAGCTTTTTGAAGCCACTTGTGGTGCAGAGGTGAGGTGGGTGCCACCCTTTGTTTCCTGTGGAAAAGGGATCAGGGGTCTGGTCTCTCCTCTTCACTGTTGACAGCAGTGTTGAGGGTTCCATTTCATTAGCCTTTATACAGCCTCTGGGGGCTGTCAGACTCAGGGTGCTGTAATAAGTGTGAAATTTAACTTCTTTTTCATCAAGAGAAAAAAGAGAAAAAAAGAAAGAAAAAAAAAAAAACAGCCCAAGCAGACTGTGCTGGGAATCTGCTTGCAAAAGACAGGAACCCTGTTGTCGACTTTAAATAAATTGCAACTGAAGCATGATCAGGCACCAAATTATCTCAGCAAGTCCTCTCGGGGAGCTCTTGCTGTCCAGAAAGATCCACAATAAGAAACTGGTCCGTGAATGAGGCCGACTGAAGCCACAGCCCTGTTACCTCTCTGGCTGGGGGCCTCCAATGTCCTCTCTCTTTCTCTCATACATACACACACACACACACACACACACACAGAGAGAGAGAGAGAGAGAGAGAGAGAGAGAGAGAGAGAGAGAATGAGATTAGAGCTATTCTCTTTACAGAAAGATACCACTGTATTCTGCAGGCCTTTGCCCCCCCCCCCAACCCCCACCCTGAATTTCAGTCCCATCTCCCTGCTGTTGCAATTATGTCTACGGAGCCCTGCCGGCCAAGCACAGCCCTGGCCATTAACCTTTCAAGAGCTAAATGCCAATAGTGCTGCGTCACAGGGAGCACACTTGCTATTTACAGCGGCTTGTTCAGACCAGGAGGTACTGGGTAAAGAGAGATTTGCTTTAATAACGAGCAGGTGCTTAGAATTAATGCAGGGAAGAAAAAGCCAGTTAAGGGACCTGAGTGAGCAGTGGTGAATCCAGGTCAAGCCTGAGGAGACGTCCAGCCTTGTACCACACAGGTGGGTCCCAGGATGGCCTTGGCTAATTCAGAAGAAAGGGAAATGGGCGTTTTTTCTGAGCTCTTACCAAGTAACAACTACGCTTACTCCACAACTCTCCCCGATTTATCTGCCACACCCCCCCCCCCACACACACACACACATAGGATTTCTCTGTGTAGCTTGCACTGTAGACCAGACTGGTCTCCACTTCAGAGATTTACTTGCCTCTGCCTCCCAACACTTTTTTTTTTTTTTTTTTTTTTTGAGGCAGGGCCCCATGTAGCCAGAAGCCAGAGGAGAATGTCAGATGTTCTGCTCTGACACCGCTGCATTCCTAGAGACAGGAGAGCTAAACACACCCGCAGTCAGAAAGTGCCAGGGATTCTTATCTCCACCCCCAGCATCCCTGGGGTTACAAAGATGTGCACATCCATGCTTTTATATGAATGCTGAAATCTTGAGCATGGCTCCTCATGCATGTGCAGTAAGTGCTCTAACACAATAAACCATCCCCAGCCTCCCCACTTCCTCCACTCTTTTTTTTTTTTTTTTTTTAAAAGACAGGCTTTTTCTTTGGAGCCTTGATTGTCCTGGAACTCACTCTGTAGACCATGTTAGCCTCGAACTCAGAGACCAGCCTGCCTCTGCCTCCCCAGTGCTAGGATTAAAGGCATGAGCCACCACTGAATGTCATCCCCCTTTTTTTTTAGATGGAATCCTGTTCTATATTTCAGGCTGGCTTTGAATGTGTGGTATCTTCTTGCCTCAGCTTCCTAAAATGTTGGGATTACAGGCATGAACTACCTACCACACCCAGCTTAAATATAAGTGGTAAATAAATAAAAGTTCATTCCTTGGTCTTACGCGTTTCGTTTTGAATGTTCAATAGCCACATGTGACCAATGACCACCATATTCCACGGAGCCCTATGGAATAGCACTGGTCTACAGTATTTACTTATTTTTCTGTCCTGGCTGTTTGGAACTAACTGTCTATTTAGACCAGGCTAGACAGAAGCTTGAAGCAATCTTCCTACCCCTTCCTTCCGTGTACTGGGATCTCGAGCGTGACCCGCCACGTGTGCATGCCTGGATTATAAAGCTGGCTTTGAAGCTGTGTTTGCTGGAAGGGAACTGATACCTTAGAAAATGATTTGAGCAAATAAGCAAGTGTCATAGCTTCTGTTCCGCACCACTTCCCTCGTGAGGAACACCCGGGACATGTAGGCAGTCCTGCTGTGGGCAAGGCGGCTGCCTGCAATCCCAACCCCTTCCAAGAGGAGTTTACAGTTTAGACTGGCCTTGACATCTCGATCCTCCTGCCTCTGCGTGGGGCTGGGGTTCCAGGCAGGAGCCATCCTATCGGCTTGAAGATCCAACTTCTGTAAAGCTAGTCTAGTTGCATTCTGGGCTTTTAGACTTTGTAAGATCTTTGGCGTCACTGACATTTTTTTTTTTTCTAGAATTGTGTCCCTGACTCCATTTTTCTCATGTCCTGAGGCGTTTTACATACCTGGGTGATTTTTAGGCTTACACATGTCACCTCAAAACAACTGACTAGAATAGGGGCTCTCTGTCATCCACAACAATCCACAATAGGATCTTTAAGACAAAAATTATGTTTTAGAGCCAGGCGTGGTGGCGCATGCCTTTAATCCCAGCACTCGGGAGGCAGAGGCAGGTGGATTTCTGAGTTCAAGGCCAGCCTGGTCTACAAAGTGANTTCCAGGACAGCCAGGGCTACACAGAGAAACCCTGTCTCGAAAAACCAAAATAATAATAATAACCAAAATAATAATAATAATAATAATAATAATAATAATAATAATAATAATTCCATACCATGGCCCCTCAGGACAGAAATTTAATATGTTATAGATGCTCACAAAGTGTTTGCACGTGTTTGCTACTCCCCAGGCTTCAGAATCTCCATCCATACCTTCAGTACAGTCTTCCAAATACAAGGAAGGACCCTAGATAGAACCTGTTTAGGGAATCTTTGCCCACAGGGAAGTTTCAGGACCCACTGTTGAGATGAACACTCCTCTGTAATGTGGTGTGAACACACACACACACACACACACACACAAAACCCACTTTTAGTTGAAGTAGTCAAGGCTACATCCTTCCTTACCCTCTCCTGTCTGCGACAGTAAAGCTTCTCTGCAGGCAGTTGGAGCAAACCCCGGTCCCAGGGTCCTGGTACTGTAGGTCCAGCTCTCCCAGCCCCACCCCACCCCCACCCCCAGCAGCACGCTATGGATGTAAGGGTTTGTGCTAACAGGAGGCTCCACATATTATATTAACATCACAAAAGTTAATGGGCCAGAAAGGAAAAAAATTAACATAAATTACCTTTAGCTGCCTTCTCTGGCAGCTAGAAAACAAATCCTACGTACTGCCTGAGGAAAGTCAGGCCTTGGGAAGCTGCATCCTGAGCAGGCTACATAATAACTCCAGAAAACAGTAACTCCCCATCTCATGGGTTTATTGTGACAAATTGTGCAGAGCAAGCAACAGAAGGAGACTAGCTTCATCTCTGTGGCTCTCTGGCGAGTGTTTGCCTAGAGAGAGCTTCTGAGGGCACAATACTCTGAACCCGGGACCTCTCTCTTAGGTACAGTACGGGGCACCTTTCCCGCATCCGGGGTCTCTCGAGTATCTTTGGATCCTGACAGTGAGAGAAACAATTTGTTAGGAAACTACCTCCAAAGCTCTTTGCATGTGAAGGATAAATCTGTCTGTTCATGGAGAACTTGGATGGACCACTATGTAATGGAGGATTGGAGAGAAACGGTTCTTAGCATTTGGGGCTAGGAAAGTGTCAGAAAGCCAACCTGTATCTCTAACAAAGCATCCTAGCATTGAGAAGGAACAGGAGTGGTGGCTGAGAGATACCCAGGGGCAGCAGTGACCAGGGGGACCCAGGGGAGTGCCCACGCCCCAGACACAGCTCTAAGTGCTTCCTGTGGTATGATTGATAATTCAGGCCTGTGTCGTGGCCCCGCAGGTAAAGACATTTGCCACCAAACCTGATGCCCTGAATCCATTCTGGGAACCTGCACGGTCAAAGGAGAGAACCTGACTCCCCCCACCCCAGGTTGTCCTCTCACCTCCCCACACACGCCACGGCATGTGTGTGCACACACAGACACATATACACACAGAGAAGGTACTACATATAATATTGCTACTAACCCAGTCACCACGCTACTCCTAGGAGTGAGGACGCCACCATCGCCTCATTTTATATACAGGAACGCCGAGGCTCTTTGAAGGTGTGTACTTTCTTCATGGCAGCATCAATAAGTAGCAGAAGTGGGAAATGACCTACAATTCCGACGCAACACTTTTAAACATCTCAGACTACTGCACCTTGAGATTCCCAAAGAGACATGTTATGAGATATAATATTGCAAGGGGGTACCTGGCAGGCCTGTGCCAAGGTGTTCCCCTGGGGAATTATGTCATGTAAGAGATCTGGTATATGGGGGAGGCAGGGAAGGTTGTTTGAGATAGGAGGATAGTGAGGACCTGGAGAAGAGCAGAGGCAGACAAGTGGATACGTAGACAGGTAGTCAGGCAGGAGCAGAGCTGTGAGGGCAGAGAAGGGGTAGAGAAAGAGACAGATAGAGAGAGAGAGAGAGAGAGAGAGAGAGAGAGAGAGAGAGAGAGAGAGAGACACTAGTGGGAACAGGAGGGAACAGCAAGAGAGAGCTGGAATAGTGGAGCAGTCCTTTATAGGAAGCCCACACCCGAAGCAGCTGGCTGCAGAGGTCCCTAGGAGGAGCCTAATGGAATGGCCTGTAAGCTAACAGTCAGGGTCCAGGACCTGGGACTCACGTCCTCTACACTGATGAGATAAGCCTAGACCTTCTAATCGAGAATGATGACCCTGAGGAGACTGGGAGACTTACAGATTGATTGTTGTTTGTTTTGTTCAAGCCCAGGTCCTCCGGGATGGTCAGCACTGACGACCGCTGAGCTGTGCCTCCAACCCCAGCTCTGTTTACTTTGGGTTTGTTTGTTTGGTTTTGTCATTGTCCTGGTTTTGTTTTTAGTTTATTTTGACCCTGTCTCTCTATGTACCTCTATGGTTGTTCTGGAAATCGATATGGAGACTAGGCTGGCCTCAAACTCCCAGAAATTGGCCTGTCTCTGCCTCCTAAGTGCTGGGATTAAATGCATGCACCACCACGCCCAGTCTGTTTGATTTTTGAGCCAGGGTCTTGCTGTGTAATCCAGATTGCCTAAAATTCATCCATCCATCCATCCATCCATCCATCCATTCATTTTCTCTCTCTTTCTTTTTGTTTTGGTTTTCCCAGGACAGGCTTGTCTGTTGCCTGGCTGGCCTGGAACTACTGCCTAGGATCTTTAATCCTCAGGTGTCAGCCCCACCAAGTGTTGCAATTACAGGCCTGACTCACACCAGGCCTGGTCTAGGGCTACATTTTAAGTTAGGAAGTAAGAAGTAGGTAGCGTCTAATATACTGTCTGTCGGGAGAGAGTCTGAAAGGGTCCTACCTTGAGAGAGGTGATGCCATTTCTGCTGCACACTGTCTAGAACGAACAGAACTGCTCTCTCTGTAACACTCAAACCTGCATGATCACAAGGCAGTGACAGATTCAACGTGAGGTCATTCAGAGTCATGTATGTCAGACGAAATGCTTTAACAAAAAGGAAAATCCAGGGAGACTTCACGGTGGTGGGGAGGTGTGTTTATACCTAAAGGCCTTATGCTCTAGAAAGGAAGTTAAGCTTTTCTCAGTCCTAGCCCTCTTTCTTCAGGTCCTCCTTCCTACCGTCCCTCCCTCCTTCTCTCCCTCCTTCCCACTGCTCTTCCTTTTCCCAGGCCCTGTTATAAAATCATCAGAGCACAGAACAGCACCTTGTGGAGAGGAAGAAGCAGGGTCGTCACAGTCCGGCTTGGCCAGTCGGTGGGAGAAAACGATCTGGTCTACAGAGTCTGAAGGTAAATTAGGACCTCTCATCCCAAATTATCTTTGATTTTCAGTTGAGATAGAATTTGCAAGGCAAAATGATCACTATCCTTAATTGCACAATGTAGGCAGGGCAGTGGTGGCACACACTTTTCTTCGTTCCGGCACTCAGGAAGCAGAGGCAGTCGAATCTGAATCCAAGGCCAGCCTGGTCTACAGAGTGAGTTCCAGGGCAGCCAGGGCTACACAGAGAAACCCTGTCTCAAAAAACCAAAACCAAAAACAAAAAAACCCCACAAACACAAACAAACAAAAACAAAACAAAACCAAGTGCAGTGTAGACTGTGCCAGCTATCACTGCAGAGTCCCAGGAAGAAGTCCTGGTGCTGTAAGCAGTCACCCCATGTCCTACCATCCCCAGCTGAAAATCACCAATGCTATTCTGTCTCTAGATAGGATATTTCCTATCTATGACATCTTATTCTATTCTGTCTTTTGTGTCTGGCTTCATTCAATGGTTCATCCATTTGTAGCATGGGTCAAGACGTCATTCCTACTGTTCTGTCTTAGTGTACTGGCTAGCTTTGTGTGTCAACATGACACAAGCTGGAATTATCACAGAGAAAGGAGCCTCAATTGAGGAAATGCCTCCATGAGATTCAACTGTAAGGCATTTTCTCAATTAGTGGTCAAGGAGGAAGGGCCCAGCCCATTGTGGGTGGTGCCATCCCTAGGCTGATAGTTCCGGGTCCTATAAGAAAGCAGGCTGAGCAAGCCAGGGGAGGCAAGCTAGTAAGCAGCACCCCTCCATGGCCTCTGCATCAGCTCCTGCCTCCAGGTTCCTACCCTGTGTGAGTTCCTGTCCTTACTTCCTTTGGTGATGAACAGCAATGTGGAAGTATAAGGTGAATAAACCCTTTCCTCCCCAACTTGCTGCTTGGTCATGATGTTTTACGTGACTAAGTGTCTTAGTCAGGGTTTCTATTGCTTTGATGAAACACCATGACAAAAAGCATGTTGGGTTTATTCAGCTTGCACTTCCAGCTCACAATCCATCACCGGAGGAAGTCAGGACAGGAACTCAAGCAGGGCTAGAACCTAGAGGCAGGAGCTGACACAGAGGCCACCGAGGAAAGCTGCTTCCTGGCTTGCTCTCCCTCGCTTACTCAGCCTGCTTTCTTATAGAACTCAAGTCCACCAACCCACAGTACGCTGGGCCCTCCCACATTGATCACTAATGGAGAAAATGCCTTACAGTTAGATCTCATGGAGGCATTTCCTCAAGGGAGGTTCCTTCTTCTTGTAATGACTCTAGCTTGTGTCAAGTTGACACAAAACCCAGTAGCTTTTGTCTCACATTGTGGAGTCACCTACCTCTCCAGTCCCAATTCTGGGGGTGAGGGTGGGGATGAGGCAGTTTATCCTAGCTCTCCAGTGGTGCAGAGGAAAGTTGTGGACTTTTAGGTTGGCCAAACGTTTTTCCTTATGTGTGTGTGCATGTTTCTGTTTATGGGTCGTTTTTATGTTTGTTTCTTTGTTTGTTGAGACAGTTTTGTTATGTATTCTGGGCTGACCTCTAACTCACTATCCTCCTGTCTCAGCCCCCCAAGCACATTCTGGGCATGCGCCACCAGTCCCGGGCCTAACCTTTTTTCTTTTTCTTTTTCTTTTTTTTAATTAATTTATTTATTATATGTAAGTACACTGTAGCTGTCTTCAGACACTCCAGAAGAGGGCGTCAGATCTTGTTAAGGATGGTTGTGAGCCACCATGTGGTTGCTGGGATTTGAACTCTGCACCTTTGGAAGAGCAGTCGGGTGCTCTTACCCGCTGAGCCATCTCACCAGCCCCCTAACCTTTTTTCTTAAACTAGGACTTTGACTAAGTTGTTTTGAGATTCACAGATCACTGCCGTCAGTCCTGCTGGTGTCAGTCCTGCTGGTCTCTGGTGTCTCACCCTGGTGCTGGCTGTCATGAAAGAGCAGTTCTGCTGCAGTGCTGTGTGAGCTGCAGGTCTCTGTCCCTCTCTGGCCACTCACTGACTCCCAGGTCTTAAATGCTGGGCTGGGGAATCAGTCAGCTTCGTGATTCCAGGAAAAAGCACTCTCTCCTGGGCCAGCCTGGAGCAGCAGCCCCCAGTGACCTGGAAGTCTGCTCTCAGATCCTGTATGCCCTTGCGTTTCCTTTTGCCAGGAAGGACAAGGTGTCTTCTCCAGGAATGTCACTGGCAGAGAGGACGAGAGCCATGTAAATTATATCCCCAAACTTTTGCTAATCATATCAGAGTCATACGCAAGGAGCCTTTTGGCCTAACTGGAGTCTGATAATTACAAATTATTTCTAGCAGAAATGCTGACTGTGAGACCAGGTTAGAGCAAATTTGATTCATATTAAAGCCATGGTCAAATCTTCATGAACCTCTGAGTATTTTATTTTTCCATCGGCTCTCCCCTGGCTCCCCCACCCTCCCACTTTGGCCTGGCTGAGCTGGAGAATCGCCTTATACAAATAACTGCATTAAAATAAAATCATGGGAACACTCAGGGGAACACGCCTGAGTAATGGCGAAGATAATAAACTCAGACAGCCACCCCGGCTCTCTTCTTACTCCCTCAAGGCGGGAGAAGGTCCACAGCTGATTTGGAATCACTTTTAACAGTAAACAGGCAGGGAACTAGCGCTTAAGTGGCTTAAAGAGGAAAAAATGTAATAATGTAGCGACTGCAATCCTCTCCTGACCCTCACTCAGTGCCGGCATCTCTTAAGTCATTTCCACTTTCTGGGCTATGATAAGAGCCACAGAACAGCAACAGAGCAACCCAGACATGTCTTCATTCACACCTCCGTTCATCGAACATTGGCGACCAGCTGTGCCTGACATTGTGCTGGCTGTGGGAGATACAGACCCTTTTTGCTCCCTAGTTGCTCTCTGTAACCAACAGATTGTAACCAACAAAGTCACATCAGATGCAAACCAGTTGCTTCCAATGATCTTCCAATTACAACTTCCCCAGCTTGGGTTGAAGTGGGGCAGGGAGGCTGAGAGGTGGTCATCTAGTCTCACCCCCTGGGAGCTGGAAATCGGAGTTGTAATCCATCATTTTAAAAGAAGAAAGGGTGGTACACACTGCAGAGCTACTTCCAGGACAGCCAGGGCTATACAGAGAAAGTCTCTCTCTCTCTCTCTCTCTCTCTCTGTCTCTCTCTCTCTCTCTCTCTGTGTGTGTGTGTGTGTGTGTGTGTGTGTGTGTCTGTTTCTCTGTCTCTGTCTCTCTCTCTCTCTCTCTCTCTCTCTCTCTCTCTGTCTCTCTCTCTCTCTCTCTCTGTGTGTGTGTGTGTGTGTGTGTGTGTGTGTGTGTGTGTGTGTTGGGGTGGGCTGGGACGGATTGGAAAGATGGCTTAATTGGTTAAGAACCCACCTTGTAAGCATGACTCTTGAGTTTGACAATCCTAACTCCCAACACCCTAAAAGACCAGGCAGAGTGGCCTCTGTAATCCTATCCATTCAAAGCAGGGGCAGGTGGGTTCTTGAAGCGTGGTGGCAGCTAGCCTGTAACCTACTGGACAAGTAAGAGATCCTGTCTCAAAAATTAGACAAAACAAAATAAAACAAGACAAAATAAAAAACCAAGGGGAACACTGAAGAATAACACCAAGGGTTGTTCTCTAGATGACACACAGACAGACAGACAGGCAGACACACACACACACATACACATTCATATTCACCTGTGGGCTGAGATCCCCTTGGGGTTGCATATCAGATATCCTGCATATTAGATATTTATGATGTATAACAGTGACAAAATTACAGTTATGAATTAGCATCAAACTGTATTAAAGGACCACAGCATTAGGAAGGTTGAGAACCACTGCTCTAGGAGAACACGGTGGCACACATACACATTATATCACACACACTCACACATTTAAAGATTTGGGTTTTTGCCAGTTGTGGTGGCACAGGCCTTTAATCCTAGCACTATGGAGGCAGATCTCTGAGTTCAAGGCCAGCCTGATCTACAGAGTTAGTTCCAGGACAGCCAGGGCTATACAGAGAAACCCTGTCTCAAACACCCCCTCCCCCCTCCAAAAAAAGATCCATTTTTATTTGTGTCTATGTGTGTACATGCTCACAGTCCAGAAGGTATCTAAGGAGGTCAGAAAGAGCTTTGATTTCCCTCGAGCTAGCGTTATAGACAATTTTGAGCTGTCTAACATGGACTCTGATGTTAGACAAAATTCTGGCCCTCCAAGAGAGCCACAGTACCCTTAACAGCCAAGCCATCTCTCTGTCTCAATAATAATATTTTTAGCACCCAGGTGTTGGTGCCTACCACCCCCACTAACCACTCCTCCCCCAGCAGGAATACCAAAGTGCCGCCCGC
>NC_034604.1:30201617-30225923 GCF_900095145.1 Mus pahari | reverse complement strand
ATATATATATATATATATATATATATATTGGTTTGTTCATTTTTCGAGACAGAGTTTTTCCATGTAGCCCTGGCTTTCCTGGAACTCCTCACCCTGTAGACCAAGCTGGCCTCAAACTCAGAGATCTGCCTGTTTCTGTCTCCTGAGTGCTGGGATTAAGGTGTGTACCCCCATGTCTGGACCCAAGCTTTTGTGGACTTGGAACTTGCTCTGTACCAGGCTGGTCTTGAATTCAGATATCTGCTTGCCTCTATCTCCTGGGATTAAAGTTGTCTGTACTCCAGCCAGGGTAGCCATGGTGGTGCTGGGTTAAAAGTCCCCTGTAGACCAGGCTGGCCTGGGACTCATGGGGATTCACCTGCCTCCCAAATGCTGGGATTAAAGGCAAGAAGGACGGAGGCAGGAGAGCTGTTCCTCTCACAGGCAAGCCTTTCATGTGATCCAGTCAGTAGCCTTGGGAATGAGTGACTCCCTCACTTCCGAGTTCTACTTCTTTGGACAGAAAGCATGGTTGGAGAGGTGAGGGAAATGATCAGGGCATGAAGATCAGGAAGGGGGTCTGAATCTTAAAGGTGAAGAAGGCAGATGGAAACTTGTTCTGCTGTTATGTTCCCCACTGCCTGCCTGCCCAGAAGACAGCAGGAAGCCAGCAGACGGCCAAGAAGGGCCTGGGGACCAATGAAAAAGCACCCAGAAGCAGAGGTCTCACGCCACCAGGACAGAGGTCTCACGCCACCAGGACAGAGGTCTCACGCCACCAGGACAGGGGTCTCATGCCACCAGGACAGGGGTCTCATGCCACCAGGACAGAGGTCTCACGCCACCAGGACAGAGGTCTCACGCCACCAGGACAGGGGTCTCCCACCAGGACAGAGGTCTCATGCCACCAGGACAGGGGTCTCATGCCACCAGGACAGAGGTCTCACGCCACCAGGACAGGGGTCTCATGCCACCAGGACAGGGGTCTCATGCCATCAGGACTGTGGCTGGAAGCAGCTGGGCTGTTTTGCTTTATTATCACAAAAAATGCCATGACATCCAGGGTCGGGCACCATGACGAGACTTCTGGCTCTTCCAGTACCTGGTTTTGGTGAGATTCATCCTCAGTTCTTCTCTGAGTATGAAATGGATTGCTGGATTTCCAGAACTTAATTGTCCGCACCAGCTAAAAGCTCTGCCAGTAATGAAAATACATCCCCTCCTTTTTTATCAGGAAAAAGGGATAATAACTCAGCCAACTCCAGCTTACATTTTACTGACTATCAGCCTCGCCTGTTTCCAAAGACATCTGATGTGACACAGAGGGGCTTGCTGAGAGGCTAGGGGCTGCTGAGGAACGGTCTGGGGAACCAAGGGCCAAAGGGCAGTAAGACTGCCCTCCCCACCCCTCAGGCATTTTAAAATGTCAGGCATCCCTCAAAAGGAGCAGAGAGTGTGTTTGAACTTCTGCACTGAGAGTGTCCTTAAGTGAGAGAGAAGATGCTTAGCCTGAGCCACGCCCTAGGTTCAAACCAATAAAGTAATTAAAAGACAGTGTCTTAGGCTTTTACTGCATGACCAAGGCAACTCTTATGAGGATAACATTTAATTGCAATTGCGGTTGGCTTATGGGTTCAGAGGTTCAGCCCATTATCATCAAGGCAGGAGCAAGGCGGGCATGGTGCAGGAGGAGCTGAGAGTACTATATCTTGATCTGAAGGCTGCTAGGAGAAGACTGGCTTCCAGGCAGCTAGGATGAGAGTCTTAAAGCCCATACCCACAGTGACACACCTACTCCAAGAAGGCCACACCTACTAATAGTGCCACTCCCTGAGCCAAGCATATACAAAACCATCACATTTCACTCCCTGGCCCCCATAGGCTTATTCAAACACAGGAGTATATGGGGGGGGGCATACCTAGCCACAGCATAATAAAAAAGTACATTTAGTCCAACTTCCAAAATCCCCATAGTCTATAGCAATCTCAACAATGTTAAAAGTCCAAAGTTCTCAGAGAATCATCCAATCACTTAACTGTAATCCCCAAAGCAAGACAGGAAACCAGCTGGGCAAACTCTGGACCCTGCATCTCTATGTCTGATGGCAAAGCAATTTTCAGATCTCCATTCCTTTTTCATTTTTGTTGACTACAATGAACCTCTTTCTCCTGGGCTGATTCCACTCCCTGTTAGCAGCTATCTTCAGCAGATATCCCATGACTCTGGCATCTCGAACATCTTGAGGTCTCCAAGGCCACTTCAGTGTTACAGCTTCTTGTTTCAATGTCTGGGATCCACACATGATCTTCTGGGTTCCTCCAAAGGGCTTGACTCACTTCTCCAGCTCTGCCCTCTGTAGCACTTTAGGTTCTGGTTGACTCCATTCCACTGCTGCTGCTGCTCTTGGTGATCATCCCATGGTATTGGCATCTCCAGGACACTGGGTCTTCCACTGTAACTAGGCATCACTAATAGACTGTCATTGGCTCTCTTCACGGTGCCAAGCCTCAACTTCTTTGCATGACCCCTTCAGTCTTGGCCATCAACTGCAACTGAGGCTATACCTTCACCAATGGCCTTCCATGGCCCCTCTCAGCTGCTCTTCATGACTCCTTCATACCTTCAAAACCAACACCACTTGGGTAATTCCTATACATTACCAAGTCCAGCTACAGCACGAGGCACAAAATTGGCTATGTTTGGAACACAGCTTCTTTGTGCTCTCAGAAAACACTTTCCAGAAGATTTTACCTCAGTGATGTTAGTCTCTTCTTAATCATCACTAATTTCTTAGCTCTAGCTAACCAGCATCAATTGCAGTCCCTTCTAATCTTGACTCTAAAGCCACAGCCACGTGGCAAAGCTGCAGAGTTCTGCTGCTTGCCAGGACTGGAACATGGCCCCTCTTATTCTATCACCAGCTTTCTGTTTTCCAACTCCCTCACTGCCTAAACTTGGCTGTCCTGGAACTTGCTCTGTAGATTGATCTTGAACTCAAACATCTGAATGGCTCTATTTTTTTGAATGTTGAATTAAAGGTGTGTACCATCATGCCTGGACTTTTCTTCACCTAGAACCTGCTCTGTCTCAGGCTGACCTTGAACTCTGAGATCCGCTTGCCTTTACCTCCTGGTATTAAAGGCTTGTACTACCATGCTTATACCTAAACTTAGCTGGGTGGGATCTTGCCTCAGGGTCACCACTCCCTTAATTCAACTTAATACCCTTGAACACAGGATTCAGCTCCATTTCACTTCCTGGTGCCCCTTTAATTACTCAAACCATATATTTTATATTTTTATTTCTAAGCTTGCTATAGTTGTTCAGATGTAACCAGAGAATAAAGTCTCTGCTGGGCCTTTTTGAGATTTCATTTGTCAATACAATTAATATAAATTTCTTTACCTTAGCCTTAGGTAAGAATCTTCAGACAAGGACAAAAAGGAGCCACATTCTTTCACCAAAATATCACAAGAACAGTCTCTGGGCCACATATTAAAATTCTTCTCTGAAAATCCCCTTAGCAACAAAGTCTTCCATATTTTTATTTGGATGACCCATTAAGCCCAACTTAAAGCATTCTACTGTTTTCCAAATCCAAAATCCACATTCTTCTAAACAAAAGCATAGTCAGGCTTATCACAGCAATACCCCACTCCCGGTACCAACTTCTGTCTTTTTTTTTTTTAAAGCTTTATTTATTTATTATATGTAATTACTCTGTAGCTGTCTTCAGACACTCCAGAAGAGGGCGTCAGATCTTGTTAAGGATGGTTATGAGCCACCATATGGTTGCTGGGATTTGAACTCAGGACCTTTGGAAGAGCAGTCGGGTGCTCTTACCCACTGAGCCATCTCACCAGCCCCCAACTTCTGTCTTAATTAGGGTTTTACTGCTGTAAACAGACACTTCAACCTTATAGACAACTTTTATAAGGACAATATTTAACTAGGACTGGCTTACAGGTTCAGAGGTTCAGTCCATTATCATCAAGGTAGGAGCATGGCAGTGTCCAGGCAGGCATGGTGCAGGAGGAGCTGAGAGTTCTACACCTTCATCTAAAGTCTGCTAGAAGACTGGCTTCCAGGCAGCTAAAATGAGGGTTTTAAAGCCCACGCCCACAGTGACACACCCACTCCAACAAGGCAACATGGACTTCAAAAGACCACACCTCCAAATAGTGTCACTCCTTGAGCCAAGCATGGACAAACCATCACAGACAGAGCACCAGGCAAGGCATGGTGGCACTGCCTACAATCTCAGGAGTTCGAGGCCATCCTTGGTGACACAGTTTGTCTTAGTTAGGTTACTGTTGCTGCAGTGAAATACCATGACCAAAAGCAACTTGGGTAGGAAAGGGTTTATTTCACTCAGTTCCATATAACATTCCATCATCAAAAGCTCTGAGGGCAGGAACTCAAACAGGGCAAAAGCTGATACAAAGTCCATGGAGGGATGCTGCTTACTGGCTTGTTCATCATGACTTGCTCAGCCTGCCTTCATATAGTGTCCAAGAACACCAGCCCAGGGATGGCCCCACCCACAACAGGCTGGGCTCTCCCTCATCAATCACTAAGTAAGGAAGTGCCCTACAGCTGGATCATACAGAGGCAATTTCCAATTGGGGTTTCCTTCCCTCAGATGACTCTAGATTGTGTTAAGTTGACTTCAAACCAGCCAACAAACAGTTCAGGGGTAGGCTGGGCTACATAAGACCCTATCTAAACAAAACTAACAAAGCAAATATGTGTGTGCACATATATAAGTATGTATGTGTGTGTCTGTGAGTGTGTATCTATTTCTCTGTGTGTGTCTGAGTGTCTATATCTGAATATGTGTGTTAGTGAGCCTATTGGTATGTGTATGACTGTATGTATGTCTATGTCTGGATATGTGTATATGTTTATGTCTGAGAATGTGTGAGCATGCATGTGAGTCTATATCTGAGAATTCCTGTTTCTCATGAAGAACAACAATAGCAACAATAACAAACTCTGGCCTGTGTCATAGTTTTCCAGGGACATTCAGATGTCCTTTCCTTTGATGCTTTCAATGTCCCTGAATGGCTAGTGAGGAAAACAATGTCATTGTATGTGTGTGTTTCTCTCTCTTAAAAACAAAACAAAAAAAACAATAAAAACAAAACAAAACAAAAACAGGGTCTTACACAGTCAAGACTTGCCTCAAACTCACTGTGTAGCTGAGGATAACCTTGAACTCCTAATACTCCTGCCTCCACCTCCCTAGTTCTGGGATCACTTGTATGTGCCACCATCAGTTATTTGGATCATTTTATAGACATTGAAGCTGTGACTTAAAGGAGAATCAATCTAGCCAGTGTTCTCGGTTGATGTTTGGTATCTAATGCTGGCTGAGCAGTTTCCCGTAACTCCATACCCAGGCGTGGGATGAGTTCTTTCTTCATGGGAGTGTTAGAGCGAGTTTCTGGTGCAAATCAGGTGAAGTCTCTGGAAAGTTAGGCAGTTTTGAAAGATCACATTCAAAGTAACTAAAAGTTAATCCTGCAATCTCTCAGCTCCATCTCTGTGACCTCCTGCTGATGGTATAGCCACAGTGACCTCCAGAGCCAGTTTTGACCTGAACTTGGGTCAGTCCTTCCCCACTTCAGTTGTGAAGCCTGGGGTTGGCTCTCAGAAGCCTGACTTTATTTTATTTTATTTATTTTTTGTCAGAAGGAGGGAGTGGTGGCTCTTCAGTGATGCTCAGCTTTTCTGTTGCCCAGCTCAGACGCAGGATTGGTCAGCGGTTCCTTCCTCCAGGGTCCCGCTTGGGAGCGGGTGTGTTGGGCATGGGAGCGGGTGTGCTAGGCATTGTCTTGTTTCTTTCGCACTTGTTATTACTGTGCATCTATGATGCTGTTGATTTGCAAAATTTACCAACCTTAGACCCCTGCCTCGACATCCCTAGGCTCCTTTGTGTGCAGGTTGGGTTGCAGATGGGGATGTGTGTGTGTGTGTGTGTGTGTGTGTGTGTGTGTATGTGTGTGTGTGTGTGGGGGGGAACCAGGGGTCCAGGTGTCTCCCTAGATCACTCTCTGTCTTCTTTTTTGAGACGAGAGTCTCTCACTGTGTCGTGAGTGAGTCCCAAAAGTCCTGTGTCCGTGTCCCTAACCCGAGCATTGGGCCCATTCCTTGTGGGTGCTAAGCCTCCAAACTCAGATCCTCATGTTTGTGCCATAAGCATTTTGCCACCAGAGCCTTCTCTCCAGCTCCTCCCTGGGCTTCTTTATGTGAAGTAAGAGAACTCTTTCTCATCTCACCATTTTAAATTTAGACTTCCCTTTCTTTCCCTTTCTTTTCTTTTCCATCCTCCATGGCACACTGGCTTTCTGGTCCCCAACCCTCTGAGCCTGGTCTCATTCAAGGCACCTTTGCCACTCTCACTGTCTGGAAAAGTCTTCTTCCCCGCCATGTCACACGATGGACGCTCTCCCTGTCACCTAGGTGTCAGCCCGAATGTCATTTCTCAGAGAGACCGTACAGACCCTCAGTCCAAATCAGTCTTCACCCAGGTATGGTGGCTGTACCTCTAATCTCAGCGCCTGGGAGGCTGAGGCAGGAGGATTGCCATGGATTCAAGTTCATTCTGGGCCACAGAGTAGGGCTCTGTCTCGAGAGAAAAACAAAGCAAAACAAAAATGTTCTTCAAGTAACTGTTTCCCTTACAACATTTATTTGGCATCAGAGCTCATCTTTTCCTGTATTTGTTCTGTGTTTTCCTCACTATAGCGAGAGCTGTATGTGAGAGCTCTGTTTAGCTTGCTCACTCTAGGCTCCCAGCTCTTGGTTTGGGGCCCAGTACACAGTAGGTGCCCAATAAGTAGCTTGTAGGCGAATAGGAGATTACCTGTGACATCAGCACCATTATGTTCTCCAGTTTCCCTCTTCCTTGTGGACCTTTCATGGATTCCTTTTACAAAAAAAACAAAAACAAAAACAAACAAACAAACAAACAAAAAACAGGAGAGTAAAATCTAAATCTCAGGACCAGAAAGAAATCGAGAAGGCAGGAGATAGGGGAAACATCATAAAGCGAATTTATTTTAGGCTTAAATGTGAAAAGGGAGCAGGCTGATTGCATAACATATGTAGATCTATGCAAATTACCAGGCAGGTTAAATACAAGTTTGAAGTAGTGGGAGGTCCAGGGCCTTGTTGGGTGCTGTGTTTTAATCCTTGCTGGGAACTGGCATTAACTGCCTGGGCTCAGACAGTAGGAAAGCTGACATTCCATGAGAGAAAAATCAGTGAGCATTACAAAAGTAAAAAATAATTTAATTTTGCTGCTAGGTTTTTCAGAGACAGAAATAAAAAGCATCCAGTCATCCAGTTCAAATGGTAGGAGTGTGAGACACAGACCCCATCCATGGCCAGGCTTACAGAAGAAGAGCATCAATAGGGAAGAGAGACAGGACAAGAGAACAAACACAATCTCCCTGAGTCACTCCAGTGCTCCCATGTCCAGGACACTATCAGGGGCTGGATTGGTAAAGCACTTACATGGCCCTCATAAAGCCCTGGGTCTGATCTCCAGAACCCATAACATCCCACATCCCACATGATCCAACACTTGGGAGGTTTGAGGAAAGAGGCTCAGAGTTCAAGGTCAGCCTCCATCCTTGACACAGCAACTTTGAGGACAGACTCGGATACGTGAGACCTCATCTCAGGAAAACCAAAACAGCACAGCAGCAACAAAAAGCCCCAGGCCAGCCAGGGCTCCATAGAGAGAGAGGCTAAAAACACTATTTTCAGAGTGTTGCATGTGTGCGGGCTGACCCATGTGTGCAGGCTATGGACACAGCACCTGTCCTCAGGCTGGGCGGAGAGAACTATCCTTTACCTGTCATCTTTGAAAGAATAAATCACCCACCAATTTACAGAGGGAAATTCTGCTTTTTGGAGCCATTATCAGGTCCAGTGGACTGGGGAGCCCTAGTCCCATTTCCCAGGACCAAGGATCCCAAAGGGGTACTGATCTTACACAGTGGATTGTCTATGATATTATTAATTTTGAATGTTTATTTATCCATTTATTTTGTATACCTCTTTATTCATTCCTTTATTTTACATGCCTCTGGGTGATTCCAGAAAGACATTAATGAGGAGGAGAGGCAGACCCTCAAAGTTTGCAACGCCATGATGGAATCAATCCAGGCCTCAGTAAACAGAGGAGAAGGAAGTCCTCAGTGTTCAGCAGTCTGCTTCCTGAGTGCAGGCTGGGAGTACCTTGCCAGCTGCGCTTCTGCCATCAAGCCGGCCCCGCCATGATGGATGGGATTCCCTGAGATTATCACCCAAAATAAACCTTCCCTTCTCTAGGTTGTTCTTCTCATGAATCTGGTCACAGCAGCAAGAAAAGTCACTACTGTCCCTCCTGTGTCTTCTCAGCCACTAGGGCAGCCACAGCCACCCTGCTAAGAGTCTCTTCGGTGCATCAAAGCCTGCAGGAGCGAGCCCCCTGCGCACTCAGAATGAAGTCTTCATCCTCTTGCCCCTTCCCTCTCCCCGCCCCACCTCTCCCTTGAGTTCACTCAGCTCCAGCCAGTTGGCCTCCTCCTTCCACAGGGCCAAGCTCACCTTCGCTCCCTGCATTCCTCTGCTCAGGGCACCCCCTCCCATGGCTCCCCAATTCCCCTCTCCAGGCCCTGACTTGGTTGTCACCTTCTCGTCAAGGTCTTCCCCAGATCCCCTATTTAAAGGCACAGACTCCCCCGCCCCGCACACTCCCGCCCTAGGTCCCTGCGTCACTCTCTCCCATTGCACTCATTGCCTCTAACTTACTGCATATTTTACTTGTTTATCGCCTGTGTCTCCCCCATAAAGTAAAGCTGTGGGAGAGTGGGGAGTGCAGTCAGTTTTGTTCACTGCTGCATCCTTAGCCTCGTGAAGAATGATTGACAAATTAAACACTCAAAAGTATTTTCTATGCTTCTTCACTTTGAATTAACCATTTTCTCATGGAGAACGTAAGGACATTATTGTTATTTTACCAAGGGCCAGAAGACTGCCAAAGGCTCACATTCATGCTTGAGAAGCCATGGCCCCAAGTCTGTGTAACCCTATGGATGCAAATCCTGACTCTGAATCTTCAAACGGGTCCCCACAAGGGTGAGTCCTCTTTGACACTCAGCAAGTATCCTCTAGGTGCCTGAACAGCAAATGTCAGAGCCTCCTCCTAAACGCAGGCAGATTTACTCTGCAGCCGGTGAGGATGCATTTTAATTTGTTGATGTGAAATCTTAATTGAACTAAACTGCTAGAGGTAGTCTCTGTTCTCTGTCATAGTCTTAATTTAGTTGGCAAAACAAGATATCATCAGAGGAAAATCGCAGGCGACGATGCTGTGCCCAGAGGGTTTGAGGAACACCCTTATGCGTCTGAAGGTGGGCTGTGTGTGACTGGAATGAACACGAGCCCATCTACGCCACGGAGGGTGCTACCTTCCTTTTCCAGGGACACTCAGGTCCCACAACCACCTCTCACAAGCAGCCAAGCACAGCACAACTCTCTCTCTCTCTCTCTCTCCCCCTCCCTCCCTCCCTCCCTCCCTCCTTCCAGTGCTCAGGTGGCAGCTATAGCACCCACTTCCATGAGACCTTGAGAAGGTCACTTCCCTACCTGTACCCTGGTTTCTCTACCTATATAGGAGGCTGGAATCCAAGGTCCTACAGGTTTCTATTGTCAATGTGTCCTGAATGATTCTCTCAAGACCCTCGCATCCGTGTCGATGTCTAGTCTCGTACCCTGACTCTTGGCCTCCCAAATGTTCTTGACTATGCATACTGTCACTCTGTTGGCTTATCTCTAGCAAAAGGCCAGGTTGTAGGGCTTTTGGGCCCTACTAGTAAAATCGAAAGTTGCCCTTATCCTGTCCCAAGCTAAACTTAGCAATCACTAAGCCACTAAGCCGCTCTCCAGCTCTCCATGCTCTGGTCCTTAGGGGCCATCTCCCCATGCCCCTTGCCCCACCCCAACAGCTCCTGTCTTCTGGGCCTGTTCATATGTGTGCATGACAGCACTGCAGTGTTTGGCAGGAACTGACTACCTAGGTTTTCTGCCATACTATGGCAGCATTTTATTCCAAATGTATACAGGAAGATCCCAAATGTCAGTATCTCCCTCTAAAGAACAAGACATTGTGGCTCAAGGTGGTTGCAGATCTTGGCAATGTCATCCACGTGATACCAGTTTTGCAGGCTTGAAGGATACCCGATTGAGGAGATCACGGAGTTTTAGTTCACAGCTGTGGAGGCCAGGGAGCATGTGCAGCAGGGTTGGGAGAGGCCACTGCATGAAACTTTGAATACAGAGCTTAAGTCGCAAAGGGAATCTTATGATGGTGGAGATGTCGCAACCATGAGACTCTTGCCAAGGAGAGCATCGTTTAGAGCTAGCTCAAGGCAGAGTCTGTGTGCTGTAGGCAGCAGATCTGGAGACGGGGCTGAGGTGTAGATTATTCCCTCTGTAGCCCAGATGCCAGACATGGAGCTGCAGGATTTGATGTCTGCCCTCTGGATGTCAGGCTCTCTCTGATCCTGTCTTTACCTGCTGTGCTGTCCATCCTCCTTTTTTGGGAAGGGAATGATTGTTCTGTGCCATTAAATATCGAAATCATGTCGTTTATTCATTTGGCCTCCAACTCACAGAAATTCTCTTGCCTCTGCCTCCTGAGTGCTGGGATTAGACATGAACAACCACACCAGGTGACACTTATATTTTTAAACAATGATGGGGGAGGGACTTCTTGAAGTTGGACTAAGTGTATTTTGCGTAATCAGATGGAAATGGGCCTATAAGAACAAAGAGGAGAAGGGGATGGCTTAAAGATTTCTATCTTCAGGCCAAGGAAACGGCCCAGTGAGTAATGGCGCTTGGTGCTTGCTGACTACCTGAGCTCCACACCCAAGGCAGTGTGGTGAAAGGAAAGAATTTACCCGTGCAAGTTGTCTGCTAACAGGGGTTTGTGTGTCCCTTTATACAATAAACTAATGGAATAAAAATTTTCTTTTGCAAGGCTTAGTGATGTAGCACTCCCCCCACCCTCTCTCCCCTGCATGTACCCTCTCTCTCTTTTGTATTTTGAGACAGGGTTTCTCTGTGTAGCCTTGGCTATCCTGTAACTCACTCTGTAGACCAGGCTGGCTTCAAACTCAGGTTTCTTGGCCTCTGCCTCCAAAGTGCTGGGACTAATGGTGCACCCAAGATACAGAGGAAGGTAGATTTCTGTGAGCTGTAGGCCAGCCTGGTCTACATAGTTAAGTTACAAGTCAGCCTGGTCTACATAGTGAAATGCTGTCTCAAAACAAACAAACAAAAAGGAAAAAACAAAAAAACAAAAAAAACAAAAAGTCCCAAAAAGATGTGCTAGAGAGATGGCTCAATTGTTAAGAGCGCTAGCTACTCTTCTAGAGGATCCAAGATCAATTCCTAGCACCCCAGGGCGGCTCACAACTGTTTGTAACTCCAGTTCCAGGGGATCTGATGCCCTCTTTTAGGCTCCTTAGTGCCCAGACATACTTGTAGGCAAAGCACACACATTAAAAAGAAATTTAAATTAAAATTAAAAATTAACATTAACAAAACAAGCCAGGCCTGGTGGCACACAAATTTAATTTGCCCAGCATGTGAGAGGCAGGGGCAGGCAGGTCTCTATGAATTTAAGGGGTGTGTGGAGGAATTTTAATCCAGCAACAAGGCTGCTCTGGCAAGGGATCGAATCCAAAGATCTATGTCCATGTGATCTAGCTGGAATGCATACATACCCTTTGAGATAAAGTTAGTTTGTAAAAGGGAGCAGCTGTGTTTGAAAGTAACATTTAATTGAGAGGCAGACAAAGTGATGAATCAAAGAAAGACCTGACAGAATGAGTCAGAGATAGGCTACACCTAACTCTCAGGAGAACAGAACTTGAAAGAGCAGCACAGGGCAGGTCAGTCAGTTGGGAGTTAGTGCAGTGAGTCCAGTGCAGTGGAGTGGAGTTTGTGAGTTCATGCAGTTCACTGCAGGTCAAGGAGGCACTTGGAACCAGACGGAGCCATAAGATTAGAAAAGATTGTCAGAGTTAGTTTGAGGCCAAGCAGAACAATTCTGGCAAAATGGAGAGAAACCAGATCGAATCAGTCAGCTTGGAGAGGAGTTTGAGCCAGAACAGCTGAGTTGAATCAGCCAGCCAGAGATCTGAAAAAGCTGGAAAGTGTGCGTTCAGCAGTAAGTCTCAGAGATGGCAGTTTCACCTGATGAAATAAAAACTACTTTTATAGGCTACCATGGTCTACATGGTGAGTTCCAGGCCAACTGGATTCCCAGAATGAGACCTTATCTCAACAACAAAATATTTTAAGTGATAGGCTTATGCCAGTTAAAATTGATTGTCAATTTAAGAGGATCTACTAATTGTTCCTGTGAGGGCTTATCTAGATGAGGCTAAGGTGGGAAAACCCACCCTGGATTTTCCATGGACCACTGTTCCTTGAGCTGAGGTCCCAGACTGAATAAAGAGGAGATGAACATTCATTTGCTCTGTGCTTCCTAACTGCAGATGCAATGTGACTGGCTGGCTCTGTGCTTCCTAACTGCAGATGCAATATGACTGGCTGGCTCTGTGCTTCCTAACTACAGATGCAATGTGACTGGCTGGTTCAAGCTCCTGCTGCCATGACTTCCATCTTTATGATGGTCTGTACCCTGGCACCGTGAGTCAAAATAAAATCCTCCTCTGTGCGTGTGTGCATGCATGCATCCATGTGTCCGTGCATCCATGCATGAGTGTGAGCTGATAAGGAAAACAGAGCAGGACTGAGGACATCCTGTGTTGCTCTGTCTGTCTGTCACTGTCTCCCTGAGGCAAGGTCTCTCACTGAACCTGAAGCTGTTATTTCGGCTAGTCTAAGTGGTCAGTAGGATCTGCCTGTTTTCATCCCCCCAATGCTGGGATTACAGGCATATGCAGCTATGCTAGGCTTTTTATGTGAGTTCTGGAGATTCAAACTCAGATCTTTATATTTGGAAAGCAAGTTCTCTTATATACTAAGGCCCCAAGCCTTCCCTTCCTCCTCCTTCTCCTCCTCTTCCTCCTCCTTTTTTTTGTTAGATATTTTGTGAGGATTTTATTAAATGATTTTATTATATTTATTTATTTGTTTGCCTGTTTATTATAATAGTTTGAATAGAAATGGCCCACAGACACTTCTGTGTATGAATGCTTGGCCATAGGGAGTGGCTCTTTTAAGATGTGTAGTCTGATTGGAGTAGATTTGGTCTTGTAGGTGTGGAGGAATTGTGTCACTGTGGAGCAGGCTTTGAGGTCTCCCATGCTCAAGCTATGCTCAGTGTAACACACAGTCCCCTTCTGCTGCCAACAGATCAAGATGTAGAACTCTCAGCTTTTTCTCCAGCACCATATCTGCCTGCAGGCGGCTATGCTTTCTGCCATGATGATAATGAACCGAACTTCTGAACCTGTAAGCCAGACCCAATCAAATGTTGTCCTTTACAAGAGTTGCCTTGGTCATGATGTCTCTTCACAGCAATAAAACCCTCAGACATTTGTTTGTGTGTTTATATTTACTGTGTGTTGATATGTATTTGTGTGGACATGTATACCAGTAGAGGTCAGAGGACAATTTATGGGAGTCAGATTGTTCCTTTCTCTGTGTAGGTTTCAGGGATTGGACACAGGTTGTTCGTCAGGCTTGGCAGCATGCATCTGTACACACTGAGCCATCTTACCAGGCCCTTGCTGAAGCAGCAAAGGAGGACAGCTGTGGGCGTGCTCTCCCTTCACCTTGTAGCTCTCAGGGATCGAAGCCTGGTTATCAGGCTTGGCTGCAAGTACTGAAGGGAAACGAAATTTAAGATGAAGTTTAAGACCTGTGATTCATGTAACTTAGGTCAAATAGTCCAGAGAGTTGTTTGTGAGCTTAGAAGCCTGAGGCTGAGAACCTAGCGGAACAGGCCCAGGCATGTCTGAGCAGGCCCGCTGTTAAAACATTCCTGGGGCTGCCTGGCCATAAAGATATAAAGGGAACGCAGGAACATGTCCGGGCTATCTTGGCTGAGTCATCAGCCACCCGGGCCGGCACCTCCTTCTGCCCATTGCCCTCCTGACATAGTTTGAAGTTACACATTAACCAGATGTTCCGCTGACCTAGTTAAGCTTCTGGCCCTCGGGATTCCTGACACCCTGACTTGCACGTACTATTCTGCTGACGTGTAATTATTCTGCTGATGTTTAAATGAACCAATCGTGTGAAACAGCGCCAATTCTTCCTAGCCCCCGACCCTCTCCCTATAAAAACTCCTAGCTTTTGAGCCTCATGGTCGATTCCCCTGTCTCCTGTGTGAGATACATATTGGCCCAGAACTCCGCCATTAAATTACCTCGTGTGTTTGCATCAAGACGTTCTCTCGAGTTTCCTTGGGTGGGCCCTTTTCTGAGACTCGAGTGGGGGTCCCTGAAAGGGGGTCCAACAGTACCTCTACCCACTGAGCAATCTTGACGGCCATATTATCCTTTTCTCTTTGAGACATGGGGAGAGGGACTAGCTCACTGTGTAGCTCAGACCAGGATGAAACTTACAAAATTCTATATCAAGTTTTATACCACTCTGTCCTTTTAAAGAGACTCAATCTTATGCAAGCTAGGCAGATCTTAAATTTATTATATAAACAAAGCTGGTCTTGAACAAAATCCTCCTGCCAGCATGAGCTATACAAAGAGCTATATAAATTTTTTTTAAAGAAAAGACTAAAGATGTAAGGAGTCTCAGAGCACTTACCTACCACATATGTAGCTAGCTCTTCAGTATTGTAACAAAAACAAAGAATAATGTGGAACTGGGAATCAGTAGGTGAGGGGAGGGACTAAGCCAAGCCTTTGGGGTCTGAGGTGTAGCAGTGATGGTAGAGTGGTCAGCACAGTTGCCTTCCAATGTGGTTTATCGGGAGAGGACCAGCATAAGGAAGTGATTGATACGCAAGGCAGAAAACCAGCAGACTAAGGTGTCTAGAAGCCACAGGAAACCATGCCAAAGAGGAAGCAACCGTCAAGCAGGCTGAGATGTGGCTTCTGAACCTGGCAGCACAGTGGCTAATGGTGATGTTTTCATGATCCATTAAGTGGGGTGGAAGGGATGGGAGCCCAACTGGAGAGGCTATAGAAGGGACATGAGGGAAGAGTGATAGTAACAACTGTAAAACCCTCTCAAGAAGTTTGACATGAAAGGCAACAGAAAATAAGAGTTGGCCATGGCAGGGGGCATTGGAATATGGGAGGGTAACTTGTGAGGTTTGTTCTGTTGAGACAAGCTCTTACTATGTAGCTCTGGCTGTCCTAGAGATGGATCTCTGAGTTCGAGGCCAGCCTGTTCTACAAGTTAAGTTCAGGATAGTTCAGGACAGCCAGGGCTACACATTGAAACCTGATCTCAAAAAAACAGAAACACACAACACACACACACACACACACACACACAGAAACACACACACACAAAGAGGTGGTGAGAATGGACAGACAGATTAAAGAGACAGACAGACAGACAGACAGACAGACGTGATCCAAGTATCAGAATAACAAGAAATGCAGTATTTTCCATTTTCCAGTTTGGGACATCTAGAAAAGACCCTGGAGAGTTCTTTTGGAATGGATTTTGGACCAAGTTAGTAATGCTTTTTAACACAGGGCCTCTGACTGGCCTCAGACTTATAAGGTAGCCAAGACTGACCTTGAACTCATATCCCCCTGCTTCCATCTCCCACAGCCTGCTTTAACAGTGGTAGAGGGTTCTGACCAGTATGGGAAAGGCAGGGCACTTAGCAGAGGGCTAGCATAATGCTTAGGCAGAAGTGGCTGAGGCTTAGCTAGGCTGAAGCAGGGGACCTGGGAGGCAGCCATGGAAGCATGACTCCTCTCTGGGGTGTCTGATGAGAGGCAGGGTCCAGCTCTGCCCGCTAACCCTCCCACTGCAGTCTGCTGAGTAGCTGGAATTTCAGGCCTATGTATTACTAGGCCTGATTCACATCATTTACAAGAGGCTCAGATCCTATACAATGGCCTCGGTGAGTCAGCAACCGGTCCTCAGTGGGCTGCTTTGGGCTGCATTCCTTTCTCCTATGAGCTGAGGTCAGCCTGTTGTCAAAAGCGTTGCTGGGAATTCTATTCCTAACACTGGTTTTCTCTCTCTCTCTCTCTCTCTCTCTCTCTCTCTCTCTCTCTCTCTCTCTGTGTCTGTGTGTGTCTGTGTGTGTCTGTGTGTCTGTGTGCCTGTATGACTGAACCCAGTGTCTCTTTAGCCCCTGAGTCTTCACCCTGTCTGCCATCAGTTCTGCAGAAATAAAACACATTCTTGCTTTGCTTTGTTTCAAATGAGGCCCCATCCTTTATTTTGTTCACAATGTCATGAAAGAGGAATATAATATCTCTTTACAGTCATATCCATTACACTGTACATTTCAATGTCTTTTTGGGTTAAGCTTGTTATTACAGCAATAATTTGGGCTCAGTATTTATTTAACAGGAATTTTCTGTTTTTATGTGATAAGGATGTGATGATCAGTAAAAATTAACTTTATAATAGTCTCATTGGTTTTCTCTGTAGTTATCAGATCCAGCACGCATGTGGAGAAAGCCTGTCTTTTGTGAGCTAAGTGCGGGCTCGTTAGAATTAATGAGCTGCCCTCATGGTGGGCGCGTAGCCTAATTGATACTGTCCCTGGGCAGGGTTGCACTTTTAATCACTAGTGGCCTGCAGCCTGCTGCAACCATGGCCAGGATGAGGCTCACTAGGAAGTGCCAGGAGACAGGACAGAGCCACAGGGAGGTCACCCACGGCCCAGGAGGGGCCCGTCTACAGGCACACGTGGAACTCAGAACCCAGTAGTGGCAGTCCTGCCTTCAGAGAGGCAGAAACGTCACTCCCTTGGTGGTCTTCAATATCAAACATCTCAGTAGGTGCCAGGTCCATCTGAGGACTGAGGGACACCTGCATGCCTTTCTTTCTATCATTTATTCTCTCAAACATATATAGTAAGTACTAGCTCTGTGCCAGGCCCTGCATCTGAGGGGACAGGAAGCAGAGGATGACGACACAGGGTGAACCGAGAACCTGGGTGTGGAAAGCTTCTGCTGGACATTAGGGAAGGCTGCTTAGCGCAGCTCACATTTGTGCTGAGACCTGAGACATGAGAAGGAACAGACGCCTCCAAGCATCACAGAGAAGAAACCTAAGCACTGGGAGTGGCAGGTGCGCAGACCTCCAGGGCAGGAAAGGTGTATTTAGTCTTTTGTGGAATAGGAAGGAGACAAGTGTGGATGCGGTAACGTGAGCAAGACGGAGAAGGATGGGAGACGGAGGTTGGAGGTCAATAAAGGTCAGACCATGAGAAGTCTGCTACAGCCCAGTAAGCTAGTAACCAAGAAAACCCAGAAGCTGCCCTAGGTATCACTATAGAATAGCAGAAGGAATCCAAGAGATTGGTAACAGACATGTTGGAAGGACTGGAGGAAGAAAAGGAGATGAAGTTACCCAAAAATTAGCAATGCAGAAAGTCAATATTGGCCCAGCGCCAGAAAATCAAATGGGAAATTATAGTAAGAGTTGCTATGTAGGAACTGAGTTGCATGGGAGATAACATAAAAATAAGCAATGCAGGCCAGACCTGAGGCATGACTCTGAAAGCCTAGTTATCCAGGAGGCTGAGGCAGGGGGATCAAACGCTCAAGACCTACCTGGCTACCAGGTGTTGTAGGTAACACATGCTTCTAATGCCTGTAATCCCCTACCCACCTGGAGGTGGAGGAAGGAAGATCTGGAGATGAAGGCTACTGTCTTGAATCCCAACATGCAGGAGGCCAGCCTTGTTTACAGAGTGAGTTCCAGGATAGACAGGGCTATGCAAAGAATCCCTGTCTTGAAAAAAACAAAAACAATACTAATAAATAAATAATAAAGAAAAAAAAAAAAAGCCGGGCATGGTGGCACACGCCTTTAATCCCAGCACTCGGGAGGCAGAGAAAGGCGGATTTCTGAGTTTGAGGCCAGCCTGGTCTACAAAGTGAGTTCCAGGACAGCCGGGACGACACAGAGAAACCCTGTCTTGAAAAAAAAAAGAAAAGAAAAGAAAAGAAAAACCAGAAAAAAAGTGAGTTCAAGGCTAACCTAGGCAATTTAGTGAGATCATCTCATAATAGGGATGGAGGGTAAAGGTCAGCAGGAAGCCCCAGGTCATCCCTGATACTGCAGGAAATGGTTGATGATGACAACAGTGACGATGATGATGGCGTGGCCATTGCTAGAGATGTCATCCAAATGCAGAGAATGGGTTCGCTTTGTCCCTGTCTTTCAGAATAGCCGGTGGGTCTAGCACACAAAGCAGAAGAGGAAGTGCATGACGTTAAGGAGCCGTGGATTCTGTGACCTGCAGGATGTCAGGACTAGAGGTGAAAGTGGAGGAGAGCAACTCTCCAGCGGCCACAAAGCAGACTGCCTGCATGCCAGAGGCCCTTGCCCTAGCTTTCTTCCTGTGATAAATACCATGACAAAAAAACACACTGGGGGTTTTCATTTTAATTTTTCAATGATTTCTTTTCAGGTTTCTCTGTGTAGTCTTGGATGGCTTGCAACTCTGTTCAGGCTGGCTTTGAACTCACAGAGATGTGCCTGCTTCTGCCTCCAGAGTGCTGGGATTGGTCACACACACAAGAATGTATGTAGACAGAGACAGAGATCAGTTACATTTGTGTACGTGTGGAGCGTAGAGGTCAGCCTTGGCTGTCATTCTTCAGGAGCTATCTAGATATCTACCTTGTTTTTTGAGACAGAGTCTTTCATTGGCCTGAGGTCATCGCTTGTGACTAGGCTCTGGCCAGCGAGCTCCCAGGGAACCTCCCAGGTGCTGGGATTACAGGCATACATACCACCAAGAGCAGCCTTTTTAGTGTCATGTGGGGACTGAATTCAATTCCCCCTGTTTGTATAACAAGCATTTAGCTAACAGAGCTATTTCTGCAGCTCAGAGAGTCGGAATTTATTTGGAAAAGGTGTGATCCATTTAAGCATGGATGTTAGAAGGGAGTCAGGTGTGTGTGTGTGTGGGGGGAGACTTAAGGGAAAGATAGTACACAATCAAGACATGGTACAGGCTTTCCTAGAAAGAACAACCCAGCCCTTGTTAATAAGCCAGGCATGATGGCTCACACATTTAATCCCACACTTTTAATCCCTCCCTCTTGGTAGAGGCAGGTGGATCTGAGTTTGAAGCCAGCCTGGTCTGCAGCATGAGTCCAGGTCAGCAGGGTTAGACAGAGAAACCCTGTCTTGAAAATAACAAGAAAGAAAGAAAGAAAGAAAGAAAGAAAGAAAGAAAGAAAGAAAGAAAGAAAGAAAGAAAGAAAGAAAGAAAGAAAGAAAGAAAGAAAGAAANAAGAAAGAAAGAAAGAAAGAAAGAAAGAAAGAAAGAAAGAAAGAAAGAAAGAAAGAAAGAAAGAAAGAAAGAAAGAAAGGAAGGAAGGAAGGAAGTTCTTAGTGAATGTTTGCTGTCAATGAAGCTATACTCAAAAGTTTGACATCAGGTGGTGATACACAGAGCCTTTTTGATAAAACAAAGGAAGTCTCTTTTCATTTTTTGGTTTTTCGAGTCAGGGTTTCTCTGTGCAACCCATCTTAGCTGTCCTGGAACTTGGTCTGTAGACCAGGCTGACTTTGAACTCAGAGATCCATCTGCCTCTGCCGACCAAGTGCTGGGATTAAAGTGTGCATCACCACACCCATTGACAAAGGATGCCTTAATGTTCACAGAGCTTGATAAACAGGTACCCTGGGGAATCCAGCTGAGCAGATAAAACTCATGAGAGAATATCCGTTTGCAGTTTGACTGCCACAGAGACTGCATGAAAAGGCTTTGCCACGCTTAGGTTTTGCAGGTTCTATTTGGAATGATGTGGGAAATACAGAGTGTGTGGAATGAGCTGGGAATTGAAGGGGTCTGCTGGGAAAGCAAGCAAGATGGTAGCACTCTTTCAGTTATCTGTTGCTAGGCAGCAAAACACTTCAGACTCAGAGTTTAAGATAGCATAACTTACACCGACAACTGTCTGAGCGAAGGATTGAGACAGGGAGCCTACAGAGGGGACTCAGTAATTAAGAGCACTTACTGCTCTTACAGAGGATCTAGGTTTGGTTTCCAGCACCCACATCAAGTTACTCATTACAACCTGTAACTCCAGTACCAAGGGATCTGTGGGTTAATGGTGTCCCAAGTCCAGCATGCCACAGGACTAGGCCCACTCATGGAGGCAGAAGGCCCATTCCACAGGCATTCAAGGACGGCTACATTCAAGTGCACATACAGGCACACACATATACACAAACAGAAATAACAAGCGAAATGTTCTTTTAAAAAAACCTTAGACAGAGATAAGCTAGGCATAGTTATTCATATCTGTGATTCCAGCACCTCAGAGGTCAGGGCAGGAAGAACAGAAGTTCAAGGTCACACATATCTAGTTCACAGCCAGCATAGGCTATACCAGATTCTGTCTAAAAAATACCAGACAGGGGACACATTATCCTAAACAGAACCTACAGGGAGTCAAGACGAATCATGGGAAGATGGGACAGGAGGAGCTATAGTTTGAGGGTAGTCTTGTGTATCTAAAAAGAAAAAAGGAAAAAGAAAGAGAGAGAGAAAGAAAGAGAGAGAGAGAGAGAGAGAGAGAGAGAGAGAGAGAGAGAACGAAGGCTGGAAAGATGGCTTAGCGGTTAAGAGCACTGACTGCTCTTCTAAAGGTCCTGAGTTCAAATCCCACCAACCACATGGTGGCTCACAACCATCCATAATGAGATCTGATGCCCTCTTCTGGGGTGTTTGAAGACAGCTACAGTGTACTTAGATATAATAAATAAATCTTTAAAGAGGAAAACAAGAAAGAAAGACTTACAGACTTGGGGTGCAACTCAGTGGTAGAGCACATGTTCCATATGAATGAGATCTTGGATTCAATACTCCAGCACTGGGGGGAAACATCTGGTGAGCAAGGGATAGCTCAGTGACAGAGTACCTGGCTCATATGTATGATGCCTTAGGCCCAACCCCCAGTACCACCAGTATGAATAACAATAGTAATAAGTGAATTAAAAACTTGGGAGTTGCCGGGCGTGGTGGCACACGCCTTTAATCCCAGCACTCGGGAGGCAGAGGCAGGCGGATTTCTGAGTTCGAGGCCAGCCTGGTCTACAAAGTGAGTTCCAGGACAGCCAGGGCTACACGGAGAAACCCTGTCTCGAAAAACCAAAACCAAAACCAAAACCAAAACCAAAACCAAAACCAAAACCAAAACCAAAACAAAACAAAACAAAAAAAACTTGGGAGTTGGATTTTTCTGAATGGGAATGGACTCTATAGACTCATGTGTTTGAACACATGGCTATAGAGAGTGACACTATTGGGTTGTGTGGCCTTGTTGGATGAAGTGTGTCACTGGGGGCTGGCTTTGAGGTCTTATATGCTCAAGCTATGCTCACTGTGGCACACAGTCACCTCATGGCTACCTGTGGATCAAGACGTGGAACTCTCAGGGCTGGAGAGATGACTCAGCAGTCAAGAGCACTAGCTGCTCTTCCAGAGGTCCTGAGTTCAATTCTCAGCAACCACTTGGTGGCTCACACTGGAATCTGATGCCCACTTCTGGCACACAGGGGTACATTCAGATATAGCACTCATATACATAAAATAAATGAATCTTAAAAAAAAAAAAATAAGTAGAACTCTCAGCTACCTCACCAGCACTGTCTGCCTGCAGGCTGCCATGGACTAACCCGTGAGCCTGTAAGCCAGCCCCAGTGAGATGGCTGCCTTAGTAAGAGTTACCTTGCTCATGGTGTCTCTTCACAGCAATAAGACCCTAAGATTTCCTATGTTTCTGGTCTCCATTAATAGGATTAGAAGGATCTGAAAGATCAGAGCAACAGGATGCTGAATGACAGAAAGCCCTATCATTAGCGTGCTGGCTGCCTGTGCTAGGCTGAGAGATTGGAACTTTAGAAAGATACCCTGTGCAGTGTCTTAGTATGGCTTGTCTTCCTTGCAACACGGCAGCCACCAGGTGCCCAAGACTCCCAACGAGCTCTAAACGTGAGTTTTTAGCCACCCGGTTGACAGTTACCTGGCCTTTTTCTTTCTTTCTTTCTTTCTTTCTTTCTTTCTTTCTTTCTTTCTTTCTTTCTTTCTTTTAAAAATAATTTATTTTAACTTTATTTGATGTACATTGGTATGAGGGTGTCAGAGTCCCTGGAACTGGAGTTACAGACAGTTGTGAGCTGCCATGTGGTGCTGGAAATAGAACCCAGGTTCTCTGGAAGAGCAGCCTTCCCTCCAGCCCCAGCTGCATGGCATTCATGGGAAGAAGACCTCCGCTTCACCTCTGTGGTGATGTGGTCTGAGTCATAAACCTGATAGAGCTTGGGAAGATGGAATTATGGCCTGTTCCTTAATTGCTGAAGAACAAAGTCCCAGAGCAAGTAAGATGGGAGATATTATTGTGGCCATCTTTGGAAAATATGATGAACCATGGCCGGCAGGTTAGAAGACACACTTCCCAAATGGCCTTGTCAGCCATCCCAAGAGGCTTAAGTAGTCTATGGGAGCAAGCACAGCCCTCTCTATGCCTTTTCTTACCCTAGAGAGAGGCTCCTCAAGAGCCTCTTAGAGGAAGAGAACTGAGACCCATAAACAGGTCCTCAGATGTCACAGCTGAGGTCACGATTGCTGGGGACTGCTGGGGAGTCCCCTCACACCCGACGCTGCATAGGACAACAAAGACTGTGACGGTATTACTGAGTGTCTCTCCTGAACCAGGCACTGTTTGTTTGTTTGTTTTTTTAAATATCTTCAGGCACCAAGAGGAAATGTATAAGCTTATATGCTCATTTTAGAAACACAAACAGATTAAAAATTAATAAGCCAAAAATCTATCTTAATAAATTAGGATGGGGAACTCACAGCAAGATAAACTCGGGGTAAACAGAAAGTAAAGTAAAGAACAGGACTTGAACAAATAAACTGGGTGTGTGGTGGCTCATGCCTGGAACACTGAGACAGGAGAATTGCAGCAAGTTCAAGGCCCACATAGGCTAAATAGTACATTCTGGGGCTATAAAGTGAGAAAAACAAGACAGATGAACATACACACACACACACACACACACACACACACACACACAAACACACAGGCACATGGCGGGGGGGCACCACCATGTATTGTGTGTGTGTAAAAAAGTAAAAGTAGTTTAAGTCAGAAATGAAAAAAAGGGGCCGGAGAGATGGCTCAGAGGTTAAGAGCACTGACTGCTCCTCCAGAGGTCCTGAGTTCAATTCCCAGCAACCACATGGTGGCTCACAACCATCTGTAATGGGATCTGACTCCTCCTTCTGGTGTGTCTGAAGACAGCTACAGTGTACTCACAGTGTACTCATATATGCAAAATAAATAAGTCTTTAAAAAATGAAAAAAAAAAAGACTATTGGTATATACAGATGTTTGTGGCTCAAAAATAAAAGGATATTATGACTAGTTTTGTGACAATAAAACAGAAGATAGTTGTAAAACAGAAAATTGCTTAAAATATGTCACTGACAGAAAAATGACTCAGGTTGGATGTAGTGGTGGTTTGAATATGCTTGGTCTAGGGAGTGGCACTCTTATGAGGTATGGCCTTGTCGGAGGACGTTTGTCACTGTGGGGGTGGGCTTTGAGAACCTCCTCCTACCCATGTGAGAGACAGTGTTCTCCTGTTTGCCTTTGGAACAAGATGTAGAACTCTCGGCTCCTCCTACACTGTGCCTGCCTGGATAGCTCCATGCTTCCTGCCTTGATGATAATGGACTGAACCTCTGAAATGGTAAGCCAGCCCCAATTAAGTGGCGTCTTTTATAAGTGTTGCCTTGGTCATGGTGTCTCTTCACAGCAATGGAGACCCTAACTAAGGCAGATGTGGATAATCTTATAAGTACCAAAGAACTTGAATCAGAAGTCAAAACTCTTCCTAGTAACTCCAGGTGTAGTTAGAGAATAAATACACTTTTTATAGAGAACCTGAGTCTGGTTTCCAAAATCCTCAGCTAAGCTGGACACAGGCCTGCAGTGCCAGCCACTAAGGGACTGAGCAAGAAAATTGCTTGAGTGCCAGAGTTTCAAGATAACCAGAGCTGGCGTGGTGGCACACGCCTTTAATCCCAGCACTCGGGAGGCAGAGTGAATTTCTGGTCTACAGAGTGAGTTCCAGGGCTGCACAGAGAAACCCTGTCT
>NC_034604.1:30182695-30201582 GCF_900095145.1 Mus pahari | reverse complement strand
AGGAAGGAAGGAAGGAAGGAAGGAAGGAAGAAAGAAAGAAAGAAAGAAAGAAAGAAAGAAAGAAAGAAAGAAAGAAAGAAAGAAAGTCAGAGCTAGCTGCATGGCAAGACCTTGCCTGTTGTTGTTGTTGTTGTTGTTGTTGTTGTTGTTGTTGTTGTTGTTGTAAAGTCTAGCAGGACCACTCCGTGGCTAAGGATGCTTGCCTCACACCCAGCCTGACAATCTGAACTTCCATAAGGTGGGAAGAGGGAACTGACAGCCTGACCTCTGACTGCCACGTGTACACCATGGTATGAGTGTTCTCACACACTGCATGAGTAAATGTAAAGGGAATGTGAGGGCTGGGAATTAAGCTCAGTATACTGCCCCTGTACTATGCACACCGCCCTGGGATTTATCCCCAGCACCCCGTGAACCAGGCATGGTGCACACCTGTAACCCAGGCATTCCAGAGGTGAAACCCAGAAAGTTAACACCTTCAGCTACACAGTGAGCTCAAGACCAGCACTCTAGAACCCCAAATGAAACCAACCAGGAAAACAAACAAGCTCCCTCCCGTGTCCATGATGGCACTGGGATGCCCTTCCTGGTGAGAACCATACACTATAAGAGTTCAGGCTGAAGCCGGGCAGAGGTGGTGCACGCTTTTAATTCCAGCAGTTGGGAGGCAGAGACAGGCAGATTTCTGAGTTCGAGGCCAGCCTGGTCTACAAAGTGAGTTCTAGGACAGCCAGGGCTACACAGAGAAACCCTGTCTCAAAAAACCAAAAAAACAAAAATAAAACAAACAAACAAACAAAAACAGTTCAGGCTGCCAGGGGGCTCAGTCTAATAGTTGTCAAAGACATGATTTGAGTCCTAGTTGTCCAGGCACCAAAGCCCACAGAGGAGGCTTAGCCATTACACTCCTCAGCCTCCTTCCAATGCTATGGCCAGCATAGCATCAGACAGGTGAAGGCAAAGGAGAGGGTATTGGCCAGAAGCCCTAGACAAGAGGAGTTTAGTTTGAGTCCACTCCGAGGGGAACTGGGAGATCATCCCTGGGACTGTCCCGCCATCTTCCAAATGCCTTCAAAGCATACCTCTGGGCCTCCTTTATATCTTGTCTGCAGCAAATCACTGTCATCATTACTTTTGCAGAAAATGCATGGACCCCCGGAGACAACAGACTCCAAACTGAGAAAGCTGCATCAGAAAGATAAATGCTGGCCTCCAGCTATTACTGGGGCTCTAAAACTATAAGGCTGCAATCATAGTATTCCAGAACGCCCAAAGCATGTTCTTGTTTAAAAGCACTTTAAGAATTTTACTCAAATAAAATCTGAAAATGTAAATAATCTCATATCAAACTTTGTGGTCCCTGAAGATAACATCTCTCTTTATAACGGGCATTTTATTCTTTCTCTAAATCACAACTAAATCCAGTCTAAGTTCTATGGGACACTAGATTGATTTCTGGTCCTTCTACCGTGCTGGGCAGCAAGACTACACATATAGATTCTTTCCCCATTAACTTTGTGGTTCTTTGCTCTGCCGGTAGGGAAGTGTTTTTCTATACTTTAACTCTGGGTTCAGCCATATGATGTCCTTGTGACTGTTTTGAAACAGGATTTTCCTATGTACCCTAGGCTAACCTCAAATTTTCAGTGATCCTCTTGTCTCAGGCTCTTAGATACTGGGGTTACAAGTGTATGTCACCAAACCCTTTCTTACAAGATTGCCAGAGTCAGCCAAGATGCTGAGGTAGCTGGTCCTCTCTGTAACAAGTCTAGCTGTGACAACCTTTGGTGCACAGGCTCCCCAGGTTGTATCCCTCTGTGGCCAGTCAACCATAACTGGCTCCCAGTTTGAGGCTCAGAACCATAATCTTTGAGCAATTTACATCATCTTGTTTTGTCTTGTCAGTAAAATGAAAAACCACAACAGTATCAGCTTCCTAGAGTTCTTTTTCTTAATATTTTTTTGATCAGATAATCTTTTTTTAAGATTTATTTATTTATTTTTATGTATATGTGCACATTGTAGCTGTCTTCAGACACACCAGAAGAGGGTATCAGATCCCATTACAGATGGTTGTGAGCCACCATGGGGTTGCTGGGAATTGAATTCAGGACCTCTGGAAGAGCAGTCAGTGCTCTTAACCGCTGAGCCATCTCTCCAGCCGGTTCCTAGAGTTCTTACGAGAAATACTTAAGACACAGAAAAAGGGCTCCTCAGGCTGCCTAGTGACAGGGGTGGTGTGCTATGTATCTGTTCCTCACGCTGCTTCCTTCCTTCTAGAGCACAGACCTCTACCACTGATGGAATCGGGGCTTCCATTCCTTTTACAGCCTTGAGTTTTAACGAACTTTCTTGAGTTAGAGGTCATCCCTCTTCAGACTGGAATCTTTTGGCCTCCAACCCTAATCTTTGTTTTAAAACCTATTTGGAAGTTTTCTTGCACTCAGCCCACTATTTGTGTTTTTTTTTTTTCTTGCTACGATGAAAGATGCAGAGCCTTATGGCGTCAAGAAAGTCCAAACCCCAAGAACACAAAGTCCGGCTGCCCCCCCCANCCCCCCNCCCCCGCCACAGGAAGAATGGAAACGCCTCTCATTCTTTTGAAGCAAGCTCAGAAAACTTGGACACGGCTGTTTCTCAAACGTCATTCTACTAAAAGCTTTGTTTGATTGGTTTTTCTGAATTTTTGAGACAGGGTCTTACTATGTAGCCCTGGCTGTCCTGGAACTCACTCTGAAGACCAGGCTGGCCTTAAACTCAGAGATCCACCTGCCTCTGCCTCCCAAATGTTAGGATTAAAGCAGATACACTATGCCCAGTCCACATTTAATTCTAAATAAACCTTCACGACTAGGCTGTGCACCTCTTGGCGATATGTTGTGTTCCCCCAGACCACAGGGCACGCCACCACCTCATAGGTGCTTGATGAGTGACGAGTAAGTGAATGAAGACTGTGGTTCACAGGACCAGAGCGTTTCCAGACGAGAAATGGAGATATAGACATGGACACACGCCATGTCACCTTCTCGTTTTCTGCCGCAGTCCATTTTAGAGAGAGCACTAAAGCTTGTAGACTCACACTTCAGGCCTCATCTCAAACCCCAACCCCTGTCACTGCCTCCGGCCCACATCACCGGTGCCCAGTGAACTGTTGGCTCGAATACAGCGGTGGGCTTGATTGAGGCACAGGAGGCCCTAAGGAGGGAAGCAGGGGTGACCTCGGGTCTGCAGGTCTGAGGCTCAGAGGCTCTGGGTGGTGGCCAGCACAAGCTTATCAGGTGCCTGAGGCTGTCGAGTTTGCTATTTGTGCTTGGCTTGCTGGGGGCCTCGGGAGAGGGAGTCATGGGAGGTAAGTTTCACTATTTTAGGCTATGGCTCAAGTAGCCTGAAAGTCCAACAAACACAGGAAGTAAAGTGTGGCATGAACCCCTCTGCAACAGGCACTCTTCTCTCCTCTCGCTCCAAGACCTTATAAGGTATTGTTTATTGTGCCAGGGAGAAAAAAAAAATCAGGGCTTCTATGTGCTAGACCAATGTTCTGCCACTGACCTGTCCCCAGGCCCCCAACTCTCTGAATGAGTTTGGAATCCAAGGTCCAAGCAGGAGGATCAGATATGAACCTCAGATATGAAGACATGTGGGCAGACTTCTTGGCTTTCCTACCCAGGCAGTTGTATTGATGCGGTAGCTTTGGTTACAATATCACCGTAAAAGCCATCGGTTTGTAGTACTTAATTAAATGCGAATTTAGAAAAATTTGTTTGGTTTAGTATAAAATACATTGACAAGTCAAAAACAATGGCAACACACAATTGTATTAGGAAAAGATAGAGGTGGGTTGCACAATCAGTAAGATGAAGATGCTCAAGAGGCTGTCCTAGGAAGATGCAAAGCCAAGACAGTGAAATCAGGATGCTCACACTAGATGTGATTTCCCCCCCAGTGCTCACTTGAGGACACATCATCCAATGCTCTTTCAAATAGGAAAGAACATCCAAGTCACGTGCCAAGCATTTTGCAGAGTAATGGAAAATGCCGTCCTTGACAGTTCACCAAACTTATGACTGTAGGGGCAGGGATTACAACTTAATGGTTCAGCCCATACTTAGCATGTAAGACCACATGGTCAATGCTTGGTAAGAGAAAGTGTGTGGGGGGACGGGGGGACCAGGGAGGGTATGCCAAAACAATGTCCTCAACCAAATCTACAAAGGTTGTGCCAGAAAGTGTGGATACTAAGCAAGTTAAAATAGAAGATCTTTATTGGAGCATGTGTTCACTGGGAAAACCTAATGCCCAGCCTTGGGGGGTGAAGGGGGGGGATGAAGCAGCCACCCGAGTAAACCAGCAGGCTTTTATGACTGGATCCCCTGGAGCTTAGAGCTCAGAGGTGATTTCTTTCCGGTCAGTGTAGCTCAGGTCAGGAAGCCTGGACGTCTAATGTAAAAAAATGAGCTGGTAGCTGCCTATCTTTAATCTTAGCATTCGGGAGACAGAGGCAGTCAGATCACTTCAAGTTTGAGGCTAGCCTGGTCTACAGAGTCAATTCTAGGACAGCCTAGTGAGACTCTGTCTCAAAAAAGTAAAATCAGTAACATGGCGGGGACACAGACCCAACACTAGTAAGGTAGAGGCAGGCAGATCTTTGTGAGTTCAAGGCCAGTCTGATTATAGAGCCGGTTCTAGGACAGCCAGGACTCTATAAAGAATCCCTGTCTCAAAAACAAACAAAAAAAGCTGAGATTAGTGGCAAACATTTGGATCCTAGTGCTGGAATGTTCTGGAATGTGGAGACAGAGGACCTTAAGGTTTTCTGGCCAACCAGCCTATCTAAACAGCAAGCTCCTGGTCCCAGTGACGGATCCCATCAAAACCAAGATATTAGGCTGGCAAGATGGTTCAGTAGGTATCTTAGTCACTGTTCTATTGCCTAGAAGAGACACTATAACTAAGTTAACACTTATAAAAGAAAGTATTTAATTGGGGACTTAATAAAGTCCAGAGGGTTAGTCCAGTATTACCATGGCAGGCACAGGGCAGCAAACGGGCAGGCATGGTGCTGGGGAAGTAGCCAAAAGCTATATCTTCATCCACAGGCAACAGACACAGAGGGAAAGACATCAGGCCTGACACTGGCTTTTGAAACCTCAGGTCCCACTCCCAGTGACACACCTCCTCTGAGGCCACACTTTCCAGTCTTTCCAAACTGGGGCAAGCCAGCCTATATGAGCAAACATATCATTAGCCTATGAGAGGGAGGTCATTCTCATTCTACCACAGCAAGTAAGGACACATGTCAGTTGTCAACCTGAATGTGGTCCCTAGGATGTACAGGGTGGAAGGGGAGAAGCATTTCTGCAGGTTGTTCCCTGGTCTCTACACATGGGTTGTGGAATGCATGGATACACCCATACACACAATAAAATAGCCGGGCAGTCGAGGCAAACACCTTTAGTCCCAGCTCTAGGGAGGCAGAGGCAGGGAAATCTGTGTAAGTTCCAGGATAGCTTGGTCTACAGAGTTCCAGGATAGCCAAGGCTAGAGAAACTCTGCCTTGAAAACATAGATAGGCCGGGCAGTGGTAGCACACGCCTTTAATCCCAGCACTTGGGAGGCAGGGACAGGCCGATCTCTGAGTTCGAGGCCAGCCTGGTCTACACAGAGTGAGTTCCAGGACATTCAGGGCTACACAGAAAAACCCTGTCTTGAAAAAACAAAACAAAACAAAACAAACAAACAAACAAAACCCTAAAACATAGATAGATAAAATAATCTTTAAAATTATAAGAAAGCAAAAACTCAAATAGTAAGGTGAAAAACATGAGGAACCACAGCCAAGGTTGTCTTTTGACCTCTAAATTGGTGCACACTACACACACACACACACACACACACACACACACTCATATTTTTATTTGTTGGGGGAAAGGGGCAAGTGGGTGCCAGCAGAGGTCAAGGCAGGCGTCAGTAGCCCTGGAACTGGGCTTACAGGCAGTGGCTAGCCACCTGATGTGGGTGCTGGGAACTGAACTCAGGTCCTTCACAAGGATGACAAGCTCTCTTAACTGCTGAGTCACCTTTACAGACCCAAGAGTCTTTTGTAAAAGATGGGGGAGGGGTTGAAGAGACAGCTTAGGGCTTAGCACTTAGCTCTTGGGGGGGGGGGGAGATTCCGTTTTCAGTACTCGCCATAAGACAACTAGCAGTCATCTAAGGGCTCCAGTTCCAGAGAGTCAAGGCCGCTTCTGACGACCACAGGGTCTGCATGCATATGAGAGGCATACATACACTCAGGCATACAGGCATACGTATGATATAGTATATATACTGTATACACTGTGTGTACATATATGTACATACATGGGCTGTCTACTCCAGTAGGCTCTGGTTTCTTCCATGCCCCTTCCTGTTTTCCTATAACCTGCCTATGTGAGCAGCTCATCAGCAGCCTTTTCGGCTCACCCTGAGTGCCATTTCCACTCTGCAGGCCCCTGCAGCCTCTTACTGTTGCACAGCAACCCAGAAACACCCTGTCACCTCGGGCCCCTAATTGGACATCCTTGCCCAGGGCTGCCTCAGAGCAACCAACAGCAATCAAGGAATCTCGGTTCAGTGCGCTGTGTTCCGTGTGGTCCTTAGAGGTCATTCTATCTCATCCACACATGGGGGACAATGACAAGCAGGCCTGGGCAGCCTGGGAAAGGTCTTCAGCCTGTGTCCTCGGTTGCCTGCCGTGATGGATTCGCTCCCCTCAACCCTGCCTCTGTTCCTATTGCTGCCATCTCGGCCTGTTCTCTGTCACTCAGTGAAAAACAGTCAATTCTGTTCTCTGTGGACTCTTTATAACTACCCTAAATTTTAGCTGTCTTCCACTTCTTCCTTTGCTTAGAGAGATTCCTTCCCCTCCATCCCCACCACTCTCAGAGCATGAAGGGCGCTGGGAGAAGCCTGGAGTCTTCTCTGTGCTCTGTACTCTGGCTCGACCTTGGTTTCCCCTGGAAGCAACAGACCAGGGCAGACCTATCGGTCTGAGAACACAGCGGCTCATTAAGGAGGCTGAGAACCAAGTGGGATGACTAATGTATTGGGAGCAGAGTCCAGCAGAGCAGATGAGTAAGTCAGATCAAAACTGACTATGGATGAAGAGGAGTCGGTGCACAGAGCTCGCCAGCGCTCTCACTCTGGAGTCTCCTGGCAAAAAAAAAAAAAAAAAAACACAGGATGGTGACCCATGACTCTGCCTCAGCATTAGGAAGACTGAGGCAGGAGGATAGAAAGTTGAAGCCAAAGAAACAAAACAAAGCCAGGCACGGTGGCACACCCCTGTAGATACCAACACTCAGGAGGCAGAGGCAGGAAGATGGAAACAAAGCCAGGCATGGCGGCACACCCCTGTAGATACCAACGCCCAGGAGGCCAGAGGCAGGAAGATGGTCACAAATTTAAGTGCAGTCTGGCTACATACTGAGTTCCAGACCAGACACCTTCAAGGCTATAATCTTAGAAGGAGGAACTATTCTGTTCCTTTGTGTGGGGGAGGGGTAGCTGAGACAAGGACACACTCAAAGTGTTACTTAGTCACTCCTTACAGAGAGTGAGCAAAGAGGAGCAGGGGTCTTGCTCTTGTGTGGCTTACTTCTGATGTACCGTGCCTGCAGAGGCAAGGGTGGTCTGGTCCCTGTCCCATTGGACCTTAAGCTCTTCTCTTTTTGCATTCTTGGTCTACCTAGACTCTGATTAGGTCATTTCTGCCTTGGGGCTGGGGTCTGGAACACTCTCCTCCCAGGCCTGGAGCACTCTCCTCCCAGACCTGGAGCACTCTCCTCCCAGACCTGGAGCACTCTCCTCCCAGACCTGGGACACTCTCCTCCCAGACCTGGAGCACTCTCCTCCCAGACCTGGAACACTCTCCTCCCAGACCTGGAGCACTCCCCTCCCAGACCTGGGGCACTCTCCTCCCAGACCTGGAGCACTCCCCTCCCAGACCTGGAGCACTCTCCTCCCAGACCTGGAGCATTCTCCTCCCAGACCTGGAGCACTCTCCTCCCAGACCTGGAGCACTCTCCTCCCAGACCTGGGGCACTCTCCTCCCAGACCTGGGACACTCTCCCCCCAGACCTGGGACACTCTCCTCCCAGACCTGGAACACTCTCCTCCCAGACCTGGAGCACTCTCCTCCCAGACCTGGAACACTCTCCTCCCAGACCTGGAGCACTCTCCTCACAGACCTGGAGCACTCTCCTCCCAGACCTGGAACACTCTCCTCCCAGACCTGGAACACTCTCCTCCCAGACCTGGGGCACTCTCTTCCCAGACCTGGGGCACTCTCCTCCCAGACCTGGGGCACTCTCCTCCAGACCCCTTGGCAGCTCCTTCTGCTCTTTCAAGTCTTGGCCGAACTTCCTTAGCAGAGACAAAAGTGTTCCAGGCAGTAGACAGGAGAATGTTGCAATCTTCTTCTGGAAACCTTCTGAAGTGAGGAAATGTGCAGAATTTTCTCTGACAGTGAAGCTAATGGCTCCAGAGAGCCTGAGTTGCCCTGATATCTAGACCTTAGGAAAAGACTGGGATCCAGAGAGCAGGGGGGTAAAGTAGGAGGCATGGAGAGAGGTCTTTGTGCTCACAAAAAAGTAGGAGGGTAACAGGGAATGCTGAACACACAGGTTGTTCCCTCAAAGAAGAAAGAGCTAGCCTGTTCTCCAGCAGAAGGCGATAGCTGTGCTCTGTGTGTCCTGTGAGCACACTGTCACTCCAGGTGTGTCCCGTGAGCACACCGTCACCCCAGGTGTTGTCCCATGAGCACACCGTCACTCCAGGTGTGTCCCGTGAGCACACCGTCACCCCAGGTGTGTCCCGTGAGCATACCGTCACTCCAGGTGTGTCCCGTGAGCACACCGTCACCCCAGGTGTGTCCCGTGAGCACACCATCACCCCAGGTGTGTCCTGTGAGCACACTGTCACTCCAGATGCTCCCAGACCCTTATTGTCAGCTTGTTTTTCTCAGTCAATATAGAACGCATCTTTATAGAGAGTGTCACATTACTTTACACAGAGTTGTAATATAGTCATGTCCAATCTTTATTTAGCTTACTTCATCCCTCAAGGAGATTTTTGGGAGCTTTATTATGCACATGGGATCGAGTTAATTATTACCAGGAGAGTTTTTCACCAAATTGTGCTGTGCTTAAATGTGCTTAAAATAAACCACTGAGGGTCAGACTCCTGAAGTTTGAACCAACACCAGCTACTTAATTGTGTTGAAACAAACTGCCTCCTGAGAATTGTTACTCTGCTGGCTGTGGAGGTCACAGAGACACCCCCATACACTCAATGAGGGGAAGAGGACTAGCACAGGAGAATGTCACAAGTTCAAGCACCCAGAAAAATCTTTATGAGCTGCTCATTAGGGACTCAAAAGGGAATTATTTGTCTAAAGAGGTGCCTACCCTCATTGCCAAGAATTGCCCCCAAGGTAATAACGACCTGGTCCTGGTAGATGCAAGTAGTTCCCCTGGCAACAGACAATCTGCAAAGAAGCACAAGAAGGGCCTGGGCCTGAGAGGATGCACCGCATCAGGCCACAGGGAAGCCAGCACTGAGCTGACTATCACAGCTGGTGGGCAGGATGTGAAGTACTGCAGAAGAGATATCTAAAAATGTGAGCGGGACGCAGCAAGAGGCTGGAGATAGGAAGGTGGGAAGGAGGGCGGGAGAATGTTTCCAAATTGGGTGCAGGAGAGAATGTGAGGTCTGAGAAGGCGCCTCTTTTTTTTTTTTTGTGGGTGGTCAACTAGAACACTGCCTACTCTGTCATGTCTCAGGGAGACCATTTCTCACATTTGGGGAGATTTACCTAATATCCTACAGCATCCATCATTCAGGAGACGGAGATGCAGAGGTCCCGTGCTTCACACCGTGTCTGTGTGACCTGTTGGAGGAGGAAGTGCCCCAGAGGTGCTCAGTGTCTGTCAGGAGACTGCCCAAGGCCACAGTGTGCACACGGACTTAGCAATCCACGTCTACGCTGAGCATTATTACATTGGAGCCAGGCACTGTCCTACAGCATAGCAGTAAGAAGGAATGTGATTTTGCCTGGGACAAGCCCACAACCCAGCGGGTGACAGGAAGACTTGATGGTATTTATACTCCACATGTGTTTCCCCGTGTACACATAACAGGAATGTGTTACCTTGTGTCCTATAAGGCTGTTTTACAGACTACAAGATCTCCGCTGTCCCCAACCTATGCACTGTTCCCTCACCCAGTCCCATACCAAATGCCCTGGGCAGATAAGTAGTCCCACCCAACCCCCTTGGCACCAGCTCGTTCTGATTTCTCAGAGAAGTTTAATTTTGCCAACAGCCAGAGGCAATGACAGCCGTGCTGGAAATCTGGCTGCCTGTGCTCTGCTCTGGGATAGGCAGCCCAGAAATAATTACCTCTTTGAGTGCTTTATTGGAATGTGCACGTGCTTCCTGCTTCTGTGGGGGCTGGTCCCTCCCAGAGCTTGCTTCTTCATGTGAGGAGTGAATTAGGCTTGGGAGGCTGGTGGAGCCACTTCAAGGACGGAGCGGCAGGCAGACCTCAGGTACCTGTCCATCATTCATCCGCTTTCCTCTGAAAATCACATTACTCGGGCAGGTATATGGAGAGCGACTGCAATCTGTTTGTCACTAGCGCCAAAGCGTCTCCACCTTGTGGTCATAAAGTTTTCCCCAAAGCCTCCTCAAACCATGCACTGTGCTGGCAGCGTTTCCCTGCCCTGGCAGAGGACAGTCGGTCCTGAGCTCTGGGCTACTCCATCTTAGGAGCCTCCCACTTGCTACTGCCCACAGTGCAGTGTGCTTGCCCCTCCTTGTTCCTGGTAGAGAGGCAAAGGAATGCTAATGATGATGAGTCCACATTTTCCCAGCCTTGGAACCAGTCAGATGGATCCTAATGCTGCATCCTGGTTCTGCCCACCAGACCTATGGTTGTACCAAGAATGCTACCTCTGGGTGGCTTATCAAAGGAAGGAAGATTGGGAACCAGCAGAGAGGTTTCTTTTCTTTCTTTTTGAAATTTATTCACTTGTTTGTTTGTTTGTTTGAGACAGGGTTTCTCTGTGTAGCCCTGGCTGTCCTAGAACTCACTCTGTAGATCAGTCTGACCTGGAACTCAGAGATCTGCCTGCCTCTGCTCCTGAGTGCTGGAATTAAAAGCATTCACTACAGCCAGGCTATTATTTATTTTCTTTTATAAAAGATTTATTTAATTATATGTGTGTGTGTGTGTGTGTGTTTTGCAGGTCCCTGAGAAGATGGTGTTAGAGCCCCTGGAACTGGTGTTACCGATGGTGATGAGCTGATATGTGGGTGCTGGGAATTGAACCAGGGTCCTTTGCGAGAGCAGCCAGTGTGCTTAACTACTGAATCATCTTTCCTCTACCACCACCCTTTTTGTGTTTTGTTGTTTTTGTTGTTTTTGTTGTTGTTGTTGTTGCGTTTTTGTTTTTGTTTTTTGTTTTTTGTTTGAGACATGGTTTCTCCGTGTAGCCCTGGCTGTCCTAGAACTCACTACGTAGACCAGGCTGGCCTTGAACACCAAGATCCACCCTGCCTCTGCCTGCCCAGTGCTGGGACTAAAGGTGTGCACCACCACCTCCCAACCATAATAAATTTTTCATTTTTCATCTAATCCAGATCTGGTTGGAATTTTCCAAGGTTGTGAGACTATCTGTCTCCAGGCTAACCAATGCCTCCTAGCCTCCCTGGGATCTCTGCCTCCATTCCTGACTTGTTGCAATTTGTCCCCTAGCCTAGGCAGCAGACACGAGGGGATCTGTGATTCAGCTGAAAGCCTCTGGAATTACAGACGGCTAACTAATTCTCACCAAAATAATTGCCCATCATTTAGGTTCTAATCTCTCTCTCAAAGGATCGCCCTCAGGGGTTGGGGATTTAGCTCAGTGGTAGAGCGCTTGCCTAGCAAGCGCAAGGCCCTGGGTTTGGTCCTCAGCTCTGGGGAAAAAAAAAAAAAAAGGAGAGAGAGACATGCATGCGGGACTAACTAGTGAGTGGGCGCAGGGAACCATGGGTACTTAGGGATCTCCGGACTCTGAGGATCTCTGTGGGAGATACCAGCAGTTTTAGGTCTCTTGCAGACCCGCAGGGGTACCATGCAACATCCTTCCTCTTCAGGCTCTGCTCCTGAGCATAGATGACCTCATCATTGAAACTCTCCCTGGTTGCTTTTCAGGCCTGGTTGATCACTCCTTCAGTAGTGACTCAGCACTTCACTCTGGAAACACCCTCACCTCAAAAGTTACCTCTCTAAAAGGAAGGTGATATAGTCCCTGAAAGGACTTAGACAGCCGGCCTCTAAAATCTCACGGAGCAGGCGTAGTGGCAGGCACCTTTAACCTTAGCACTAGAGAGACAAAAGCAGGCAGGTCTCTGTGAGCTGGAGGTCCGTGTGGTCTCCATGGTGAGTTTCAGACCAGCCAAGGATGTCCAGTGAGACCCTGTTTCCAAACAACCCAAAACCCATCTCATGTATCCAGCACATGGCCAGTGTTCTGAGAAGGACAGCTCCTAGAGAAGGTGGTGATCACTCATTTTTTCAGGGGACAGTTTGCCCACTGTCACCTCTAACAGACTCCTCAGGACAAGGGCTACAGTTGAATTCTGGCAAACCCTGGTTGGCTCAGAGTGAGCACCCAATCCAGGGTAAGGAGTACACCTTAGGATACCTCGGGCGGTTCTAATTTCACTTAATCTTTGCAAAAACCCAGCAAAGTAAGTGTTACCATCCCCATTGCATAGGTGAATAAACTGATGCCTGATCAGGCTAGACAACTTGCCCTGACACAAAGGAAGAAATGGAGATGGAGCCAGGGTTTCATTCTGACTCTGGGGTTTTGAGCCATACTTGACTGCCGAGCATGGCCTGCGCTGTATGGTAACCTTCGGACCACCTGTCACTCTCTCATCCCTGGCAACAGGAGCTTGGCTTGGTTATTTTGGTAGGCCCTAACCCACACACAGATTCTAGCACGGAGACTCTGGTCAATGTAGGTAGGCAGATAAAGAAAGGAGCCAGTCGGTGGCAAATAGCAGGGGCTAGGCTAGGGCCACAGATTTCTTTGGGATCCTGGGATGTGATACCAGAAGCAGGCAAAGAAGAATGTGGTCAGGGCCACGGTCCCTGTGACTTTCTAAAGGTTCCAGGCCATTCCCATCACCCTGAAGGGCAAGCGCAGTTGAAAAGGGGCTCCCTCGACTGGCTTAAAGGAAAGGCAGCAGTTTCTCTGAGCCTAGGGAGACTTTGGAGAGGACCGGGCCCCACCCCTCCCCCACCTGCTTTTGACCTCACATCAACCTTTATATGGCCTACCTGACCTCACTTAAGAGGGCTGTGGGGGTGGGGAGGAAGCAAGGCTGGGCTGGAGGAGGTAACTCTCTCTCCTGCAAGTACACAGTACACTGCACCACGAATCTCTGTTCTAATTATTCTGTGAGCAGCCTGAGGTGAGAGTGGGGTCCTTTGGGTCACCTGACCTCAAGGCCACCGTTCCAGGGTCCTTCTGCAGCTGCACAGCCCTGCTTCCTTGAGATGGCTTGGCAGTGGAGCAGGGGTGGGTTTCAATTTATGTTTCTCTCCCCTTGATTCACAGGCTGGGCAGCTATTTTGACGGCTCCGCTGGAATATTATTTAATTCTGAGTTTCTCTTTCTCATTACGCCTTGAAAATTAAACTCTCTCTGCCTTGGGCAAGTGACGGCTGACTGAGGGATGGCGTCGCCGCCACACATTTCTTATTTAAGTCAATTTGGAAATACTGAGTGCTTTCTTTCAGGGCAGGTGACCGAGAGAAGAGGACGCGGCAGACATTAGCGTCCCTCTTTCCTGTGTTGTGGGCATTAATCCTCCTGTTACTGCAGTAGCTCTCATTGGCCTAATCACAGACCTAACAACCCTCTGCTTGAACAGCTCTTTCCCATGCAGTACCGATCCTCCCAATAGCCCGGCACAGAAGCAAAGCCGATGTCCACCCGCTTGGGGCTCAGTGCATTTCACTGATGAGAGCTAGAAGGTGCTGAGGTCCCCAGGGGAGGGAAGAGTGTATGGGTGGTCAAAGCCATGAGGCCCTTCAGCACCTCTTGCTTCAAGCAAGGCAGCCCAGGAAGGACCACAGCATTGTTCCCCGGGCCCTGAGCAGAGACCCACTCTGATCAGGATGATCTCAAACAGCAGCGTCTGCTTTCTCTGGGACTCTGGGATCCCTCATTCAAAAGGAGAGTCTATATGCAGTCTCCAGCAGACAGCAGGCTCTGTTGCCTGGTTCATCTCCAGGTTTCTGGATCTCTGTCCTCAGATGGCCACCGCTCTTCCTGTGTGTGCCCATGCAGCGGTCCTCGCCCTGCCCCTCTCTCCTCTATGCACATCTCTCCCTGATTTGCTCATAGCTCTCAGAGGAACATCTGGTCCCAGCCGGGCTCCAGGACATCCTCTCAGAGGGGCCTGAGGTAGCGTTCCAGTCTGCTGGGAGGTGGCTTCGGGAGGACCTTAGGGAGGACCACAGCAGAAGAGCTGGATGAAGTAGTGCATCTAATCTCAATGCCCTACTGAGAGATGAGGTAGAGACCAGAGAAGCCCCAGGGGCCCAGAGGCCAGCGAGCCTGGCATATACAGTAGTGAACCAGAGGCCCTGTTGCAAACAAGGTAGAATACACGGACCAACAGCCAAGGTTGTCCTCTGACCTCCACATAAGCACTGTGGTCTGTGCTCATGCAGATGCAGACACAAAGACATACAGATATACATGCATGAGAGACAACACACACACACACACACACACACTTAAAAATACATAGCAATATGCCTTTCAACAATTTTCCCCCCTCTTCCACCCTATCCGTCTGTCTGTCTTTAAGACAGGCTTTCACTTTCACTGTGTACCCCTGGCTGACCTTGAATTCACAATCCTCCTGCCTCAGTTCCTGAGTGCACCACCATGCCTGGCTAGCATGCCTATCAAAAGGTGCCTGTGGGACTTCCAAGAGTCAGAAATGAAGGCTGCGCCCACCACACAAATGAGAAACTGTGATGGCCTGGGGGACGAACAACACCAAACACTAAGGACAGCATCTGTGGAAAGGGACCCCTTGCTCCACTTTTGTTCCTGTCCCCAGCTCCCTTGATGACCTGTAGCTTCCCACATTCTTGTGTCTCCAGAGTCTTGCCAGTGTCTGCCTATGGGAACCAAGGCTTAAGGTATCATGTGGCCCTAAACCATCCCAACAACCTCCTGCTGCTCCTGCCCTGAAGTGACTGACAAGCACTTCCTCCTCCTCCTCCTCCTCCTCCTCCTCCTCCTCTTATTCCTCCTCTTCCTTTTCCTCTTCCTCCTCTTCCTCCTCCTCCTCCTCCTCTTGGAGAATGGGAGCTGAGGTCTGGACTGCTCTTTTGGTCACCACCTCAACCCCAAGAGGCACCGTGTAACTTTAAATCTAACCTGAGCTATCGGATAGACAGTCCACAAAACCTGGGGCTTTCTAGAGGCTGCACAGGCCAGAGGGAGAGAGGAGATGGAAGAGGTGAATACAGATTTCCTAGAGGCGAAGGCTTTGGGCTGAAAGTCAAAGGTCAGAAAGACGCATTATTAGTAAGGCAGAGGAAGAGAAAACCGGCAACGTGAGAAACAGATCAAGGTTCACATCTCAGCTGTGTTTCCAGCTGTGAAATCCTGGGCAACCTCTGGAATCCTTGGTTTCCTCCTTCAATCTCCACAGTGGTGACTGTACCATAACGATGCTGCAGAACTAAGTAAAATAATGCACACAATGACACGGAGGTCCCTGGCACACATTAGGCATTTGGTAAACGCTAGCTGTTACTAGCAGAGTCACTGCTGTTGATGATGCTGACACGGAGAGGCATGAATGAGGACGGAAGACCGGACTTCCCCGTTTCTAGGAACATTCAGTCCGAGGTGGTAGAGGCTCTCCACTAGCCATCAGTGCTGTCTCAGGGGAGCCCAGCCTGGGATTTCTACTCTGGTGCAATTTGTTCACTCAGACAGAGGACTAAAGGCTCTGATTTCCTTTGTGCCTTCCACTTTATGCTGGGAGAAAAATGGCATTGTGGGAAGTTAAGAGGGCAGAGTCCTCACTGTCACATAAAGGGGCCCCTGTTCAGATTCCCAGAAATGACGTTCAGGCTGCCACTGAGCACAAGGGCCTGGCCAGAGGCATACTGACTGGGCAAGTGCCAAGGTCTTGGGGGTGGGGTAGGGGACGAGGTCCCCATAGAGAAAGCACAGTTGCCCGGTGGGTACTAACCTCTCTCACCTCACTCTCTCTTTCACTTCTCACCTCCTTCTAGACCTTTTTTCTGAAGAAGCTGGGACCAAGTAAGACATGAGGTGATCACATAGACAAAGCATCCCCCATCCCCGTGAGGCAGCTGGTTTGTGGGGTTGGGCCTCCCTCCATGGCACTAGCTCTGGAGCCCTTAAATAAGACAGGAGGGGGGCAGGAAAACAGGAGAGCGAGGCTGAGTCCCTGAGAAGGGTTCACGACTGTCATCTGAGCCGTCCTCTACTCTCTGCCACCATTCTGGTTTGCCGTTGTTTTTCTTGTAGCGTGTGTGTGTGTGTGTGTATGCGTGTCTAAGTGTAGGTGCACAGTGTGGAGGTCAGAGGACAGATCCTGTCGCTCCTTGTCTTCCACTTGGTCTCTGTTGCTTGCTGCTGAGTAAGCCAGCCTAGCTGCCCATGCCCCCAAGGATTCTCCAGTCTCTGCCTTCCATTTCATCATCAGAGCACAGGGATTACAGACCTGTGCTTCTACCCGTGGTTCTTCCGTGGTTCTGGGTATCTGAGTTCAGGTCCTCATTCTAGCCTAGCAAGTACTTAGCTTCTGAGTCATATTTCCAGGTCAGCCCTGCCTCTCTGTTCTTTTCTCACACTCTCTCTCCATCCCCCCTTTCAGTCTCCTCCCCGGTCTGGCCGGTTACATTTTCAGCTTCTCTTCTCATGTTCCCGTCATACTCAAGAAAGCTGTTGGTCCACCTTCTCACTGTGTCTCTGCTTCACCTACTTCCTGCAGTGGCCCTGCCTTCTGATCTACAGGGTTGGGTATCCCAGGAGCCTCAGAAGTGCATGGGGACAGAGGCCTGGTCAAGGAAAGCAGCATAAGGCAAGTGGAATACATTATTGATTGGGTTGTGACTCCCTGCCCCAGGGAGGGGTCTGGGAGTGATGGCACTAATGGAGCTGACACTGGCACCTGGCTTCCCTGAGACTTCTTCTTGCCTTTCTAACTCCGCTGTGTCTCTCATTACAGGGTAGGGCTAGGGGGGCAAGGCTCACCTTTGGTAACATTATCCCTACAGTTTTCTTAAAGGGAGGTCTCCTTTCCTACCTCCTCTGGTGGTGCACTAATATGCACGTGGGCATTCACAGTCTCACATGTGTGCACACTTCTTATATGTGTGCGCAGCTCATGTGTAAGCCAGCACACACACACCAAGTCACACATACTCCCACCTGCCGTCTGCTTCTGAGAGCTGGGGGAAACATATAAATGAGGCTTCTAAACCAAGGGGACTGTGCTGGAGGTGAGGGGCAATCTGGGTAAGGACCCCATATGTTCCCGTCTGCTGGCATCTTGGTGACACGTGCCTCCTGACTTAACAGCCACTCCTTTGAACACAAGAGAGCCCAACATGAGGGTGGGCATGTATATCCTTAAGTATGTGTTTTCATTTTCATAATTAGAGGGAAGCTGGGATATCATGGTGAAGATGCAGGAATTTCAGGAGGGGGGTATCTGAGCAGAGCCAGAGACTTTAGGAACTTGTTTCAAGACAGATGTCAATCATCCCCCTGGAATGTGCCTTTTCTTTCACTCTACATTTAGAGAAGAGGGAAAGGCCTTGTTCTGTTTTGTTCTGTTTTTTTCTTCTCCCTCATTCCTTAACTAAATCCCAGGAATCCAGCTTAAGTTGGAACAAAAGAAGGGTTCCCAAACATGCGTGTGAATATTAATGCTATGCAAATCACATGCAAATTCATCGAGCACAAAAATAAATAGCTGATGAGTCTTAAATATGAACAATTAGCATAAAATGAAGCCATTGGAGGATCCAAGCCTGGTATCGGGGGTGACTTCTGGAGGCTGGGCCTCAGATGCAGCTTCCTCTGGAAACCCTGGCCTGCTCAGGCTGGTGGAGAAGAGCAACGAGCTGAGAAACCCATCAGATGTCCACGCGGGGGTTGCGGGAAGCCGATGAGGCTCAGCTTCATGGCAGTACTCATTTGCGCAGACTCTTTCTGAAGCCTGCACTGACTTCTGTGGCTTTATTGTTATCATTTATTTACTGATATTGAAACGATTTCATTTGTATGAATGTCTTGGCTGCACACATATCTGTACACCATGTGCAGAGGCCATAATAAAGGGCAGGATCGCTGGAACTGGACTTGTAGGTGGCTGTGAGCCACTGTGTCGATACTGGGAACCAATCCCCAAAATGAGTCTGGTTTCAGCTCAGGCTAGACTCTTGACTAGATTGCTGGTGAGTTCCTCAGAAACCAGTGAAGTGGGTTTCAGTCTGTCACTTATCCCCCCCTACCTGGGAGAAATGGGACTTTTAGTCCCCTATTAGTATATACCTTTAGCACATGTCAAAGTGTTTCTGGCCCTCACACCTCCCTCTAACCTCTGGGCTGATCCAATGTGCAGATGCACATGATGACAAAACACCTATACATGGGCCAGGTGTTGTAGCTCATGCCTTGAATCTCAGCACTCGGGAGGCAGAGGCAGGTGGATTTCTGAGTTCGAGGCCAGCCTGGTCTACAAAGTGAGTTCCAGGACAACCAGGGCTACATAGAGAAACCC
>NC_034604.1:30170216-30182175 GCF_900095145.1 Mus pahari | reverse complement strand
AAGTGCTGGGATTAAAGGCATGTGCCACCACGCCCCGCTGTTTTGTTGTTTTAAAGTCCTGTTTTTTAACCCAGACTGGCCTTTAACTCACTGGTTTTTAATCCCCTTGCTTCTATTGACAACATTGTGGGTGTGCACCATCCACTTCAGAAGTGTGTTCCTCCTTTGAAATCATCTAGCAGAGATGTGTTTGCCCACATGCCCTTTGCTCTGGAATGGATGAGAACCCCCAGACCTCCAGGACTCAGATTTATCTGCTTTCAGAATGATGTAAGAGGAAGAAGGAAGCAGTTGCATTAGCCAAGGAAATGACCCTCTCGCCCAAACTCTGAGCACACCAGGGAAATAAACACAGATGAATAAGAAGGGGAGCCAGCCAGATTGCTCAGGCTGAGCCTGATAGCCTGAGTTCAATCACTACGATCCACAGAGTGGAAGGAGGGAGCTGACTCCCAAGTGTATCCACACACATACACCTGCACACAGGCTCAATCAATCGACTAATGTAATTAAAATATTTTAAAAGAAATAACAGGCCGATGTGTGGATTCCTACTACAAAGCCTTGGGACAAACACTGTCCTGCCAGACTGGAAGGCATAAAGCCCTGGGTTCAGCACAGCCCGATAAAAGAAAAATCAAAGCAGCCTCTTTGAAAGTTTCCAACAGTGACGTTGGAAATAGTCACAACATTTAATATTTACAGCAACCCAAGGACAATATTAGGAAACCAAGTACGGGGATTCGTTCCAGACAAGGAAATAGAGCCTCAGGGAGATGAAATTACAGTGATAACAACTTAAGACTGCACAGACTGTTGTATTACCAGAGTCTACATCCATGCTGTGAGCAGTCTAGGAGGCTCTACGGCTGCCCGCATTTTAGAAATGGGGAAACCAAACAGGGTCAGCTATTTGTCCCAGCGATACCAGAGAGCAGCAAAGCAGAGTCCGAAATCCAGCTGCCGACTGTCAATCTATATGCTACTAATAACTTAAGTGGTCATGGGCCAGAATTCAAATCCAGATCTGTATGGCCTCTGTATCCTGCCTCGTCCCTGAACCGGGAAGTGCAGGGGGCCAGGAGGGAGGGTCAGGGAGACTATGGAAAGTATGTCTGACCCGTTCTAAGAACCATAGTCTTGCCACAGAAAGGACCCTTTAAGGGAAAATGTGCTTCCTAGGCTGCTGTTTGAGGGCAGGAAGGAAGCTGTCACCCACCTGCGAAGAGCTTGGGGAGACAGTGAGCGAAAATGGGATTTCCTTTGCCTTCCATGCCCTCTTGAACCAATCTGATACTAAAGGAGATGGCACATGTCTGTAATCTTTGCATCTGGAAAGAAGGGACAAGTGGAGAAGAAGTTCAAAATCATCCTCAGCTACGTAGTTTATTTGAGGCCAGCCTGGGCTACATTCAGTCCTTGGGATTTTTCAGGCAATTTAAATTAAAATTGGAGGCAGATTGTGAGGTGTGATGGCAGTAGGCCTTTAATCCCAGCAAAAGCAAGTATATCTCGGTTACTTTGAGACTAGCCTGGTCTACATAGGGGGTCCAGGCCAGCTAATGTTATACAACTGTCTCAAAAACAAACAAACAAACAAACAAAAAACCAACCAGCCAAACAAACAAACAGAAAAACCAACCCCTCAAAGGTGGGTTTAGAGATACCACCGCTGCAACTGGCTCTAAAGCAAAGAGGCGCTGCAAGGGCAAGCAATGGAGACAGAGATGTCTCCAGCAAAAGATGCTCAAGTCAATCGGAGCTCAGCGGAAGAAGGGAAGGGAAGGGAAGTAATGAGTGACGAATGCTGAGACTGGGGGCGGGGATAAACAGTGAGGTTTGTCGGATATGCAGCTCTTGGAAGCTGCCAGAATTAATAACATCCCCTCTTCTCTCAGCCTCTTTAGGTCTTCAGTCAGTGAAACTAGCTCCCAATGGGCTGTGTGTGTGTGTGTGTGTGTGTGTGTGTGTGTGTGTGTGTGTGTGTGTGTACGCGCGCATCTAGAAGTGTCAGCCCTAGGCTCTGGGGTCACATCACAGGAGTGAGCGATGGTGAGCTTCGGGGAAGTGTGATTTACTGTCTCATTCCCACTGCCCTTCAGTGTGCTGCAAGGACAGTTCAATGTGATGTGTAATTACCACCGCCCCACAGGGCTGCACTGTACACAGACCCCACCTTCCCCCTCCCTCCCACCTGCTCGCACGCTATATAAATCAGTTTTCAATCCCGAGCTCTACCTGTAAATGTTCAAGCTCAAGCTCCGCAGCTCCTGCTCCTGTGTCCCAGGAGGGTAGTTCAGGCTCTGAGAAGCCCTTCCTAATCCTTACCCTGACTTGTTCCCGTCCTCTGGCGCAGCGTGGGACAGGCACGGGGAAACTGGACTTGGCTCCAGGGAGCCTCTGCGACCATACTTTGGGCAGAAGGCGTGGGTGCCTCTGGGTCTGCTTGGCTCTGCCAGCCACAACCTACCCAACCTGTGGCACTGTGGCCATACTCCAGATCAGTAGGGCAGAAGGGCACTGAAAATGACCCCTCCCCCAAAACTGCAACCTCTTCTCAGCCCTGCCAGAAGGGTGACAACTTCCTGGACAATCTCCAAAAGGCAGTGTCCTTTCTGGGTGTTTATCTGGGAATGAGGAAGGAGTGGCCATGGACCACCCTCGCTCTGGAATGGAAAAGTACACTGTGGACCTTGGAGGCGACAACAACTCAAATTAAGACAGACATTCTTTGTGTTTTGTTTTGCTTTTTAATTAGGTTTATTGGGGCTGGAGAGATGGCTCAGCGGTTAAGAGCACTGACTGCCCTTCCAAAGGTCCTGAGTTCAAATCCCAGCAACCACATGGTGGCTCAGTAATGGTGGTCAGTATCTCTGTAATGAGATCTGACACAGCTTCTTCTGGTACAGCTACAGTGATCTGAAGACAGCTACAGTGTACTTAGATATAATAATAAATAAATCTTTAGGCTAGAGCAAGCAGGGCCAGTCAAGGGAGCAACCTTCACTCCCAGCAACCACATGATGGCTCACAACCATCAGTATAGTTACAATGTACTCATATACTTAAAATAAATAAATAAAATCTTTTTAAAAATTAGGTTTATATATTTTATTTTATGTATATGAGTGTTTCACCCGTGTGTGTGTGTGTGTGTGTGTGTGTGTGTGTGTGTGTGTGTGTATTTGCATTACATGTGTTCCTGGTGCCCTCAAAAATCAGAAGCAGTATCGTATCCCCTAGAACTAGAGTTATAGACAATTGTGAGCTACTGTGTGGGTGCTGGGAGTCAAACCTGTGTTCTCTGGAAGAGCAGCCAGTGTTCTTAATCACTAAGCTATTTCTCCAACCCTCTGCTGTTTTTATTTTAGTATTTTTTAAACATATGGTCTCATGTAGCCCAGGCTGGCCTCAGACTCTACTTCCTGACTACTAGGAAGACAGACATTTGTAACTGTCCAATATATTTGGTTCTAGGGATTAATCTAGAGCTTTGTCAAGCTAGGCAAGCGCTCTACCCACTGAGCTATATTCCCCACCCTAAGACAAGGATTCTCTGTAGACTTGACTGGCTTCGAACTCATAGAAATCCATCTGCTTCTGCCACCTGAGTGCTAGAATTAAAGGCATGCAACCACAACACCTGGCAAAACGAGGATTCTTTTATTTTTATCTATATATTTATTTTATGTGTATGAGTGTTTTATCCACATGTATTTCTGTGCACTACATGTGTGCCTGGATCCCCTGGGACTGGACTTAAAGACATCTATGAGCCATTATGTGAGTGCTGGTAATTGAACCAGGGTTCTCTGAAAGAGCAGTCAGTGCTCTTAACCACTGAGCCCTCTCGCCAGCCCCAAGACAAGGATTTGATTCGTACCTAGCAGGTATCTTGAGGACAGCACTGTCCAGGAATCAGATGTTTCCTTCTCTTCCTGTCTCCTTCTCGAGAGAATGACTGCATCGACCTCCTCAGGGATCTCCCCGGAACCACCTGGAGCCTCTACAAAGTCCTTCTGCTGAGGGGAGTCTGGCCAAGCCTTTCCCTCTCTCCGCTAAGCATTGTAAGCTTCCTTCCACTCCTCGGTTAAGATGCCCTGCCCAGCTTTGCCACACTGAGCTCCTGTCTTCCACTCTTTCCCACGCCACCTTACTAGCCACCCTGATGTCTGCTTCCACAAACCCTGTCACAGAGCTTTTGCCTGAAATGATCTTACCCTGGCTCCTGTGCTCTGAGGCCTACGTACACAACATTATGCTCCCCTGATGACGCAGCCGAAGAAGACCCCTCAGCCCTGACCTATTTCTTGCTTTCTGTCTTAGTATCACGTCCGTTCTCTTTATTGCTCTTGTTCTAAATCTGAGTTATTATCTGATTTCTTATTTTGTTTTCTTTTGGTTTCATCCCCAGACTGGCATCTCCATACTGCAGGGATTAGCATGTTATCTTATTCAATATTGTATTCTTAATGCTTAGCACCACTCATGCTGGGTATTTTAATAAATACCATGATTCAACTCAATGCATGTGGGTACCTGCCAAGAGTCTCAGAAGCTGAAACCACTCCCCAGCACCCTCTGACATCCCTCCTTACCCATGTATGATGTATCCTTCCTCCAGACATCAAGCCTGTGCCCTCCTGGTGGAAACCGAGGGCCTCCACAAATTTGAAACCGTTTCTGGCTGTACCTGGAGCTGCCCTCTTGGAGAATGCCAGTCACTGGCTAGTGTTGAGCACCCTGAGTTACCAGAAAGCCAAGGCCAGCCCAAATTGCTCTTCTGTGTGGACCAGGCATTCTAGCTGGGTGTTAAGGAGGAAAGTCCTCCATGCATCACACTATCCACTTGAACTGAAAGCACTTTGTGAATAAGCAGCTTGAATGGAGGAGCTGCTCTAATCCCTAAATGGCTTTGCTGACAGCCAGAAGCTTCCTGGGGTGTGGGAGAGGGGGTGAGAAGCGAGGCCACATTTGTCAGCAACCAACTCAGCAGTGCCCCTGTCCCCATGCTTTTGATTCAGGACACACTCTTTCTGGTTAGTGGAACTGGGAGATCTCTAACCTTAGCCTCCATATTCCACTCCTGTCCCCTACCCCCACCTCCCACCTGCCTGTGATGGAGGCTGAGGCTGTTAAAGCTGTGGTCTTAGGTCCTATGGGGACTGTGGCAACTGTGTGCCTGCCAAGGCATAGCTCTTTTGTGTGACATGAAAATGCCCAGGTGATCCAACATAAAGGTGTGTGTCTGTGTGATAGTGGGTTTTGTTCTTTTAGACACACCCTGGAACAACTATCATTGTACTGTTTGGGTACCCTGTAACCATCCCATACCGCTGTCCATCTGTACTCCTCTCAAGTTGTGGAGGTGGTGGTGGAGGTGTGACCTTAGGTTTTTCAAGGACAGATAACTTTTCTCGGAATGCTAATGAACCAATGACAGAGTGAGCTACCTGGACCCTGGGGATGAGAAGGGTTAGAAACGGAGTGGAGGGTGGAGGGGCTTGGAGTTCCCAGAAATCCTTCCAACTCTGTTCAGGGTTAGAGAGCTAAGGAGATGGAGATGAAGAAGGCCCAGGGGATGTGCAAACACATTATCCATCTTTCTGCTTCTTTCTGAACCTACATTCCCTGTTCGTATTCTTTGTTGCTCTCTGGACACACACACACACACACACACACACACACACACACACCACACCACACACATACCCCACCCCACTCTCAGCATTAGGAGCTATAAAGGTTGACTCCTATTGTACTCTCCCTGTCTCCACACACACACACACACACCACACCACACACATACCCCACCCCACTCTCAGCATTAGGAGCTATAAAGGTTGACTCCTATTGTACTCTCCCTGTCTCCTTTTTTTTTCCCCCTTAATTTTATTTATTTATTTTTGTTTTTTCAAGATAGGGTTTCTCTGTGTAGCCCTGGCTGTCCTGGAACTCACTCTGTAGACCAGGCAGGCCTCGAACTCAGAAATCCTCCTGCCTCTGCCTCCCAAGTGCTGGAATTAAAGGCCTGTGCCACCACTGCCCTGCTCTCCCTGTCTCCTTTACCTTGGAGCCGAACCCAAGCTGGCTCCTGCCCAGAGATGAAAAGAAGACATTCCTAAGTGTCGGCTAATAGAATTCTCAGGAGGCAGTGACACACCGGTGACTGGTGCAGGCCTCGGGGCACCAGAAACTGGAAAGCTGCCCCTCGGACATGGAACTTGCCAAGGCTAATTGATCTCAATATGGTTCTTTTTTTCTCTCTCTCTCCCTACTCCTTTATTCCTTCCTTAGTGAAGGAGATAAAAACCAGGGCGCTCTCTCTCTCTCTCTCTCTCTCTCTCTCTCTCTCTCTCTGTACTTGGGGGGTTTATGCAAATGCACTATATGTATAGGTATATTCACTCACGCATGCATGTGTTCAGGCCAGAGGGGATATTAGGAGTATTTCTCTATTGCTTCTCCATTCTCTGGAGAATTTTAGCTTTGTTTTGTTTGAAAAAGAAATCTTACTAAGTAGCCCTGGCTGCTCTGGAACTCACAGTGTGCCTGGACTAAAGGCACGCTCCATCATACCTTATTATCTGTCTGTCTCTGTGTCTGTCTGCATGTTTGTTTTTGAGACAAGGGTTCACACTGAACTTGGAGCTACCTGTTTGACCAGACCAGCTGGCCAGCTAACTCTAGGGATCTCTGCTTCTCTATACTGGGGTTACAGGCATGTACCCCCAGGACATGGCTGTACTTGTGTGTGGGTGCTGGGGTCTGGGTTCAGGTTTTCATGGCCACCCAGCACTCACTGTAGTAACTGGGCATCTCCTCAGCCCTGACGCCTCTCGTCTGTTCCTCAGTTGTTCTACTGAGGCGCTCACCCCGACCTGGACAGCAGTGTTCTTTCCAAATGGATCTAGGCCTGTCATCCCAGGGAAAGGGAAGCTCAAGCAACATCCATACTGAAAGTTTTCAGTCCGGCATAAAACAGGACTCTTGTCGCTGGTCAGAGATGATTAGTGATAACCTTGTCCTCAGGGTGTCCAGGTCCTCTGTGCACCTTCTACCCCCCCACTGCAGAGACGGCCTCCAGTCCCTAAGCCGGAGAGCTCCAGCCCTTAGCACAGGCTGATAGCCAGTGAGTGTTTAGTGTTAGTTGGGAATGTCAGCACATCCCCTGTTGAAGAAACTCTAAGGATGGCCTACAGAGAGGGCTCATCTTCTGGCGCTCTGGAAAGCAGGTGTGTGTTAGGGTTGGGATGTGAACGTGGGTCGCATTGTCAATGTGACTGGACTTGGAATCACATAGGAAACACAACTCCAGGCATGTCTATGAGTGATTTCCAAAAGCATTCACCTAAAGGAAGAGTCACACCGAGCATGCACACCATTATTTCCATATGCTGGGGACCTGGACCGAGGAAGAGGAGAAAGTGAGCCGAGAGCCCACACTCGTCTTCCTCTGCATCCTGATAGTGGGTGTCAAGTGACTAGAGCTATCCATGTGACAGCTGTCATGCCTGCCCTCTCCTAATGGACCATATCTCTCAAATTGTGAACCAGAATAAATCCCTTTCTTCTCAAATTGCTTCCATCACACAGCAATTAGAAAAGTAACAGAGGTAGGAAGCCGGCCTGGTGTTCAGCTCAAGTCCCAGGAGGCAGGCATCAGGATGTGACTGGCACCGTGTCACCACAGTGTCACCACAGGGCTTCTTCTCCTTTCCCTACCTCAAACCCCAGAAATGCTTTCCTTCTGGACCTTGCAGAGAGGGGTCTTCCTCTGTCCCAGGAAGGCCGTGACCTTTCAGTCGAGTCTGCAAATACACTCTTTGCTAGTCTTGGAAATGAAATAGTGTTCAACATTTGTAGAGGGCTTTTACACCACCTGGCCCCTTATAGACATTGGCTAATTAAAAAGAAGAGGAAGAGAAGAAGCAGGAGAGAGGGGGAAAGGATTGGTAGGTGCACTAGGAAATTCCACATTTTTGATCCAGGTAGCTCCCTCTCCTTCCTCCTTTTCCTAAAGATTGGACTTTCTCTAAAGATGAAGAGACTCATGGTCAGGAAGCAGGGGGAGGTAGGAGCTTGGTAATATGCTAAAGAGGAAAAGGCCTTCTAGGGTCACCTGTCCTGTAGCCAGCTGTACTAGGCAACTGGGCCGAGTCTGAAAACATTTCTACCCTCTTTTGAAAGAGAAGACTAGGGACTATGGGTGGAGGTGGAGGTGGGGACAGACAGCCGCATGGACAGCCAGATGGACAGGATGACAATAACTACAGCCAGTGGAATTATCAAAATTCCTTCCCAGAGGACTATAAAGAACAGCACGTGGTTTGGCCCAGGGACCAGGGCTAACCCTTCATTGTCTCTGTGAATCACAATCCTGTATAGCAGCCGATGACGTAAAGAACAACATGGAACCCTCTGTCCTCACCTCTTTCTCTTCCTGCCTGTGAGTGTTGGTGGGGGGGCCATCCCTGAGCCAGCAAATGCCCTTTCTTCTTTTCCCATCTATCTCCAACTGCCTCAGACCTTGCCTCTGCTGGCACTCCAGCAGGCAGCTAGCCAGCTCCATCCTGGGGAAGGGAGGAGGGGGGCTGTGTCATACAGGATTCCTCCAGAAGGTCCAAGAAAGCTGCCCAGGCCCTGGAAAGACAGCCACATAATCACTCCCTCGCCCTGCTTCCCTTACATTCTCACAGGTGCCTGGTCACTGTGGGATAGTCTGAGAGAGCACAGAATAGAAACCAAAGAAGAACGCAGGGCGCCCTCCCTCCTGACTGTATCACAGGGACTAGAGACAGGCCCTGGGCCCACAGTGAGAATCACAAGCCTGGCTGCCCCTGCCCACCCTGGCCCCATCAGTCTGTTTGGTGCTGATTGGAAAGTCAGCAATTCTGGAGGCCCTGCCAAGTCTAGCAGAGGAGGGCCTGACCTCCCCTCACCATCATTATCTGTCTTATAAAATACAAGCATTGAACTTCATAAAACCAATTAAGACTTCAGGGCCAGAGCATGAGAGCAAGCAGGAGTCTGTCAGCTCAGGGTGACAATGGGAGTCACCTCCAAGGACACAGCAGTTACCTCCTGGTTCTTTCCTCACAGGTTTGACTACAACAACCCCCAACCCCCAACCCCCAACCCCCAACTACTGCAGTTGCACCAGAGGGCACCAAGGTTAAGCCCAGGGAAGGACTAGCTGGCTGACAGGGGCAGTGAGAGCTAGCTAGAGCTGTTCCTTCCCTTTTATGACCAGCAGCCTAGCAGAGCCTGCTTCCTCCTCCCCCCCTCCCCTGCACATCCCTCTCTGGTTCCACAAAACCTCAAGAGCCTCCCATCAAGTTACCAAGGCAACCGCAGCCCTGCAAGATTCACAGTGATTCTGGGAGAGAGCAGAGAATGACAGCAGCCCCAGACAGGATGCCAGGGTTGGGGTGTGTGTCTGGGGGTAAATAAGGAGACAGGCTTCAGGCAGAATGAGCGGCAGCCCCCCTCTCCCTGCTCCAGTTGTCTCAGGTCCTGTGCTCAGGATGCACGCCTTCTTCACAGGCCCGTCCCATGGGGGTGAGAAGACACTGGCAAAGCTTTCGTCCCTGGGGGTGGTTTGGGAAAAAGAGGGGAAGGACTCCTCCACAGCCCCCCCCCCCAGCACAGCCAACACTCAGTTCTTGGCCTGCCATGAGTCAAGAGTACTTCTGCTTTCAAAGTCCAGAGGGACTCTCATCACTATCTGCTCCCACAGCTCCCCTGTGGGAGGCCATACGGCTAAGGGAGCATGGCTTGTCTATGTGGTGGATGCAGTTTGTCTCTTGGCTCAGTTTTTTTCTCAGACTCTGTTTTCTTAGATAGAAACAGGGACAATAAGATGACGCCCAGGATTTACTAATCCCATATAAATGCTTGCATAAGGCCCATCAATGGGTAAGTTCTTTAAGCTGCAAAATTTTTATCATTATTTCCACCTTTTTAAATTTTGTGTGTGGGACTAGAGAGATGGCTCAACGGTTAAGAGCACTGACTGTTCTTCCAGACGACCCAGGTTCAAACCCTAGCACCTACATGGCAGCTCACAACTGACTGTAACTTCCAGATCTGCCATCCTTAGACAGACATACATGCAGGCAAAACACCAATGCACATAAAATGAAAAATTAAATTAAAAAAATGTGTGTGTGTGTGTGTGTGTGTGTGTGTACCACAGCTAAGTTGATTTTCTCTGTCATTGTGGGTTCCAAGGATTAAACTCGGGTTTTCAGGTATGATGGCAAGTTTCTTTACCCCCAGAGCCACCAGTGGGCTCCCATTTTGATTATTAATTATCATTGTATGCTCATCTGTAAAATCAGGATCATGGTTAGAACAGATTCAATTGTGGCTTGTAGATTCCATGAGAAATCACGTTTATAACCTTAGCCTTGGTGAGGGGCAGCCAGCCCTGCATCCCTTCAGTCCCTGCTGGGTTTGTTGGTGGGAGGGAGAAAGGACCACTGTGAGCCTGAGGCTAGTCTCGGTCACTTAGTGAGATCCTTGGTATTCTATTGCCATGAAGAGACACCATGACCAAGGCATCTTAGAGAAGAAACAGTTTATTTAGGGCTTACAGTTTCAGAGGGTCAGAGGTTGTGCCTATCCTGGTGGGAATTTATGGCAGCAGGAAGGCATGGCACCGGGGCAGTAGCTGGATTTGACCCAGAAACACCAGACAGAGAAAGCTAACTGGGAACGGCTTGGGCTTGTGAAACCTCAAAGCTCACCTCCCCCCCCNCCCCCCCCCCGTGATGCACCTCCTTCAACAAAGCCAGACCTCCTCAAGCCCCTCAAGGCACCAGGGTGGCCAGGTTCTTCCCCGAGGACATTCAACTGCAAGGTCCTCCCCACAGAACACTCTAACCTAAGAACCAGACCCAGCACCCTCCCTAAAGAGCAAAAAGCTCAAGCTCTGGATTTGAAATCCTACCAATCCCAACCCTGGAAAGCCCCACCACCACCCCAGGATACAGAACCTGTCTTCTGCTCAATTTCCTGCAGCTTCTCACCTGAGCAGGGGCAGCCAACCTCCTGGGTTCTTCCCTTCCAATAAATCTCTAGTGTGAGGTTTGCTGTGAGGTGTGACTTTGTGGTGTTCCTTGGCTCCTGACTGCCGGGGTACCTTTCCACCTGAGCTATAACACACTAAGCCTTCCCAAGCAGTTCTACCAACTGGGGGCCAAGTATTCAAATATATAAGCCTATGGGAGCCATACTCATTCAAACCCCACACTGTCTCAAAACCGACAGACAGACAGACAAGCTGGATATGATGGCTCATACTGGTAATTCCAGCAGTCAATAACAAGGCAGAGGATTGGGAGTTCTAAGTCATCTTCAGTAACAGTACGTTTCAGGTCAGCCCGAGCTACTTTAATAAAAGAAGCAGACTAGAACAGAATAAATCTAATTATATACTAGAGGGTCATCACCAAATTCCTAGTACCTAAGCAGTAAGGGAGATTTTAGGGGCTGGGTACAGCATAATAGTAGAGTATGTGAGGCACTGAGTTGGATTCTGCACACCCTCAACCCCTCCCCTACAGCAGCAGGGGTGGGGGAATGAGGAGGGGAGGACAGACAGACACACAGAGACCAACTAACTTCTGGAGCTAAAGTGGGATGGTAGTGTTATACTAAATTTTTAACTCTCAGATCAGGGTTTCTACCCTGTCTTTGATGATTCAGTTCCCAGATAAAAGACACATAACCTTTATATTTATAATAAGCCTTTATAGCACTAGAGCTAGGCAGATATTTGCCCTCTAAGCTATTAGATTTTGCTTCCCATCAATAACCCCAAGTTATAACTTGCCATGTTCCATCTGGGCAGCTCTTACTCCAATTGGCCAGCTCTCATAGCCATGTTTTCATGAGTCCTGCCCCATGTTTCCTTCTCTCTCTCTCTCTCTCTCTCTCTCTCTCTCTCTCTCTC
>NC_034604.1:30163176-30170076 GCF_900095145.1 Mus pahari | reverse complement strand
TCCTGGAACTCACTTTGTAGACCAGGCTAGCCTCGAACTCAGAAATCCGCCTGCCTCTGCCTCCCGAGTGCTGGGATTAAAGGCGTGCGCCACCACCGCCCGGCTGTAGGCATCTTTATTCACCAATCAAAGATAACTTGGGGGGCAAGGTCACATAGCATCACTTGGGTCTACGTGTGGATTCTCTCTTCCCTGGGGGCAATCAGGTCTTGGGGGGTCAGAATTTATCGAGGTTACTACCTGTGAGTTTCAACTTACTTTTAGACCAGATATGAGCCTTTGTTTCTATACTCTGTTACTTCTTCTCTAAGCCTGAGGCTTCCCAACAGGCCGGTGGCTATCTAGTGCTTAGAATCCAGTAGGAAAAGGGTTTAAATGGCCATTTAAGATGGAAAAAGGTTTTGTCTCTATATAGAAAGAGTCAGACTAGGAAAAGAGCTGCAGGGAATGGACAAATTCATTGAGTACCTCTTATGGCTTTTTGTTTTTCGTTTTTGAGACAAGTTCTCCTTCTGTAGCCCAGGCTAACCTCAAACTCCTGCATCAGCCTCTCAAGTACTAGCATTGTGCGGGCGATATGGTCTCGTTCTGCAGCACAGGTTGACCTTGGACTCCCTGGTTTTTCTAGGTCCTGCTTAGACATCAGTGAGCAAGATAGCCTGCTCCCCAAACTGCAGTGTATGTCTCCCTGAAATATCAATGCTTCTCCACGCACAGTCACACTTAGGAATGATCTGTTTTGTCTTTTATTTATTGAATAGTCTCATACAACTCAAGTAAGAACTCGCTATGAGACAGAGGACAGTTCCAAATTTCTGATACCCTTTGCTGTGCCTCCTGAGTGCTGGGCATGTCATGACTCGCCTCACACTTCTCACTGACTGACTGACTGACTGACTGACTGACTGACTGACTGACTGGCTTTGGAGTCAATGCAGCCTGGCTCATCCTTGGTCTCTCCCAAAGATGAACTTCTGTGGGCCCTCTGTTTGACTTGTGCTTCAAACCTACCATCAAAAAGACACAATAGACACCAGGCATGAAACGGGCAGATCTCTGAGTTCAAGGTCAGCCTGGTCTACAGAGGGAGTTCCAGGACAGCCAAGGCTACACAGGGAAATCCTGTCTGTGGGGGTGGGGGTGGGGGTGGGGGTGGAGTGGTGATAGACTTTGCCCATTCCTTTACAGTCCTCCCCTACTTTGATATTTGGACCAATGGCACAAGTGAGTATCCCAGGGCCTTCAGTGTATACCACAGGATAAATGTTAGGTTAGAGTGCAGCTGGAGGAATTCAGATGAAATCTCATGAAAAAAATGCCCTGACGGAAAGACCTGACACATAAGGAAAAAAGGTTACAGGCCAATGGGCTTACGGAATTTACTTTTCTCCAGAGAGGCCTAATCCCTACTCCCTACTACCCTGGAGTTAGTGCCTCGGAAGGACTGAGAGAACAGGAACAGCATGACACCAGGGCGTGACACTAGGGCGTTTGAAGAAAGTAGAGCCACCCCTACCCCTAGGCAAGCCTGTGGCCCTGAGGGGCATTCCTGAAAGGTCTTTGATTTCCTACAAAGCCACAGCTAGGGAGAACTAGTGACTTGGCTTGGATGGAGGGAGCCAAACTCCGACCTTCAACTCTGTGGGCAACAAAGCCTGTCTCCAGCCCAGAGGTTCTGTTCTTTCCAACTCTGTGTCTGTGCTGCCCACCCGAGTCCTTTCCACAAAGAGAACTTGGAGGTGCTAAAAGCCAAACGACCAGGCTTTTCTTTTAGGCTGGGTGATCCAAGACAGACATTTTACCCTTGCTAGGTCCATGAATCAACAGCACGCACCACACAGGCCCCGTTATTGGGAAGGAGAAATTCTTGGGAGTCAGGTGTTTGGTTTTTCCTACTGGGGGTGAAGGGAGGGGGAAAAACACTGGCTGGGCACGAGGGTGTGGTTGGGAATCCCCCCCCCCTTCCTCTCAAGGCAGCTGCTGCCCAGAGCGTGCTTGCTCTGGGTCAGGAATGTGCCACACCCACAGACCTGCTCCGCAGTCTCAGCCAGTCCCATCTGACTCCTGAGAATCCAAGTAAGGTCAGGGACTGTGTCAGACCTGGGCGAGCTAGCTTCCCTCCCCCACATCACATGACAAAGAGCCTAGTGTGCAGCACATGGGCCGTTGCAACACAGGGTAACCTAGAAGCATATCTGAAGAACGTAGAGATATTCTCCCCTAAGGAGGCCCAAGGTCGGCTACTGAGGACTGGCCAAGGGCCAGAAGTTACACGGTGCCAAACTAATTGGGAACCGGCCCTGGCCGCCCATGACATCCCCAGGAGACCTGCTTCACTAACTGTCAGCGACACAGAGATTAGCTTCCTACAGCCATGGTGTCCCACACAAGTTGGAAAAGCCAGTTTTCATTGAAGTTTCTGTCTCCGTCCGCCAGTAGATTGCTTCTGGTGGTTGAATAGTCTGCCCTGCTCACCTTCATATTGACAAGCAACATTTCCCAAGCCAAGGCTGAGGTGAAACAGCACAGATCTCCAGATATATTCTTTCTCTCTCTCTCTCTGACTCAGGAGCACCCCCTGCTGTTTTAGCCTGACTGAAGGCAACTAGGGAGTGGGGGTGGGGAAGGATTCTAGCTGCAGTGCCCAAATTCTGCCACTGCAGGAAGCCCTGCCCACTAGGAAGTCCTGCCAGAGCCTGAATCAGAGCTAGACTTCCCTAGGACACATATGGACCTGATAGGAGACTAACTACCAGGGCTGTCACACTCCAGGCCCTGCAGTGTGATCACTAGACACAGGCAAAGCTCTGAAGAGAGGTGTCACCAGTTTCAGGAGAAAAATTATGGTCCACGATGCAGCAAGAACAAATTCCTTTTCTGAGCCCAAGAGAACAAAGCAGAGACACTCAGTCACCTCTGGGCTCTGAACATGGGCCTTGAGGAGTCCAGGAAGGGACATCCTGCTGCTCCCAGCAACTCCCCAGGGGCCAGCGGGACAAGTCCATATTAACCCTTGGCAGATAATAGCTATTTCCATAAGGGCCTCTAGCTCCTTGTCTATAAGCACAGGAGAGACCCCCAAATCCCTCATCCTTTAGTTCTAACATTCCATGAGCTGGCAGGAGTCTCTAGCTGTCTTCGCTTGCTCCTGGCCACTCACCGCTCACCCCCATTCCTAGTTCCTTCTTCGATCTCATTTAAATTCGTGCTGTACATCGTAAACAATGGCAGCTGGGAGGGAGGTTCTTCTCGCCAACGAGATTAGGAAGGGAGGGGGAAGAGAGGAAGTGGACGGTGAGAAGCAAGTTAAATGGAGAATCAGGACCAGAGAGGTCTATTCATTTCTAACCAAATGGATGTCTGGGAGAGGCCCTCTGACTGGCCGGAGCGGTCTGGAACACACTTCGGCAGCATCGATAGGCATTGCCCTGGTCAGCATTTTACGGCGGCGGAGTGTGCTCACATCAAATGTAGGCCTGGACATTCAGGCACACACCACCGAGCTGTGCAGGCCTGGAGGGGCAGTTCTCTTCCTCCCAGCCCTTCCCACCTGCCCCCAGGCTTCTAGCACCAGGTCTTTGTAGTTTCCAAACAGCTCCTTCCCCGAGTGATGCCACAGGGCAAGGAGAGCTGCTGATGGGTGGATGCTGGCAGTAGGGTGAACAGGGAAGACCCCGGTGGAGCACTGCACCAGCACACAGCTCCCCCAGGCAGTGGGGTGAACAGGGAAGACCCCGGTGGAGCACTGCACCAGCACACAGCTCCCCCTTGCTGCCACCTCCCACATGAAACAGCAGACAGTGGCCATGGCTATTTTACAGAACAAGAGCTGGGTTGGTGGTTGAGGGAAGGGAGATCTGAAGCTTTCCCATCCCCACGGAAGTCAACACTCCATGCCTCCTTCCCCCATGATTACAGAAACAAAAGAAAAATCCCACCCAGATAATTCCTGCAACTACACTGCAGTCTCTAATGACCCCACGTTTATAAAATCCCTGCCGAGGCTGCCCCAACCCTGTCCTCCCAAGGTAGCCTGTATTTTTCAGGTCTTGGGAACTCTCTCCAGGATATATAACCCTGAAAGACAGATCCGCTCTGGGAACGCAAGGAGACAGTGATGAATGTGCCCACACACTGGCAACCTACTTCCATTAACTCTTATGTCCAACTCATTCCTGTAAATCACCAAAGAGGAAGCTGGGGGTGGGGGGCAGTCCCTGACATTGATCTCCGGCAGGGACTCCTCCTTTGAACGCACCCGTTTTCTAGGTAGGGAAGACACTCCGCTGGGATGAAGCAGGAGAAACCAGGCCTTGTCCTGTCTCCTGCCCACATGCATGTCTCCCTGACCTAACCTTCTGTTCACCTCCTCTTTGGAATCTGGAAGAACTGCTCAGATATGAGGTCAGCCACCCAGTTCTAGAGTTTTCAGAGTGCTGGCTGCTCCTGCGTGAGGTGAAGCGGCCTTTGGGGAGTATCGCCACCTCCACGGGAGCCATCAGCCAGGTCCCAGGAAGGCCCAGGGACAGGCGAGAAAAAAATAACTGAGATCTGTACTCAGGGGCTTACTCATTCCCTCTCAAATGACTCTAATAATTGCCTTTTTCCTTCAGTACTTGAGATTAAACCCATGACCTTGACCATGATAAGTGCTCTGCCGTTGAGCTATATCCCCAACTCTCCACCTTTAAGGAAACCTTACTATTTATTTCTTTGTCTTAAGACTGTGCCTCGTTATATAGCCCTGTTTGCCCTCAAACCCTGGGTCCTCTTGTAGCAGCCTCCCTCCCACAGGCTGGAATGACCGGTGAGCACTGTCACTCTGGAGACTGCCCTTCTAGTTTCAGAGCGGCTGACAGCATCAAAGCTGCCACCCAAAAAGTTACAGAGGGCAAGGCCAAGGTATCAAGGTGGAGCGCCGGGTCCCGCCTCCCAAGTCGTCTTTCTGGGTGATCACATCCTAGGAGGGAAGGGAGCCAGGGGCAGGTGGCACGTCCATTTCTAAGTATGCCCACCTGCCCTTAGCTCTAGGCCACAGGCTCATCATCTCTCACTTATGGTTGCAGCCCGTGCCCTGCTCACATGGCCCTCCGCCAAGCCACCCTCCAGCTGGGAGGTTTATACATCTTGGGCATGGGCCAGGTGGGACCTGGGAACAGAAAAGGGAAGATCTGGTATTTCTGTAGGGCCTGGGGAAAAAGCTGGGCAGATGGGTCTGAATTGGCTGAGCCAGAAGGCTGGTTAGCTGGGGAAAGCATAAGGCATAATGTGGCCTGCCTTTGCCCATTTGGCCATCTGAGCACTTCTGTCTTCTTCCATTCTCCCAATCACTCCCTAAAGTGCCTGCCTTGGGTGTGATTCCATCCAGATAGGCATGCTCCTCCCAAGAGGAGACTGGCACAGTAGAGGGATGCTGTGCATGGTAGAGGGAGGCTGCGGGCTCATTACTTCCTAGTCGCCTTCTAGCGGCAGCAGGCTGGGGAGCTGGCTGCCCAGACCACAACAGGAACAGTTTGTGATGTTCTGTTCCAGCAGATTGGAGAGGGTTCCCCGTGGCTCAGACCTCAGGATGAGTAGCCAGGATGGGGAAGGCGGGAAAGAGGAAGGCCTGAGCTCTTGGCCAACCAGCCAGCTTGTTTGTAGCCTGGAATACTGATGTCCATATGGCTCTCCCTGCCTAAGAGAAAAGTCGGATTACTTTGCCCTGTGATTCTAATGGCAGTGGGAGGTTTGTCTTTTAGGCTCTGAGGTCCCCAGGATGAGGGGAGAACAAGGAGGAATGAGTCACGGGTACTCCTTGGGTTCCTCTGCTCTCTCTGAGCAGGACAAGCTCACCCTTTCCCTCTCCAGTCAGGATGAGATTAGACCAAGTAGGGATGGGGACAGCGTCAGTCCTTTTCGGCATTGGGCATACTTGCTGGTGTTTGGAGCTAGTTATCTGTGAGATAATCATAGGCTAGTAAAACAAACCAGGTGACTTATAAACAACAGAAATCGTCTCTCACTGTTTGGGAGGCTGGAAGTCTAAGATGAGAATACCAACGTGCTTTTAACCCACTGCTGGGATGTCAGTGATCAGCCACCTGCTGCAGCCTCACATGGCAAATCATGGAGAAGAAGCAAGCTACCACGCTCATTCGAGGGACCAATCTGCATTGGTGAGGTTTCCACCCTCACAGGCCATCTACTCTCCATTATCTCCCAAAGTCCTGTTAAAGAAAATATGCAGGAGGCCACAGGTCTAGACTGACCTCCTACACCAGGCTCAACCAGACAAACCAAAATGGAGTCTCTTGTGCTGCGGGCTCTGCATCCAAAACTGAGTTGTTTTCCTGGCCTTCAAAAGAACCAAGAGATTGAGAGACAGTAACCCAGTGCTCGAGCAAGACAGTTAAAAATAAATTAAAAAGAAAAATAAAAGATAGGAGACCACATAGCCTGGTCTGGCTTTGAACTCACTATATAGAGAAAGCTTACATTTATGAAACTCTTGCTTCCACCCACTAAGCGCTAGGATTAAAGGTCTGTGTCAGCATACTTGGTTTATGTGGTGCTGGGGATCAAACCTGAAGTTTTGTGCATGTTAGGCAAGCACTCCGCCAACCAAGCTACATTCTTAGCCTAGAATTTTTGAACTTTGGAGAGGGAAGTTAGCAACAGGGGAGAACCTCTCTTTCCAACTGTAAGTACTGAGGTAAAATAATCAATGCTGGATAAGAACCAGATAGACAAGAAGTCAGAAATTCACTCCAAGGCCATTTACTTCCATCCATCCATCCATCCTTTTTTATTTATTTTATTTTATTTTATTTTATTTTATTTTTTTCAAGACAGGGTTTCTCTGTAGCCCTGGTTGTTCTGGAACTCACTCTGCAGACCAGGCTGACCTCGAACTCAGAA
>NC_034604.1:30159536-30162996 GCF_900095145.1 Mus pahari | reverse complement strand
ACACACACACACACACACACACACACACACACACACACACACACACCAAAAAACCACCTGAAGTTTTGTGCAGTACTGGGGATCGAAACCAGGGCTTTGAGCATGCACTTTACAAACTAAGGAACATACATGGCCTAAGGCTACCCTTTCCTAAACCAAGGAAGGACAATAAGATTGGGGTATGTGCAGGCTGGGGGCAGTGTCTTGCCAAGATGTGGAGGAAGCCTATGCTGGCGCTGCTACCAAACGGTAAGTAGACTCTGGATGAACTGCTGAGTAGGGAGGAACCCACCTGGGACCAGAACTCTGTCTAGACACTTCTCTCCGTCTGAGGATGAGCACCCGGTGCAGACACGATCCCACTCTTTCACAGAGCTGCCACTAAGGAGTCTCATTAAGAGAGCCCTGTGTGGGGCTGCTAATGTGTTGGAGACATTAAGCATAAATGGTTTCCCAGACATCAGCTTGAGCGCAACCCAGGAAGAAACAAATATTTTAACCTCAAAGAATAGAAGTGCCAGGACAAAGGAGGATTCCTGCATCATCCATCAACCCCATCCCTCACCTGCAAAACTGTTTCTGCTAACTCCAGGGATGCCCTGTCCAGGTTGTGAGGAGAGTGAGGGCTGGGTGGGACAGATGCCTTGGAAGATGTCAGAAACTCACTGACCTTTAGTGTGAATCAATCATTGATAACCTAAGCGCACTTCCCCTGAGTTGGAGGGTGGGGAGAAAGGACTGAGGAGTGGGACCCCCCGGGGCAGGAATTCTCTTTAAACCCAAATCGTTTGCTCCAGGCCCATAATTGGGACCAACAGTGTCAGCACCAGCTGGAAGTCTCTAAAAATGTACATTTTCTAGTCCTCCTTAAATCCATTGAATCAGAAAGTCTAGGTGTGGCAACAGGTAATACACAGTCAAGTTCCCTAAGTAATATTTATGTTCTTTAGAGTAATTCACTCATTCATTCATTCACTGTGTATATGTGGGTGTGCATGTGCCACAGCATGCACTTTAAATTTTCAGAAGTAGGGCTGGTGAGATGGCTCAGTAGGTAAGAGCACCCGACTGCTCTTCCAAAGGTCCGGAGTTCAAATCCCAGCAACCACATGGTGGCTCATAACCATCCGTAAAAAGATCTGACTCCCTCTTCTAGAGTGTCTGAAGACAGCTACAGTGTACTTACATATAATAAATAAATAAATCTTTAAAAAATTTTTTTTCAGAAGTATTGTCAGGGGGCATTGATTCACACCTTTAATTCCAGCACTTGGGAGGTAGAGGTAGGTAGATTTCTGAATTCAAGGCCAGCCTGGTCTACAGAGTGAGTCCCAGGACAGTCAGGGCTACACAGAGAAATCCTGTCTCGAAAAACCAAAAAACTAAAATAAAATAGTTTCAGAACTATTGCTTAAGATGGTGAGATAGGGGCTGGAGAGATGGCTCAGCAGTTAAGATCACTGACTGCTCTTCCAGAGGTCCTGAGTTCAATTCCCAGCAACCATATGGTGGTTCACAACCATCTATAATGAGATCTGGTGCCCTCTTCTGTATACATAATAAATAAATCTTAAAAAAAAAAGATGGTGAGATAGTAGCTCAGCCAGGAAAGATGCTTATCACTGTAGCAGGAATGGTGGGGCTGCCTCTGTAAATGCTGGGGGTCGTGCAGCCACAGAAGCATCTCCTGTAGGAAGACCTAGTTGAGGACTGCCTGAGAGACCAAGGATTGTTAGTGCAAACAATGCCAGCCAATCGGGAACTGCTGTTTAGAAGAGATGCTTGCTTGGGACCAATGGGGGGCGAGGGTGGAGGGCATTAGAGGAGCCTGCAGCAGTGCTCAGAGGAGCTCCCTGTGGTGTTTCTCACCTGCTCCCGCACTCTGTGTCATTGACTCTGTGCCCGCTCACCCCCAACCCCCAAGAGCAGGTAGGGTCAGGCGGAGAGCTGTCCAGCGCACAGTCATCCTCTGGTGCCCAGCATGTTTGATGGACTACTTCATTTTCCTTGTTTTGTGGCTGCTTGCAAGCCTCTTTTGGGGGAGTGGGGGGCTTCGCATTTGCCTGTTGCTGCAAGGACTGTGCTCGTGGTTCAACCCGATCTGCTTTTCTTCTCCTTGAGGCGCTGCTGTAATGCCCTCTTCGGTCGCCTCTTCGGTGAGTTGGCCCCTTAGTGTTTTATGTTAAGGGTCCCGTAAAGGTGAGTGCCTGGCCCTCATTTCTCTCTTCTTTGTCTTTTCTGTCTGTCCATCCTGGTCATCTCGCTTTTGGTCTCAGTTTGGTTCAAGGGTGAGCGCGTGGCGGCCATCTGTTCATTTTTCTTTGTCTTTGAGTGAGGGTGCTGCGATAAGCATGCAGCGGCCATCTTTTCTGTCTTCTTTGTCTTTGCCTGCTCACCTTCACTTTTGGTCTGGATCCATCCTGGTACCTGACATACGGACTGGTATCCCAGGTGGTGTTACTAGGGATTGGCTCCCAAATGCCCTTTCCATCCTGGCTACGCTGTCCAGGCATAAGGCCTTTGAGCTGCACCTGAAAGAGTCCCCTGCTGAGTACACCACGATTTTTGTTGCCTCCTCTGTCGTATTTGTCACGTCTGTCCATCCTTTGTTTCCTTTGTGCTCGTTGACATGGGTTCCCTCCCCTCTGCCATCAAGGAACCCCAGAATTGGGCTCTGAAAACCCTTCTGGCTCCTCATGGTCTCAAGGTTAAGATTCATGACCTGGACCAACTTTGGGAGGAGGTTGCTATGTAGGCCCCCTGATATCCCTGGAGAACATGTGGGACCCTGACCTTTGGATGCGTGTTCTCTTCCGTGCCCACAAGCATGGGATACACAGTCTGGGATTACCCCTCCCTTGTTCTTTGCCCCCATCCTCCTCGTCGTCATTGCCAGTCTTAAGAATTCTTCCCCAGAGGAAGTGGTGGCTGCCCATAACAAACACCCAGGATCAGGCTAACATTCACCTTCCCGTTATGACCTCATCCCACTTTCTCCGGGCAAACAGGTTTAGCAGTGAGGATGAGGGCGCCTCTGCTCCATCCCTCCAGCAGTCAGACTCTAAGCTGTCCTCTAGCCCTGCTGCCCCAGGTCTCTCACTCACTAGCTCTTCTGCTCCAGCCCCATCGGAGGTACCCCCAGCTTACCCATGGCATGATTTAGGGGGACTTTGCCTTCCAGGGCTCACTCCTGTCGTTGTACCCCCACCCCCCATGTTGGACTGCCTCTTCCCTAGGGCCTCATGCTGGTGTCACAGGCAGTCCTCAATTAGGTCTGCCTGCAGGACATGCTTTTGCAGCTCCACCGCCCCCAGCGTTTACATAGAGGCAACCCCGCCATTCCTGCTACATGCCACTGATGTAAATTCCATTTCTGGGACCCAAAACACAGTGAAAGGAGAGCATCAACTTTAGCAAGGCATCCTCTCTCTCTCTCTCTCTCTCTCTCTCTCTCTCTCTC
>NC_034604.1:30151777-30156971 GCF_900095145.1 Mus pahari | reverse complement strand
TGTGCGTGTGTGTGTGTGTCTGTGTGTGTGTCTGTATGTGTGTCTGTGTCTGTGTGTGTCTGTGTGTGTGTGTGTCTGTGTGTGTGTCTGTGTGTGTGTCTCTGTGTGTGTGTCTATGTGTGTGTCTGTGTGTGTGTCTGTGTGTATGTCTGTGTGTGTGTCTCTGTGTGTGTGTGTCTATGTGTGTGTCTGTGTGTGTGTGTGTCTGTGTGTGTGTGTGTCTGTGTAGCCTTGACTGTCCTGGAACTCCCTCTGTAGACCAGGCTGGCCTCTGATTCACAGAGATCTGCCTACTTCTACCTCTGGAGTGCTGGGGTTAAAGATAGCATCACCACTGCCTGGCTTAAATGCTCCTTTAGAAGAGTTACTGTGGCCATGGCACCTCTCCACAGCAATAGCACATTAACTAAGACGAGCAACCTTTTTCACTCATTCAAAGGGGGTTTGCCCTCCACTTCTTCCTTCTTTCCTTTCCCCTACTGAAACCTCACAGGAACAATGGCAGCAGCTGGAGCAGCCAGCAATGAGCCGAGTGGAACAGACACTTGCTGCCAGATGGAAGACTGGGGACCGAGCATATGAGGACTGTGGATTACTCACTGCGATTTAGTTACCTAGTAGACTTGATTTTTTTTTTAATTAACTGTATGTGTTTGTTTATTTTGTTGTTGAGATTAAACCCAGAGCCTTCTGCTTACTAAGCGTGTGTTCTACCACTGACCTATATATACCCCCAACTCTCATAAGCAGCTTTAAGTTGTTGGGATAGGATTAATAAGGGAGAGCAAGAATGGATAAGAACAAGGTATATGGAGCTGGAGAGATGGTTTAGGGGTTAAGAGCACTGGTTACTCTTCCAAACATCCTGAGTTTAATTCCTAACCACCACATGGTGGCTCATAACCATCTATCAATCCATAATGAGATCTGGTGTGCCCTTCTGGCATGAAGGCAGAACACTGTATACATAATAAATAATTTTCTTTTAAAAAGGAGGTATGTGGAAAGTTTGGGCAATCCCAGAGACAGGGAAGAAAGGGGACCAATAAAGGGACAACAGAGATAGGCCAAATGAAGAGACAGGGTTTGTTTTTTGTTTTGTTGTAATGAGATATGGTCTTAGGCCCCCACTATGTAGCCCTAGCTGGCCTGAAACTCACTATATAGATCAGGTTGGCACAGAATTCACAAAGATCCACCTGCCTTTGCATCCTGAGTACTATGATCAAAGGCAAGCTCCAGCACACCTGTCGGAAGAGAAAGTTTTGAAAAAGGGACAAATTACCATCTAACTACTTCTAGAACAAAATCAGACTTTAAAAATTATATGTTGGCCTGCAAGATAGTTCAGTGGGCAAGGGTGCTTGCTGCCAAGGCTGACGATCCAAGTTCAACTCCCAGGTCCACATGATGGAAGGAGATAACCAGTTCCCACAAGTTATCCTCTGAGCTCCACTCCACATGCATGCACACACGCACACACACATAAAATAAGTGAATAAATTAAAATGTAATAAAAAATAAGAACACTGGTGACACTAACAAGACTGTGGAGCACTGAGGACAGCAGATATTGAGAGAAAACAAGAAGGGCTGGAAAGAAAGATGGCTCAGCCGCTAAGAGGACTGCCCTTCCACAGGAGCACCCACATGACGGCTCACCACCACCTGTAACTCCAGCCCCGGGGGTACTCTTCTGGCGCCTGTGGTCACAGTCATAAATGCAAGCAAAACATCCATACACATCAAATAAATAATTTTTTTTAAAAAAGAGAGAAAATGGAAAGGTATAGAGCACTCAGAGTTCTTAGCAGGTAGAAGTGATCAAAGCAACCTAACTTCCTAACTTCCACAAGTCCTCCGAAGGACAGGAGGACCTCCAACAGGTAAAATCTCCTTCACCTGCCCTGTGTCTGAATGCCTCCAGTCTCTTCTCTCATCTCCTCCTGCTGCTCAAACCTTCCTCCAGCTTTGCCTCTGCCCTACCAGCTCCCAAGGCTGCAAGGAAGGACTGCTTTGGCATGCTAGGCAGTCTAGCCTGACTCTCCTGGACCATAATTAGTATTGCTGCTAACAATGGCCCCTGTAGAATAGCATCCTGGGAAATTCTGATTCTTCCAATTTTCTCCCTCAATGCTTTCCTAGATATGATTTTTTTAGCCAATACCTTGTGCTCCAGCTCTGAGTGCTGGTCGCCTCTGAGCCAGGGAGAATTAAGCCTGGGTTTGGATGCCACTCCAGAGGGCCTAATCAGTCAGTAGAGGACATCTCCAGGTCATTATCACGACATTATCATATTAACCCAGACACTGACTTCTAAGCAGGAAGAGGGGTTGCTATGAGGAAGAGATGGGGGAACCAGGCCTGATCCACACAGCACACAACACGCATAACTACTTAGGTATGATCAGAAAATGGAGGAGTGGGAAGAAAAGCACCTTCTCAGATGAGCTTTGAGTTTACAGCAGAGGTGTAGCTTGATCATCTATTCTCCCCAAATGAGTATCTTGCATGGTACTCAGACTCCAGAAGAGAGCACCTCTGTAGCCAGAGTTCTGACCACTGCCTCTGTGGCCTAGTGCTCTATCTGAAACTAGGCCCAGCTAGTCACTGTTCCAGCAGTTTCTAGTCCTGGCTACCAGCTGGGGAGTACTCAGCCCAGAGAAACTTGCTGTTGTTTTAGATTTTATTTTCTGTGCAGGGGTGTTTTGCCTGCCTGTATGTCTATGACCATATGTGTTTGCATTGTCCTGCAAAAGTCAGAAAAGGGTACAGGACCCTCTGGAACTAGAATTACAGGTGGCTGTCAGAGGCCTTGTAGGTGCTGGGAATCAAACCCAGATCCTCTGGAAGAGCAGCCAGTGCTCTTAGCCATTGAGCCACCTCAATGGTTTTATGTACATGTATATTATAGTCTGATCAGAGAACTATCTTTTTTGTTTTGTTTTGTTTTGTTTTGTTTGTTTTTGAGACAGGGTTTCTCTGTATAGCTCTGGATGTCCTGGAACTCACTTTGTAGACCAGGCTGGTCTCGAACTCAGAAATCCGCCTGCCTCTGCCTCCCGAGTGCTGGGATTAAAGGCGTGTGCCACCACGCCCGGTTTTCAGAGAACTATCTTGATCTTACAGTTTTTTTTTTAAAGCTTTATTTATTTATTATATGTAATTACTCTGTAGCTGTCTTCAGACACTCCAGAAGAGGGCGTCAGATCTTGTTACGGATGGTTATGAGCCACCATGTGGTTGCTGGGATTTGAACTCAGGACCTTTGGAAGAGCAGTCGGGTGCTCTTACCCACTGAGCCATCTCACCAGCCCGATCTTACAGATTTTGTTGCCTTATTTTATTACTCCAATGGGACGCCAGCTTTCTGGAGCAGAGGACTAGTCCTCAGAATCTTAAAAGAAAGGCTGAGGATACCTTTAGTTAAGGGCACCAAGATGTATTTAACCCTACTTTCTGCTGTGGAAATAAACATTTACAAGGCATTTGCTATATGGGTAAAGCCTTTGTTGAATCCCAGAAAGCCAGATGTATTAGTACACATCCAAAGGTGAGGGCTGACACCCATGGTTGTCCTCTGAACAGGTGCATCGTAGCATACGCCTGTGCACGTGACCTCGTGGTAGGTGGGTAAACAATTCTCATACACCGTAATGTCTGGCTTCAGAAGTTAGTGAACCCTTCTGGACTTTTTCTGTTCCCTCATATACAATGGGACAATTATTGCTACCTTACAGAATAAGACTAAATGACAGGAGTGTGGTGGCATGTACCTGTAATCGCAGCATTTAGGAAGCTCAGACAAGAGAATGGCAAGTTTGAGCCCAGGTGGGTTGTATGTAGAACAAGGTCTGTTATGGTGAGCGCAGCTATAATCCAGCACTCAAGAGGCAGAGGCAGGAATGACCCAAATCCCAGGCCATCCAGGACGACATAGAGAAACCTGTCTCAAAAGAGCAAAAACCAAAAGTCTAAATGAAAGGTAGGTAGGTGCTTAATAAATGTCAGCTTGCCCTCCCTGCCCTCTGTAGGAAGGAGATCCACACTTTGTTATCCTTCATTGCCTGTTTTCTTAAGACATGTTTTGTTTTCTCTCGCTAAAATAAGTCTTCCAGCTAAGCACCTATGGGAGAGAAAGATGAAATCCTTCTCCTACAATCCTAAAAGGCCAATTTCTAACTGGCCAAAAATCTCTAACTAAATTTCTTCAAGAGCAATTGGCAGAATGAATGATGGGGTGCAAAAGGTTTCCTATGTCAAAAGGAAGACAAATGTGTCCCTTGTTTAGGAGGACACTTTGATGAAATGCCTGAAACAAAACAGAATTTTTCTTTGAAATGCTATGACACAATAAAAATAAAAATAGGTCTTCCCTTAGTTTGGGAGCCTGGGGCAGAAGACTTATTTCCAGCCATTAATCCATGCTCCCGGGAGCCACCATAGGCTTCATTCAACAATTGACTCAACAATATTTATTATCATGGCAGAGCGGCTATCTGTAAGTTTCCTCTGCAACGGAAATATTCCATCCTGCAGGAAGTTCCTTAAGCAGGAAGGCAAAAAACTCAAAACACTTCAGGAAGTCCCTGAAACAGACCAGATCCACTAGACCCCTTCCTACCAAAGTAAACAATAAAAGCTGCAAAGAAGACAGAGACCTGGTGAGCCTGGGAAAAGCAGAAAGCCCAGTACTGCCTGGAAGAGGTTTAGACCAACTGAGGCACCTGGAAAGATCACTCTCCAACCTGTTGGGTTGCCTACAGGTTGTGCAGTGTGTTCCAGGTTCCCAGCTTTTGTGAGCTGTCACCTATGCTGGGGTGGGCTTTGGTGATGCAGCTGTATTTGAGTCATTTCTGCTCCTTTTAGTAACCCCAATAAAACTTATATTTCACCACATTGGACTTTGCTGGTATCCATACTTTGGTCTATTATGGCTCCATATCTGGGGAGTAGAGTCTCCCCAGGAAGCTTTATCACACAATAGTGGCTCATGACTATAATTCCAGACCTTGGGAGGTCAAGGCAGTAGGATTCTTCCAAGTTTGAGGCTTGCATATGTGATACACAAGTGAGGACAAGATCACCCAGACTACATAGCAATACCCTATCACACACACACACACACACACACACACACGAGAGAGAGAGAGAGAGAGAGAGAGAGAGAGAGAGAGAGAGAGAGAGAGAGAGA
>NC_034604.1:30144716-30151257 GCF_900095145.1 Mus pahari | reverse complement strand
GGGAGCACCATCCGCGGTGTGTGTGGTGGTGAGGGAGCACCATCCGCGGTGTGTGTGGTGGTGAGAGGACTACTTGCTGGAGTTGGATCTCTCTTCCACCATGTGGATTATCAGGCATGGTGACAAAGGCTTTCATCCACTGAGCCATCTCAATGTACAGCGTAAAGGAGCCAAGGAAAGACAAACACCCTGACCCTGACTTACCTCCAAGTCTAGGGCCAGGGACAAGGAAAAGAATCCCACCAGTCCCTGAGTTGGTCCCAAGATCTGGCCACAGAAACTTAGCCAATCCCAGGCCACCTGGAAAGCTCCACCTTCAGCCTCCACGAAGCCCTGAATACAGCCTGCCTTCTGCTCGGTTCCCTACCGCTTCTTGCCTGAGCAGAGGCACCCTCCTGGGTTGTTCCCAATAAATCTCTTGTTGTGAGGCTTGTTTGTGGTGTGACTTTTGGTATTCCTTGACTCTCAACTGCTAGGATACCTTTCCTGTCAGGGCTGTAACATCTCCATTAGGGAAGCTTCTCCTCTCAGAGCTGTAACACTTTTATAGGGGAACATTTCCGTTTAGAACTGTACCACTTACACAATGGCCCTTACTTAACCTTTTAAGTACTTTGAATAATGTAGCTTTAAAAACCACCCAAACCATCTATATATAGCTATTGCTAAGACATTTCAATGCATGCGGTGAAATGGCTCAGCAGGGAAATGCACTTGTCTTACCTGGCAACCTAAGTTCAATCTCAAAAAAACATATAAAGGTGGAAGGAAAGAACTAACTCTATAAAGTTGTCCTCTGACCTACACACACACACACACACACACACACACACACACACACACACACGTACCGCATTCCCACATACATATTGTGCACACATAATAATTTTTAAATGTATGTATTTATTTGTATATTTATTTATTTGTTCTTGATTTTTTTTGGAGACAGGGTTTCTCTGTGTAGCCCTGGATGTCCTGGAACTCACCTTGTAGACAAGACTGGCCTGGAACTTGGGGATTTGCCTGTCTCTGCCTCCTAAGTGCTGAGAATAAAGGCATGTGTCGCAAATGCTTAGCTAAATAATTTTTTAAAGATATACTTACATGCAGCTCTCTTGAGAAGCCACACCCACCTGCCTGTCTTCCTTACTGCCTGATTTTCAAAACAGGGTCTTACTCTGTAGTCCTGGATCTTTAGGTATACCAGGCTGGCCTCAAAATCCCAGAGATTGGCCTGCTTCTCAAGTGCTGGCATTAAAGATATGTGTCACCTTAACCAGACAACACACCTACCTTTCTTGACTATATATATATCTGTCCTTTCCCTAAGCCTCTCTTTCTAACAGTACTATTAATGAATATGCATGCATACCATGATGGATATATATATAAAAGGACATAATTTTAGTTCTCTCTTTTCTTTTTAAGAAATTTAGAGAAAGTATCATTCAGGCACTGTAGCACTGAGCTATCTCCCTAGTCCTTAGACTCAGAACTTTTCCTTATTATTAATGTGTATGGGTATTTTTGCCTGCATGTATGTCTGTGCACCATGTGCCTGCCTTCGGCCCACAGAGGTCAGATGAGGGCTTTTGATCTTCAGGAACTGTAAGTACAGATGGTTTGGGGCCACCATTTGGGAATGGGAAATCAAACCAGGGTCCTCTGGAAAAGCAGCCAGTGCTCTTAACTGCCGAGCTGTCTCTCCAGCCCCCGACCCCAGAACTTTTAACAAAGAATTTGACCTACACTGGAGAGCCAGATTGTGTCAAACATTGATCCTCATCCTGAGAGTACTGGGGAATTGTTGAAGAGTTTAAACAAGATTTTGACCTGTATTTTTCAAGGGTTACTCTTGTTACAGTGAGGATAACACGGGGGGGGGGGTGTTGTGATAATGGAAGAATAGATAATGGTGAATATCAGGGTGATACAGAGAGAAAAGGTACAGATTAAAGAGATGCTTAGGAGATCACACTTCTGGAACTTGATTTAATTGGATATGGGGTGAGGAAGAATCCTTGCTATCGATGTAGAACCAGATGGGAGAAGACAGGTAAATTATTTTTTTTTAATTAGGTATTTTCTTTATTTACATTTCAAATGCTATCCCGAAAGTTCCCTATACCCTCCCCACGCCCCTGCTCCCCTACCCACCCACTCCCACTTCTTGGCCCTGGCATTCCCCTGTGCTGGGTTTGCAAGATCAAGGGGCCTCTCTTCCCAATGATGGTCGACTAGGCCATCTTCTGCTACATATGCAGCTAGAGACACGAGCTCTGGGGGTACTGGTTAGTTCATATTGTTCCACCTATAGGGTTGCAGCCCCCTTCAGCTCCTTGGGTACTTTCTCTAGCTCCTCCACTGGGGGCCCTGTGTTCCATCCAATAGCTGACTGTGAGCATCCAGCATCCACTTCTGTGTTTGCCAGGCACTGGCATAGCCTCACACGAGGCCACTATATCAGGGTCCCTTCAGCAGAATCTTGCTGGCATGTGCAATAGTGTCTGGGTTTGGTGGCTGATGATGGGATGGATCCCCGGGTGGGATAGTCTCTGGATAGTCCATCCTTTCATCTTAGCTCTAAATTTTGTCCCTGTATCTATATCCTTTTATGGGTATTTGGTTCCCTATTCTAAGGAGGAATGAAGTATCCACACGATGGTCTTCCTTCTTGGTTTTCTTGTGTTTTGCATAATGTATCTTGGGTATTCTAAGTTTCTGGGCTAATATCCACTTATCAGTGAGTGCATATCTAGTGACTTCTTTTGTGATTGGGTTACCTCACTAAGGATGATATCCTCCAGATACATCCATTTGCCCAAGAATTTCATAAATTCATTGTTTTTAATAGCTGAGTAGTACTCCATTGTGTAAATGTACCACATTTTCTGTATCCATTCCTCTATTGAGGGACATCTGGGTTCTTTCCAGCTTCTGGCTATTATAAATAATGCTGCTATGAACATAGTGGAGCATGTATCCTTATTACCAGTTGGAAGATCTTCTGGGTATATACCCAGAAGAGGTATTGCTGGATCCTCTGGTAGTACTATGACAGGTAAATTCTTACACGTGATGCTCTTGAGATGCCTCTGAAATATCTAAGTGCCAAAAATGAGTTGGCAGTTTGATACATGGTCTAGAACTCCAGGGAGAGGCCAGAGCTGAAAATGATAACTATGTGGGTTATTTGCTTACGAGTAGTTCAAAGACAGCAGGTAAGCTTATGTGAAGAGAGAGAAGAGGGTGAGAAGAAAAGAGTCCATGCTCCTGTCACTCTTGCCTTCCCTGCTATGACAATCTATACCTCAGACTGAGCCACCACAGTCCTTTCCTATCTCTAGTTGCCTTTGTTAGGTATCTTGTCAACAAGATAAGTGGTACAGAACCTCAGAGGATCACTCTGAGCCTCTCAGGAATCCATGAGGTCTGAGCTAGCTAGTCATATGCCACCTTGACCCATAAGCTAGAGCTATCTGAAAGGAGGGAACCTCAATTGAGAACATGCCTCCATAAGATCTGAGTATAAAGCATTTTCTTATGATTGATGGGAAAGGGCTCAGCCCATTGTGGGTAGTGCCACCCCTGGGCTACTGGTCGTGGGTTCTATAAGAAAGCAGACTAGTCAAGCCAAGGGGAGCAAGCCACTAAGCAGCACCCCTCCATAGTCTCTGCATCAGCTCTTGCCTCCAGAATCCTGCCCTGTAAGAGTTCCTGTCCTGGCATCCTTCAATGATGAACAGAGCTTGGAAACATTAGGAGGATAAACCCTTTCCTCCCCAACTTGCTTTTTTGTCATGATGTTTTATCATAGAAATAGAAACCCTAACTGTGCCCTCCCCCCAGCCTTGAGCGGGCTGAATCAGACCTTGTTTGCCACAGGCTAGCTCACCTAGGATGGAGTCTTCTGATCTAGGTGAAGTCTGTTGTCCTGCCACAGCTGCAGCTTCCTGCAAGAAGCCACTACCTGCTGAGCAGCTGAGCTTGCCTTCCTGACGAGATCCTGGCAGAGTGGGGGGTGGGTTTCACCCCCTTTAAATTCAGACCCTAGGATTTAAAACGTTGAGACTTGATCAGAGAACTTTGTCTTGGCTCGCTATTTCTTTCGCTGTCCTTCCCATCCATCCCCAGCTTTCCTTTCAGGGACCCAGTAACCTGTGGTCGCTCGTGGCAACACTTAAGACAAGATTAGAGCCATTTTCTTAGTACTATACAATGCTCCTTCTCACACTTGCAATGGTGGTGCAGAAGTAACTATGGGTAAAAACAGCCTGCACCTAGCAACAGATCCCAACGGCAGTGCGCTGTCCCAGTAGTCGTTGGCTGACTCTTCACTATGTACACTCACTCAGGAGTACCCAGGATAAAAAAGTAGGAAACAATTATTGATGTCTACTGAGTGCCATGCTTGAGTATATCTTTGGAGTACTCTGACAGAACTGGAGCACTCACAAAGCCTGGCTGCATCCTAAGTGAAGCCGCCTTCTCCAGGAGTGACTCTTCTGCACTTGTTACTGTCTTGAACTGAACTAGTCTTGGTTTTTTTTTTCTCATGGAGTTCCATCTTACTTGAAAGAATGACTGAGACACAAACTACAGTTATTCAGATTTGAGGATGTGGCACATGGTTTCCCAAAAAATGAACAAAGTAAGCCTGTCACTTCAAGGAAAATAACAAGGAGTAATTGTTGCCAATAATAAAATTCAAGCTTTCAAATGAAAAAATTAGAATTTTGGAACACTTGTGTCTGCCACCATGAACTTGAATGCTTCCTAATCCTCAGGGACTTCTGTTATGAGATTGATGTTGCTTTAATGAATGTGAACTTTAAAGTAACTATATAATGAAATGCACCAACATTTAGAAGATCTGCACATTTAGTAGGGTTTTTTTCTGTGTTTTCTACATAACCAATATATAAGGCAACAAAGTCTCTTCACAGTGTAAAATAAACCAATACATTTTACTGTAATTGCTGGAAATTCTTGATGTGGTTCTGAGTCACGTTGCAATGAGAAACTACTATGTAGGAGTCTGGCATGGTGAGACACGCCTTTAAACCCAGTACCAGGGAAGCAGAGGCAGGAGGATTTTTTGTGAGTTCCAGGACAACCAGAGCTGTAGAGAGAGGCCCTGTCTTAAAACCCAAACAAAATAAAACATCAGCCAAAGCAACTACCATGTAGAAGCCACAACTGGACCGATGCAGAGGTCAGTGTATCCTGAAGAACCCAGCCCCAGTGGATACACGGACATCGCAGGTCCTGGCTCAGAGAACACCCTGGAAGAGGCAGGTGGGAAGATCATCAGAGTCTTCTGTGGGGCAGTCCCTCTTAGAAATGGCTGAGGAAACAAGATCAGGACAACGGCAACATCAACGGACATGTTAACCGGAAGGGGAAAGTTTAGGGGTTCCCCACTCCTAGGCAAAGAGCTGCAGGCAACTATTGACTGCTGGGAGGAGAAGGAGCCCCACCGAGGGATGAGGTTCTTTACTGGCCATCCAATACAGAGTGTTCAGTCTTGAAACCACATCTATTCAAACAACAAAAACAAAGTCAGTGGGTTCTACTTATACATATAGGTGTGTGTGTGTGTGTGTGTGTGTGTGTATGTGTGTGCGCGCGCTATCAACTTTAGAATGGTGGAGTGGAGACTGGGAGAGGTTCTAGAGACAATAACTGAAAGGGGCAAGAGGAAGGAAAGAGGGGTAAATGATGTAATCCTATTTCAATTAAAAACATTAACAAATTAAATTAAGAGGAAGAAATATGTTGAGCCTATGAGATGGCTCTGCAGATAAAGGTGCTTGTCATTTGTCCTCGCTTGCTTTCTGTTACTGTTGTAAAATACTGATTAAAATGAACTTGGTAGGGCTGGTGAGATGNCTCAGTGGGTAAGAGCACCCGACTGCTCTTCCAAAGGTCCGGAGTTCAAATCCCAGCAACTACATGGTGGCTCATAACCATCTGTAACAAGATATGACGCCCTCTTGTGAAGTATCTGAAGACAGCTACAGTGTACTTACATATAATAAATAAATTTAAAAAAAATGAACTTGGTAAATAAAAGGGTCTACTTGATGACTTACAGGTTACACTCCATCATTGAGGAAGGCCAGGGCAGGCATTGAAGCAGAGGCCATGGAAGAATGCTGCTTCCTGGCTCTCTTCCAGGCTCATGGTCAGCTGCCTCTTTTTTTTTTTTTTTTTTTAAGGCTTATTTATTCTTATTTTATGTGTATGTATGTTTTGTTTGCATATATATCTGTTACAGTACTCACATGGGTAGCAAAAGAGAGCATCCCTTAGAACAAGAGCTGTTAGCCACCGTATGGATGTTGGGAACTGAATCTTCGGCTACCTTGTACAGTCTAGGACCACCTGTGCAAGGGTAGCACTCCCAGGTAGGCAGGACCACCTGCTCAGGGGCAGCACCCCCAGGTGGGCAGGACCACCTGCACAGGGGCAGCACCCCCGGGTGGGCAGGACCACCTGCACAGGGGCAGCACCCCCGGGTGGGCAGGACCACCTGCAC
>NC_034604.1:30132976-30144211 GCF_900095145.1 Mus pahari | reverse complement strand
CGGGCAGGACCACCTGCACAGGGGCAGCACCCCCAGGCGGGCAGGACCACCTGCACAGGGGCAGCACCCCCAGGCGGGCAGGACCACCTGCTCAGGGGCAGCACCCCCAGGCGGGCAGGACCACCTGCACAGGGGCAGCACCCCCAGGCGGGCAGGACCACCTGCACAGGGGCAGCACCCCCAGGTGGGCAGGACCACCTGCACAGGGGCAGCACCCCCAGGTGGGCAGGACCTTTCTCTATTAATTAGAAATCAAGAAATGTCCCACAGACATTCCCATAGTCCAATCTGATGGAGGAAATTCCCCCTCCCTCTTCCCAGGAGTCTCTAGTTTGTGTCAGATTGATAAAGATTAATCAACATACCACTCAAGCCTCACATTCTGAGTTCAATTCCTAGCAAATGGCCTAACTTCCAAATGTATGCCATGGCATGTACTCACTCGAAACCACACACACAGACTCGGACACAAACACAAACTTATAATAAGTAAATAAAATTTAGAAACTAGTGTTCTTGGTCTATATAGCAAGTTACAGGCCAAGCAAAGAATATAATGAGACCCTGTCTCAAAAAAAAAAGGTATGTGTGTTGCAGCTGTGTGTGTCCCAATGGCAATTAGAGAGGTGACTTATAGAAGAGCCAGGTTCAGTTTCTAGAACTCACATGGTGGCTCGCAGGTCCCAGGATATCTAATGGTCTCTTCACGCTTCTTCAGGCACTAGGCACACAGGTGAAACACAGACAGACATGGAAGAAAAACATCCTTGCACATAATAAATAAATTAATCTTGAAGTTTTTTCTAAAGGAAATAAAATACTACATTGAGTTGTGTTGGGGGGAGCATTGTATTCAGGTTTTGGTTTGGTTTGGTTTGGTTAGGTTAGGTTAGGTTTGGTTTGGTTTGGTTTGGTTAGGTTAGGTTTGGTTAGGTTTGGTTTGGTTAGGTTTGGTTTGGTTTGGTTTGGTTTGGTTAGGTTTGGTTTGGTTAGGTTAGGTTTGGTTAGGTTTGGTTTGGTTAGGTTAGGTTTGGTTAGGTTTGGTTTGGTTAGGTTTGGTTTGGTTTGGTTTGGTTAGGTTTGGTTTGGTTAGGTTAGGTTTGGTTTGGTTTGGTTTGGTTTGGTTTGGTTAGGTTTGGTTAGGTTTGGTTTGGTTTGGTTAGGTTTGGTTTGGTTTGGTTTGGTTTGTCCTGAGATAGGATCTGCCTACTTTGTCCTGACTGTCCTGGAACTCCCTATGTAGGGGGCAGATAGGGTCAGGCTTGATTCTAAAATGACAGAACATTCAATTTGTCCCGTATTTTGCATGAATTTCCTCTTGAGTTCACAGGCTCCTAACTCAGCAGAATTAAAATGGGATAAAGTAATTAGAGCAGCAGCCTGTGAGGATGTTCTGGCCTGGTATGCAAAGGAAATGTGGGGCAGGGGGAAGGAGAGGAAGGAGACACAGAGCAGAGGCCAAGTGAGAGCCCTTAGGTCCCTGGGGAAGCTTTCCCGTCCTTGCTAGTTCACTGACCCTCAGCTCACACTCCTACTACTGGCTGGTTCTTTCCCGTCAGGCTCCTCGCTCCCATTTCTGGTCCTTTTTCTTCTTGCTTCTGTCTCAGATGTGTTTTGGAGGTGGGAGGTGGCCCTGAAAAGATGGCTCAGTGGTTAAGAGTACTAACTGCTCTTCCAGAGGACCTGAATTCAATCCCCAGCAACTACCTGGTAACTCACAACCATCTGTAATGGGATCTGATGCTCTCTTCAGGTGTGTCTGAAAAGAACAACAGCGTAATTATATACATTAAATAAATAAATAAATCCTTTAAGAAATTTTTTTTTGCTTTTGTTTTGTCTTTTTTTTATTATTTGTTTGAGGCATGTGTGTGTGTGTGTGTGTGTGTGTGTGTGTGTGTGTGTGTGGTGTATGTATGTGTGACCATCAAAAGACAGCTTGCAGGAGTCATCTTCCACCATGCGGGTCCTGGAGGTTTGGCAGCAAGCATCTTTACCCACTGACCTCTCATGTCCTTCCTTCTGACACTTCCACTAGATTCTTATTCCCTTTGCTCTCACTGAACTCATTCTTTGTCACATTTGTTGTGGCTTTGGACTTGCACTGGTAACACGGGGCTGCTCTTGCTTCCCTGTTCTCTCTCCAGGGACCGCTCCTACATTTCATTTATATCCTGCCATCATAATGACAAAGCTCTCTTGGTCCCTGTGTTAGTCACTTTAAGCAACATATAAAAGAAAGCATTTATTTTGGCTTAAGCTTCCAAAGGGCTAGAGTCCATGATGTTGGAGCAAAGGAACCGCTGAACACTCACATCTTGCTGCACAACCGCAGACAGAGAGAAAGAGAACTGGGGAATCAAATGCATCTTGTTGAAATCTCAAAGCCTGCCCCCAGTGACAAACCTCTTCCAACAAACCATGCCTTTTAGACCTTTCCAAATAGTCCTGCCAACTGGGGACCAAATTGTCACACACATGAGCCTCTTCATTCAACCACCGCAGTGCCATATTTGTTTAGAACTATAAAAGTTAATCTTTTTTTTTTTTTTTTTTTTTTTGGTTTTCTGAGACAGGGTTTCTCTGTGTAACCCTGGCTGTCCTGGAACTCACTCTGTAGTTTGAGCTCAGAAATCTACCTGCCTCTGCCTCCCAAGTGCTGGGATTAAAGGCATGTGCCACCACTGCCCAGCTAAAAGTTAATCTTGATTGTCAACACGATGGGATTCAGAGTCAACATGAAGAAAAACCACTAAGTATGTTGTGGCGGTTTGAATAGGTATGGCCCCCACAGGCTCGCACGTTTGAATGCTTGGACATTAGGAGGCATGGCCTTGTTGGAAGAGGTGTGGCCTTCTTGTGGAAGTGTGTCACTGCGAAAGCAGGCTTTGAGGTCTCAAATGCTCAAGCTATGCCTAGTGTGGGGACGGAGTCCCCTTCTGCTGCCTGCAAGTCAAGATGCAGAACTCTCAGCTCCTTCTCCAGCACCGTGTCTGCCTGGATGCTGCCATGCTCCGTGCTATGATGATGGTGAACTAAACCTCTGAACCTGCAAGCCAGCCCCAATTAAATGTGTTCCTTTATAAGAGTTGCTGTGGCCATGGTGTCTCTCCACAGCAATGGAGACTCTACGACACACATTCATGAGGCATTTTCTAGTTTAGGAGAGTTGAGCTGGGAAGATCTACCCTGACTGTGGGTGGCACCGTTTCTGTAGCTGGAATTAGGAGAGAGCAAGCTGGGCATCGTCTCTCAAGGCTGTCTGACTGTGACAGTAATGTGAGCAGCTGCCTCTCACTCCTGCTGCTGTGCCTCCCCAATCTTATCTTTCTGTCAAGTATTTTGCTGGAGCAATAAGACCAATAATGATAGCATTCCCTCTAGGCTCCACCCCAGGGTTACCTGGCAACAGCCAGGTGTGCCTGACTCAGTATAAAAGGGACTGCTCACCCCCTCCTCTCTATGACTCTCTTACTCTTTGCACTCTCTGTCCCTCCTTTGAATGTTCATGACCAAACTCTACTTCACTTCACTTCTCTCTTCCCTTCCCTTCCCTCCCCTCCCCTCCCCTTTCCTTCCCTTCTCCCTTTCTCCCTCTCCCTCTCCCTCTCCCTCTCCCTCTCCCTCTCCCTCTCCGTCTCCCCCCCTTCCTACTCCCTCCTCAACCCCCCTCCCCATGCCCTAAATAAACTCTATTCCGTACTACATCTGTCACATGGCTGAAGGGGAAGGGCTGTCTCAGCATGGCCTGCAGATGCGCCCTCCTCCTCCTCACCATACTACTGACTCTTCTTTTCTTTTTATAAAATATGACATTGTTGCCATGACTTGGATTTAGAAACTCACAGGTTCACATCTCTAGCTGCCACATGGAATTACAGCCATCACTAGACCTATCTATCCAAGCACTGGAAGATTGGTAAAGATTCCAGTTCCACTTGACGGGCAGGACCCCTTCTCCCAAAGAGGTTTGGCCATTCTCTACGGGCTTAAGGGATGGATTTTCTATGGTCCCTATGACTGGTCTTCCAGCAGATGCCCCAGTTTAGGACTCTTCAACTCTTGGGTGACCCCTCCCTCTCGGAAGCTCTTTTCTCTCTATGTTAAAGAAAAATTCCAAGCTTAGGTAGACCGTTCTCCCTTGGGCCCAGGGCCCACTCAGCCATTAGCTTCTACGTGATGACCCATTAAGTACAGACTTGGCTGCATGCTCTGTGATTATTATTCTCAGGACGCCGGTAGGAATATTTTAATAACATCCCTCATCCAATGGGCATCTCATCTTCTTCAACCATGCCTCTAGGTTCTCCTCTGGAATGTCTCCGGGAAAATCTCAAATCTCTAAAACTAACACCTGATTTAAATGCATCCAAACATATACACCTTTGCGATAAGGTTTGGCCCCAGTGCCCATTAGATAAGGACTCCAAATGACTACTTAACTGACACTCTAAACACAAACTTTTTCAGTTCTCTCGCTAGTGATGCGTTGGCCATTCCCTCCCTCCCCCCACCTTGTTCTCTCCCCCACTTTGTTTCTTTGCTCTCGCTCCTGGTTCCCCACCCCCTTGATTCTGCTGCCTCCAACTTTCCCCATCCGCCATCCGACCTTTGCTCTCTCACTCTGGGCAACTGCTGCCTGACTATCCTCAGCTCTCCACATTCTCCCTTCCTGAGACTCTGCCCCTGCAAGCTCAATTCAACTGTCTGGTGTTCTGTGGCATAGGCGCCAGCTTCCTCCCGACTGGCCACCCTGAGCCCACTCGCTCTCCCGCCTCAGCAGAGTAGCTAGGAGACAGAATGCTGCTTCAGGCACACTGCTCTCTGTCCTGTTCCCACCCCCACCCCCCCGCCCATACTCTGCTCTGCCAAGCCATAGGCACACTTGCGGTGTGGCCCTCACACTGCCCTGATTAGAATGCCACATTTCTACAGCTCCATTCTTCTAGGGTATAACACGTGACTTTCCTCTAGGCAGAGCCATAGCTTCAGCGCCATCTTAGATAAGGGCAGTCCCCAGTTCACTGCCTTTAGGAGTACAGCCTGTCAAAGTCACTTAGCAATTAAGATAAGGTTTTCATTCTATTCTGCCTTGGTAAATGATGATTTCTGACAGTAAAAAGTTAACGATCACTGCCTTAAACGTATGTTTAGCCTTGTTTTTGCTATTGTTATTAAGTCACAGTGTGCTCTCTTTATTTGCTAGATATATCTGGAACAAGTTATTAAAAAAAAAAACACAAGTTGTCTAACTCAGATATGCTTAATAGACTAGCTCTCAATCTTGACAAAGATCTGCTAAGTGTAACATTAAATATTTAAGCTTATGACAGAGACTCCCAAAGCCTAACAGTGATGGCTGCCCCCACCTCCCGAGGTCTCCGAGAAGATAATGGGCACAGTGACAAGACTGCCTGGATTGTGGTGTGATAACCACTGAATAACACTGCCTCGTTGCCTTGCCTGCTGTCAGGGCTTGGCCTACATTGTGGACAAACAGCGGATACCCAGGGAATTAAATGTCTCATATTGCCTAAGTCAAGGTGGGTCATTTCTTTCAAAAGTACCTACTCCACAAGAAAAACCTTTTTGTCTTCTGGGCCTGACGGCTAGACTGACTCTGTCCAAGTTGTCATGGAGACCACAGGGACCTGGAAACTGTTTGGGTAGTGGACTATAGACCAACCTCTGTCATTTTAATTAATACGTGACTCCTAGATTATAATTTATTCTTCCCAGATTTCTGACTACATTGACAGCTAAGGTAACTATAACTTGATAGCTAGAAAACAGACCTAGCTCCTTACTGGAAGGTAACCCACCACCTTATTTGTTCAATAGTCAATTTGTTAACTAGTTAAGACTACCAGATCTCTTATCAAAGGACAGACAGGTTTGCCTTGCTCACAGACTTCATGATAAAGGATACACAAGTTCCTATGTAAGCTTTCACAGATGTAACCTTCTGTTACTTCCTTATCTAAACTCAGTTTCCAGGGACTAAATGCTTCATATTTCCTTTCCTTGCTATGTCATTGTCCTAACATTAACCGATAGTTTTTATAAATTAGCCTAACCCTAGTAAAACATTCCATTATACGATCCACTTTTATAATCACAAGTTCAGTTTCCTTTGGTTGTCTTTAACAATAGACTTAAGGTATTTCTCATGTGAAAGTATGTGATTAACTATCATATTCATAAGGTCAAAGTTTTGAGTTTCCTTTGTCTTTTAAATGTAAACTTAAAAATGCTTTCTCGATATGCTTGCTATTCAGTCTCCTAGACAAAAGGAAAAATCCCTTCTTGTTCCTTCTACTCCACAAAAAGACTATTCATGATGTTAACAAATTTATCTCTTTTGTAAACTTATAAGCTACAGGAAACTCACTCAGATCCACCTCTCATGGACCAAATAGACTCCATCGCAGTAAGAACACCTGCCAATTAATAGTCTGAGTTCCCACTTGCTACCTATTCCAGAGTGTGGGATTCCTCTCCTGTACCCCGGGATCAGGACTCCCCTCCCCCAACCACCAAACTAAGGGTTTTAAATATACACCTAAGAACATTTTTTCTCCCAAATGTACTTAACTTTATTCTCAACCTCTAATGTGTGTGTGTGTGTGTGTGTCTGTGTGTGTGTGTGTCTGTGTCTGTGTCTGTGTCTGTGTCTGTGTCTGTGTCTGTGTCTGTGTCTGTGTCTGTGTCTGTGTGTGTTTCAGCATCTTGTCAAGTCCAGGAGTTTACTCAACATCTACATCCAGGACAGCTCCAGAGAAGCAAGCCACATATGCTCCAGTCTATTCTCACAGACACAGACACTTCTACTGGATCTGCTCCTTCCGAACCACAGACCCTGGACAGCAAGGAAACAGTCAACTCTCCTAAGACTGGACCGAGATCACCATACTCATTTTCTTAGGTTTCTCATTCTCAGAGACACATCACCTTAAAGTCGGCAGGAAGTAATTAAAGATCGTGATGACCTTATTCCTGCTTCACCATCACCTCTTTGTAGTTTTTCCTTTTTTAAATTAAACCAAAATGGAGGAATGTTAGCATTCCTTCTAGGCTCTGCCCCACTATGCCTGACTCAGTTCAAAGGGGGTTGCTTGCCCCCTCCTCACTCTCTTACTCTCTTCCCTCTCTGACCCTTCTCTCCCCGTTCCACATGTTCAAGGTCAGCCTCTACTCTGCTCCTTTCCCTCTCCCTCTCCCTCTCCCTCTCCCTCTCCACTCCCCCTCCACTCCCTTCTCTCTCTCTGCCTTTCCCTGTCTTTAAATAAACTCTATTCCACACTATATCCATCCTGGGGCTGGTCTGGTACCTCAGCAGGAATGGATGTCTCAGCATGGGCCCACAGAGGCACCCCCTTCCATCTCACCATACTGCACCTCTACAAAACATATGCCTGGTTCTTTCTTTCTTCTTCTTTTTTTTTTTTTTTTTTAAAAAAAAACACAACAAATAATACAGACCACAAGTCCTCAGCTATAAGCAGGAGTTATAGTTTGAGTTCAGGTGCTAGTTCTCTGTGCTAGCAGGCCTGTGATTGGCTAATGACTATCCTTCAAAGAAATTTGCAGCTAAGTTATTTGTGCCCAAGCCATAGAAACACTGCATGCAAGTTTCATTTTGATAAAAGCTAGTGACCGCGTTCATTTATCCCATAAACATGGATTTAGAGGCCCATCTTGTGAGATGTCCTATTCCTGTTTGACCAGTTTCCCCTGTTAGACCTGTGAATCTATCTGTAAAACTACTATCCTTCCCCACTCAGAAGAAAGAGCCCAGGGTTCCGGCCTGTGAACTCCTAGAATATTGGCCACATACTCTGTGTTATTTAAGAGCCACCCTTGTTTAGCATTCCCATGAGGGCTGATGAATCCTGAATCCTCTTTCTCTTTGTCTTGCTTTTGTGTGTGTTTGTTTGTTTTGTTCTTGTCATGGTTTGAATATGCTTGGCCAAAGGGATGGCGCTGTTTGGAGGTGTGGCCTTGTTGGAGGTGTGTCTCTGTGGGCAAGGGCTTTAAGACCTTTAGCCTAGCTCCCTGAAAGTGAGTCTTCCACTAGCAGCCTTCATATAAAGATGTAGAACTCTCAGCTCCTCCTGTACCATACCTGCCTGGATGCTGCCACGCTCCCTCCTTGATGATAATGGACTGAACCCCTGAACCTGTAAGCCAGCCCCAATTAAATGTTGTCCTTATGAGAGTTGCCTTGGTCATGGTGTCTGTTCACAGCAGTAAAACCCTGGACAGTTTTGTTTTGTATGTTTTATTTTTGTTACAGAGTTTCTCTCTACATAGCCCTGGATGTTCTGAAACTATGAAGATCAAGCTGGCCTGGAATTCAGAGATGCACCTGCCTCTATCTCCCAAGTGCTGATATTAAAGGCATTCACGTCATGTTGGGCTTTGAGAGCGACTCTTACTTAGCCCAGGATGGCCTTGAACGACCTGAGTAGCAGAAACTAGTCTCAAATTCTTGGCCCTTCCAGTTTTACCTAATAAGTGCTGGAATTACAAGTGTGCATTACCATGCTCAGCTTGACTCTCAAATCCCTTAAGACCTAGAAATCTCCCCTTTCTCCCTTCTTAATGAAGGCAGTATGGGATGTGGGATTAGATTCTGTCTTAGTCACACCCGTGTTCCCCGTGTTCCCTGGATAAGGTCTCCTCTAATCAGCAAGAAGGGCCTGCTCTTAGTCTCACCTTTAAAATAAGTCTTTATATATATATATATATATATATATATATATATATATATATATATACATATATTCTGTCTACTGTTAGATTATTTGCTTAGTATACTCCTTTTCAAGCCAACAGAGTGTAGAGGAGACTGCTTCCCTCCCCTAGAGCTCATCTGAGCAGTTTCTAAGTTCTAGGAAATCTGGAATGCCTGTTTGGTCCAAGATCACAGAATTTTAACCTTCCTTGGAGCCTCACAAGCATTATGCAATTTCAGTTATTACTGTCCCATGATGAAAGAAGAGTCAAGTACTCCAAGGTTAAGGAACACCATATGAGAGCCAGAGACACCAAAATCCAGAGAAGGAAGATGAGAAGAGCAGGGGTGTATGAAGGGTAGTGGCCATGTGGGTGAGAACAGGGTTTCAGAGAGACCCAGGTTAACCATCAAGCTGTGACTTCTCACTTCTAGAAGCTCCAACAAGTCCATCCCTGTGTCACTTTGGTAAACGTCTTGGCATCTTACGACCTCTCTTGTAAACTCTTCTAACCAGGCCTGATAGGATCTGCTTGTAAGTGCAGCTACTGTGGACGCTGAGGCATGGAGTCCAGGGTTCAGGAGCAGTGTGGGGAACACAGAGTCTGAAATTTCCATTTAAAAGAAAAGAAAAAAATGATTCTTTTTCTTTTTTTTTTTTTTCCGAGACAGGGTTTCTCTGTGTAGCCCTGACTGTCCTAGAACTCACATTGTAGACCAGGCTGGCCTCGAACTCAGAAATCCGCCTGCCTCTGCCTCCCGTGTGCTGGGATTAAAGGCGCACGCTGCCACCACCGCCCGGCGAGAAAAAACGATTCTTACCTGATCTCCCTTCAGCTTTTTTTGTTTTGTTCTTGCTTGGCTTTTCTGAGTCTGGGTCTCGCTGTGTAGTTTATTTTTGCCTTGCCCTCAGAGTCTTCCTGCCTCGGTCTTCCAAGTAGATGGACTACAGTCTCTATCACTGTGTCTTGGCCTCTTTTTTTCCGTTTTACAGTTACATCCAGTGCTAACAATAAAATAACTTCTACAGACAAAAACAAAATCATCTCTCAGATACTCCAACCTCCGGGCCTCTTTTCTGGCGGCTGACAAATCCCAGGGCTGTCGAGGCTCAGCACAGGCCCTGCACGAAGCATCTTTGAGCTCTGCCATTTATCTCCAGAAAGACACTGAATCCAGCAAGAGGGGCAGGCATGCTGACATCTGCGGGTTTTCTTTCTTTAATTTATTCCCAGGCTGCTCCCTCCCCGCCTTCATAAGCTAGTTCTTATTTCAAAGAGTCAAAGTAATAGAGTAATGAAATTCCTAACCTGGCTCTGTGCTTCCATAGCCTCTCCCCTGCTTCCTCCTTGCAGAGGGAGTTCGGAAGCACCACACCTACTCAATGTCTGACCCTCTTCCTAGAACCTTCTGAGCTCTTGCACATCTGAGATGGTCAGCGTCCTTTCTCCTCCTCTTCCTCTTCCTTTTCTTTTCAGATAGGGTCTCACTATGTTGCCTCAGCTGGTCTTGCCCTCTCTGCATAGACCAGACTGGCCCCGAACTCACAGAGATCTTCCTGCCTCTATCTCACAAGTGCTGGAATTAAAGATGTGCACCACCAGGTCACACCATATATGAAGTCTTTACATCAATGCCTGGTTTGTAATACATATTCAGTAAGTCCTAGAAGTTATTATGATCATATGTGAATTTATTTTAATAAGTCAGATAAAGTATTAAAATTCATTATAGGCTTTTAAGTAAAAAGGGAACTCTTCCTGTTTTCTGCGAGTATTGCCTCTAGGACTTGCTTTAATGAATTGCTAGAAAGAAGTGATTTATAATTACCATATTGTTGGAAATCAACTAGATACTTCAAAAAGGTGAAAAAGAACTCCATTTCTTGAGTGGGATAAGTATTCCCCTTGGGGTTCTGTTTACAAACTCAAATATTTTGTAAGCAACTGGATCTAAGACAAACCCCAGCCCTCATTTAAGTGAAACGATCATCAAGCTGTTCTGAGCTTTAAGCTTCTGCCTTGCAGACAAGGAACAACTGTTGCCCTGTGAAGTTCCCTAATTTCAGAAGTACCAGGTGAAAAATGTCTATTCCAAGTCTTTGTTTCACACATCTTTATTCCTGCACTGCATAAAACAGAGTAATGGCCAACCTATTGTACAAATATAGTCAAATTTCAACCACACATGTGTGGATTACCCAAGGCAGGTATTTAACCTACAGTGCATTCATTCTTTTTTTTTTTCCTTTTTCTTTTTCTGAGGCAGGGTTCCTCTGTGTTGCCCTGGCTGTCCTGGAACTCACCCCCAACAGTGCATTCATTTCTTGCTATTCTACTCAGCCTCTATTTTCACTGACCCCAAAACACACTCGGTCAATTCACTAAACACTCGCATTTATATTCACACAGATAAACTCACATCCACACATTTGCAGGCAGTCATGTATAACAACATCTCTCTCTCTCTCTCTCTCTCTCTCTCTCTCTCTCTCTCTC
>NC_034604.1:30087170-30132939 GCF_900095145.1 Mus pahari | reverse complement strand
CACACACACACACACACACACACACACACACACACACACACACACATTTACTTTGCCCAAAGCAGGCAGAGCTCAAAACTAGCATGTCTTGTTCTTTTTCTCCTCTCATTGGAGGCTTCCCTTTCAGAATCACACAGTGAGGGTGTGGCAGGAAGGGAGAGAGGAAGGAAGGAAATGAAATCACTGGATATATCCTGGCCCCGCAGTGCAGGCTGTGGGAAGCAGAAGGCGCTTGCCCCTGTGTGCTGGCATCCCTCCCACCATTTTACTGAAACTTGAGGGTGTTTTTCTCTCTACAGCACCCACGCTCCCTCCCTTTCTGCCAAAGCTCCTTGTTGTGACAGAGATGCCAATGTTGGGGGTGGGGAATGCAGCTAAGTAGCCTCTAGACTGAGTTACAGCTCCCCCTCCAGGAACAGTGCTGGAGGAGATAGGCTACAGACAAGTTCTGGATTTACTGGCCACCTTACAGTCCAACAGTACTGGTATGGACACAGAGCTGTATACTTCCCTGACATCCACACAGAGACACGCACACACACACAGAGAGATCTAGATCTAACAGTAATGCTCAGGGAGGAAATCCCATACCACACTGGCATAGGTCTGCAAAAGCTCTGTGAATAAGGGTACTTGCTGCCAAGGCTGACAGCCTGAGTTCAATCCTCAGAGCATGCATGGTAGAAGGAAAGATCTGATTCCTCCAAGGTGTCTTTGGACCACACTCATGCCATGGAGTGCACACACACATGCACACATGATAGACAGACAGACAGACATATAGATAGATGTGAATAAAAGCCACACATGACCCAAATCCCTCTCCTCTCATCTCTCTTTCATCTGATGGGCCAGAGAAGAGCACTGGGTGCTCCTGTAGCAAGGAGATGGTGAGTCGCTCCTTAGCCATTTGGCTTAGCATAGTAAGTAAAGAGGATGGTGAGCCTTGAGTGTCTGTCACTGTCCAGCATTTCCTAATAGAGAAAACCAGCGGCAGGACCCTTAGACTGACCCACCTCCTCCAAAGCAGCCTTTGTATGGAGGACCCTGGGGCTCTCTCTAATGGCTCCAGCAGCATACTCTAGAAAGCACAGACACAGGTTCTGGTCAGGGGCCCCAGGCTCAGCTGATAACAGAGGTCCTCAATGAGTTTGAGGCAGAAACCACATTGTGTGATGAAAAAGCAAGGACTCAGTCTCTCAAATTCTCTCAAGCTCTGGGAGAACCAGCCAATGAAAACTGAGAGCTATGGTGCGCTGGTACTCAGTTATAACTCTTAACAATAAGAAGCTAAGGCAGAAGGATTGCGAGTTCAAGGCTAACCTGAGCTATATAGTGGGATCTTGTCTCAAAAGAAACAAGGAAGGAAAAAAAAAGGGGGAGGGGAGGAAGGGATGGAAGAAGAGAGGGAAAAAGAAAGCCAGAGGATAGACATGAATGTCAGGAGACACGTTACCATCCTGATTCCCAGTTAGGAAAGCCACAAGGACATTATTATTCTACTTCGTTGGGATAGATGAGACTTTGTGGGTTCCGCATTCCACCCATGTGAACTACCACTAGATGAGTGTGCTGCCTTCCCTGCCTATATCCTCTCTACTAGGCATCTACACTAGTCCTTGAACCTTTCCATTTAAAGGCACTACTGTACTGAAGAGAAAGTTGAGAAAGCTTGGGGTTCAGAAATTTTATATGATTTGATCAGGATCAAATGACTAATAAGTGAATTCACCCCAAGGAGTGAATTGGGATCTTTCCCCTTTCTTACCAGGGCCAAGGAACCCTCTCAGCTTCCTCTGAATCAGCAGCTGGTGATCAACTGGTGTTGGGAGGGAGACGTCTTATCTGTTGACTTCTTCCAAGGGAGAAATGCAAGGGAAATGTAGCTCTAGAGTCTCTGCCCATCTTCAATACAGGACAGGGTGGACCTGTCACTTGTCCTGGGCAGGCAGTCACAGGGTGAGTTATCTAGAGCCATGTCTCCACCAGGACTTCACGCTTTTTGCCAGTGCATTGCACAGCTGCAAAACGCCCATCTCTGGACATCCAAAGCATGTGTCAATTGAGAAACATTTTTTAAAATAATAAGCACGTGGTGATGCAGGCTGTTTACTCTGGCCAGTGTGCTGTCTAAATTGGTCAGCATGGAACACCCTCCTTCTTCCTCCAGCTCCTCCCCATCCCAGGTCTTGGCTGTTACCCACGTGCTCTGGCTGGAAAGCCTTTCTCTCATCCCTTCAGGCTGGGGATGTCTGCACTGTCTGCAAGATTCAACCTGCAAACTGAGCTGTTTGCCCAGAGTTAGAGTTTAGAGGTCTCACCTAGGTCAGGCTGTGTGTGTGTGTGTGTGTGTGTGTGTGTGTGTGTGTGAGTGTGCATATGCGTGTGCATGTGTGTATGTGTCTCAGTCAGTAAAGTGCCTGCCATGCATGAGGACCTGAGTTCTAAACTCTGCACACAGAAGAAGGCTGTGTGAGGGCAGTGCACACCTGTAATCCTAGCACTAGGGAAACCAAGATAGGACTCTTGGAGCCTGTTGGCCTGCTAGTCTAGCCGAATTGGTAAGGTCTGAGTTTAGGATGCTCCTATCCCAAAAAATAATGTAGAGAGCAATTAAAAAAAAAAACTGGTGGGGAAGCACCCTCATAGAAGCAGAGGAAAAGGGGGTTGGGATGGGGGGGTTTATGGAAGGGAAACCAGGAAGGGGAATAACATTTGAAATGTAAATAAATAAAATAATCCATAAACAATAAAAAAAAAAACCACACCTGATGTCAACCTCTGGCCTCTATATGCACCCACCCACCCACCCACCCACCCACCCCCACACACACACACATATACACACAAAGATAAAAACAAAACAGAAAGTCAGGGAGGGATCAGAATAGTCTCTAAACCGCTAAAAACATCAAAGATCAAATCATAAGATTACTATCTAGCCGGGAGCTTTCTTGTAGAGAACTCGGGTATATCATTCCCCTGGGAAATAATCCAAATGGGCCTATCAATCACTTACTCAGGAACATATCCCTCAAGAAGCTGTCTGTCCTAGATTTTAAGAAACAGTGCAAGGGAAGGCATGGTGGCACACACCTTTAATCCTAATATTCAGAAGGCAAAAGCAGGTGGATCTCTGCGAGTTCAAGGTTAGTCTGGTACACTTAGTGAGTTTCGGGCATGCCGGGGCTATGCTCTGATACCCTATCTCAAAAAACAAAACAAAACAAAACAAAACCAGCAACAACAAAAAGGATAGTATAAATAGAATAAAGGCTACCTAAAACTTAGGCTGACTCATGGTCGCTCTAGCCCCTGCTCGGTCTCACCCTGGATAGCGGTTTCCTTCCCGGTGTTCACTTGGTCACTGTCCACTCTCACCCTGGACAGGCCCTCCCTTTACCTTGTAATAAATTCCACCTAACTCCTACTTTCTGCGTGCCTTGCTTGAAGTCTTCCAATGGAAACCACAAGACTGAAGAGCTGAAGGGAAGCCAAAGCAAATAGTACCAACAGGAAAGGAGATCCTTCCCTTAAAGGTTCTAGTGGCTCTTTATCACAACTATGAACTGTTTTGAGGTTGGTGGAAAGTCATTCTTGAAATACAACTGCAGTCTTCCCTGCTATTCTCTTTAGTCTTATAGAGAGGACACTACATTTTTTGAATGACAAAATTTTAGGGTTTCCTTGTTGGTATCTGCCATTGTTTATTTGTTTTTAAACAGGGTCTCACTCTGAGGGCTGGGATTAACAGGGATGACAGATGAATGTTGTTGTGCCCAGCTAATGATAGCATTTGCTTATATTTGACTCTGTGTGTGTGTGTGTGTGTGTGTGTATGCACAGGAAAAATTATAGAGCAGGTAAAAGATTTAAAAGAGGACATGGTGGGGAGTGGTTGAAAGAAAGCATAAAATCCCCTAGACACAGAGTTACAGACCACTATAACCCACCATGTGCATGCTAGGAAATTAAAGTGGCTCTTCTGGAAGAACACTCAAGGCTCTTAACTGCTAGTGTATTAGCATCCTGAGCTGAACAGAGAGGTTCTTGGCTTTTGACAAAGACCAAGAAGAATAATTCCGTTTCTACCCAGAGCTTTGCTTTGAAAAACGTAGGGCATTCTCAGGCTGAGTATAGAGAGCTGTTAGTAAAGTGCCTGCTCTAGCATCATACAAAACAGACATGGTAGCACATGCTTATAGTCTCAGAACCTGGGAGGCAGGGGGCAGGGGGCAGGGGAATTAGAAGTTGAAACTTGGGCTAGCAAAATGGCTCACTGAACCAGTGAGAGCACTTTCCCTGCAGTCTGATGACTGAGTTTGAATGCCCCAAATCATTCTCCGACTTTCGCACAGTGCTTTCTCTTGCATATACATACAAAATAATTTATAATTTATTTATTAGTTCAAGGTCATCCTTGGCTACTAGCCAGTTTAAATCCAGCCTGAGCTATGTGAGACAACCAAAAGAAGCAAAGAAAAGCAGAGGACACTTCAAACTCGTGCAATAACTAGGGGCTAGACATTTCCAACCTTAGGTTTCCTTAAAAAAAATATTTATTTAAGTCATTACTGTGTGCACACATCCCACAATGCAGGTACCTTTGCCAGAAGAGAGCATCGGATACCCTGGAACTGGAGTTATAGCTAGTTGTCAGTGGCCATGCAGGTACTGGGAATCTGGGAATCAAACCCAGGTTCTCTGGAAGAGTAGCCAGTACTGTCCATCACTGAGCCATCTCTCCAACTCCTGTGTTCAGTATCTTGGGGATGGCAACTAAAACTAGTCACTTCCCTGAGCTTTACGGTCTGTTTAGGAACAGAGAGTTTGAACTTGTAAGATAATGGTGACTACATAAACTGATCCAGAAAGGTGAGGACCCACATGACAGCTGCCAAAGATTTCAACAGAAGATGCCCGGTGCACTGCCTCAGTGAGCAGGGAGAATCTGAGTAAAGCCAACGGCATCTTCATTAACAAGAGATCTCAGGAATGAAGAGGCTAGGGGCTGGAACATAAGCACCCAGTTGCTGACTGCACAGTGGCAGTGGCTTCTATTCCCGCTTTCTCCTCCTCCTCCTCTCCTTCCTTTGTGCTACTCACATTTTATAAAGCACTCTCTCATAAATTACCCCATGTAGGCATGGTGCTACACCACTGATCCCAGGGAGTTGAGAGGCTAAAGTAGAGAGACCACTGTGAGTTGAAGCTCGATCTGTGGTGTGTGATACCATCTCAAAACAAAGCAAGACAAAACAGGGCCAGGGATACAGCTTCCTTGGTAGAGTTCTTGTTTAGCATGCACGAAGCCTGGGCTCTTTCCCCAATACCACATTGAAACTTGGCATAGCTTGTAAGCTCAGAATTGAGAGATGGAAGCAGGAGGACCAGAACTTCAAGGTCATCTTTGGCTATATGGAGAGTTAAGGCCAGCTAGACTACCTGTGACCCTGCATCAAATAATAGAAAGCTTAGAACAAACAATCTTACACGGCATTTAACAATAACCCTGTGATTAGTTGGGGCAGATGATACTGATTCCATTTCATGACTGAAACAAATAGGCTCAGGGTATTTAAATTGCCCAAGTCATAGAAGAAAAACTGGAAGCCACTGTTCGGACTTCCAGCACAGCTTTCCTTGCTGTGGGGAGAAGAGTGGATAATTCAGACAGAACGGAGGAAGAAAGAAGCGGGGAACACAGCGCCGTTACATGTCAGCAACTCTGAGCATCCCTTTGAGGAGCTTGAGCATTCTGTCTTCTCCTCTAATTAGTACACGCCCGTCCAGATCACAGGTCCAGCTCAGGAAGAGGAGAGAGTTACTGGCAGACAATCTTAACACGGCAGAAAGCTGCAAGAGAAATCCACCATGTCTACAATCTCATTAGCACTACGGATCCACACACATGCCGCAGACCTGCAGGTTGTCACTTGCACGCTACTAAGCCTGAGGCCCGAAATAAATTAGTTTGCGTCTCAGAAAAACAAAGCTATGTTGCTCATGTTAAGTATTTCTGTGGATTAAAATGCCTTGTACTGATCTGTGGGTCGGCTCTTTTCTCAGGATGCTGCTGAGTGCTTAGAAGGGTTATCTACCACACCCTCCACACAAACCCACCTCTTGGCCCTGCTCCGTTGCTCTCCAGTGGGGACTGGCCACCTACCTGTCGTCTATCAGAGCGGAGCACTGAGGCTCCGTGTAGGGAGCTTTAGCATCTGTTTTTGGACTGTTCTGCCTTCTGGGGTTGCCCTGGCAACCAACTGCCTGAATGTGTTTCTTAGAAAAGCCTGGGAGTGAGGGAGGAGGGAGGCAGGCACTGAAAAGAAAATGTAGGGAATCGGCCAGGCATTCTCTGTCTTCCCTCCTCCGAGTCACCACTATCCTTATCTTCTCCAGGTCAACAGGACCAGTCAGAGGCTTTCCTTGAAAACTGTGTGTGTGTGTGTGTGTGTGTGTGCGCGCGCGCGCGCGTGCGTGCGCATGTAGCCCTGCTGTGGAATCCAATAACTAGCCAGGCACAGTGCTACATGTCTATAAACCCAGCACTTAGTTGGTAAAGGTTGAAAGATCATTTCATGTTCAATATCCTCCTAAGCTACACAGTATTTTGAAGCGAGTCTGCGCTACACTAGATCCTGTTTTAAACAAACCAGGGTTGGAGAGATGGTTCAGTGGTAAAGAATACCTGTTGCTCTTGCAGAGGGCATGGTTTGATTCCTAGTACCCACATAGGGGATCAAAACCACCTGGTACTCTAGTTTCAGGGGACATGAGTTCCAGTTCTGACCTCTGTAGGCACCAAGCACATCTATGGTGCAAACACATACATGCAGGTGAAGCATTCACACACAAAAAAGTATAGTAAATAAATCTAACTTAGGGCTGGAGAGATGGATCAGTGGTTAAGAGCACCTACTGAGCTGGGCATGGTGGCACACGCCTTTAATCCCAGCACCGGGGAGGTGGATTTCTGAGTTCAAGGCCAGCCTGGTCTACAAAGTGAGTTCCAGGACAGCCAGGGCTACACAGAGAAACCCTGTCTCAAAAAAACAAAACAAAACAAACAAACAAACAAAAAGCACCAACTGCTCTTCCAGAGTCCTGAGTTCAATTCCCAGCAACCACATGGTGGCTCACAACCATCTGTAATGGGATCTCATGCCCTCTTCTGGTGTGTCTGAAGAGAACAATAGTGGTGTACTCATATGCATAAAATAAATAAATAAATCTTTTAAAAAATAATTCTAATTTAATAAATAAATCTTTTTTAAAAATAAATCTAATTTTTAAAAAAAGCCAGGCAGTGGTGGTACACATCATTAAGTGCTCACCAGCACTCAGGAGGAGAGGCAGGCAGATTTCTGAGTTTGTGGCCAGCCTGGTCTACAGAGTGAGTACCAAGACAGCCAGGGCTACACAGAGAAACCCTGTCTTGAAAATAAATAAATACATGAGTAAATAAATAAGAACAAAACCAAACAATCCTAACCTAGTACAATGCCCGGCACATAGGCACAAAGAAACTGCTGTTGAATGGATAAGAGACTGACTGAGAACATAGCGATCTGACAGAAGCAGCAGCAGAAGCAGTGGGGAGCTTTGCAAGCACTGGCTGGAGGAAACAGCAGTATCTGATATGATTCTGCTTCGTCTACGGTGGAGGCTGTGGAGAGGAAGGTAGGCCAGGGCGAACCAGGACAGACTCAAATGCTGAGTTAATACATCTGGGCCAGCACACTTAAAGCAACACGTCAAGAAGACAGATCTGACCAGGTGTGGAGGACGGGCTAGGAAAAACCAGCAGGCAGGGGAATTAGTCGGGAGACCGTTTTGACAGCCCAGGTTTGATGTGTAAAGGGTCTAGACAAGAGCGGTGATGGGGGAAATGCGGGAAAGAAATAAACCACCCGATTCTGTTGGATGGCTTCTCCCTGCAGCCTAGCAACATCACCTGCTGCCTAACCTTGGTTAATTAGGACCCTGTGGTTGTCATCTGAGCTGCCTGGTCACAGAGTTCTGTGCCTTGCAGATGCTTACTGCCAGCTAGGGTGCTGCTACTACCGACAGGGACTGAGTGGAATTGGTGGGGTGTTGCAAGCCAAGGACAGCATTCCCTACAGTCCTAAGGTTCACTCTGCATCAGTAGATGTGTCACATAAAAAGATATGACTCCCTGTTCAGATAACGTTGGGAAATTCCAGGTTAATTCTATGGGAAGCAAAAAAAAAAAAAAAAAAAGATAGCTTCTTTACTAGAATATGTCAAGGAGGGCATATGTTTGTCAACTTAAAATGGAAATTGGAATCTTTTTACTGCCACACCCTAAAAGAGCACTCACAAACAGCTGGAGGATTCTGGAATCAGATCTGCTTGTCTCTCTTCCTGCAGGATGCATCTGGACTGCATATGTTGAGCACATTGCCTGCGCATCCTTCGTCCCTCCTTAGAGCAGTAACTTCACCCACAGCATTAACTCAGCAGCAGTATGGAAGCTGCTTACAGGCTCTAGCTCTGAAGAATCTGCTGCAATCGAATCCTAGTTCTACTAACTCATAGCTGCCTAACCCTGGTGTACTTTCAGTTCATTTATGTACACAACAGGGGAAATATGAAGCCTTCTTCAGTGGGGTTTGACGATTGCACCAGGGAGTTAAACCATCCAAAACGCTTTGTACTAGGCCTGGTACAAAGGGACCCCTCAATTGTGAGCTACTGTTCTTGTTTATTGTTGTTTGTTTTGTCTCATATAGCTATGTAGTCTATGATAAGAGCCCAATCCCTTCTGGGTGGTGGTGGTGCACCTTTTAGTCCCAGCAGTAGGGAGGCAGAGGCAGTTGGACCTTTGAGTTCAAGGCCAGCCTGTTCTACAGATTGAGCTCCAAGATAGCCAGGGCTACACAGAGATAAACCCTGTCTCAAAAAACAAAACAAGGGCTGGTGAGATGGTTCAGTAGGTAAGAGCACCTGACTGCTCTTCCGAAGGTCCGGAGTTCAAATCCCAGCAACCACATGGTGGCTCATAACCATCCATAACAAGATCTGACGCCCTCTTCTGGAGTGTCTGAAGACAGTTACAGTGTACTTACATATAATAAATAAATCTTTAAAAAAAAAAAAACAAAAAACAAAAATCAAAAATGAGTGAGAGAGAGACAGACAGACAGACACTAAGTCCTGCAACCATAGTTCTGAACCAGAGCAGGGCAATCTGGTGAGGTGTGAAGAGGGGAAAACAACAATCAGATTCTCTTCGAAGAATTAGGAATGAAATGCGGGGCCAGGGAACTAGTGGTGGAGCTAAAGCTGAAGGCATGGAGAATTGCAGCAAGGATTTGTCCTCATTCTTTGTGCCCAAAGTTTTGGCTATCCTTGTGTCTTAGTTCATTTTTTATTGCTATAAAAGTATGCTTAAAGGTCTAAAGAGATGTTAAAAGCATGTACTGTTTGTTCTTGCAGAAGACCTGAGTTCAATGCGCAGCACCTGTGGGACCGTGGGTGTGTGGAAAAGAGGGGAGTGGGAGAGAACCCACATCCCGCCAGAGTTTCGGTGCTCTGGGTGGGCGGTCACAGGAGGACTGCCGCATGCTTTCCACGCGGCCCTGGGTGGGCATCTGGCTGTGTGAAGCCACTGACCCCACACAGCGGGTGGTGGACAAGGGGCAGCCCCAGGTACCAGGTTCTCAGCCTCCAGCTTCCTACACTGGATACCTCGGAGGAGCTGAGAACAGAATAGGGGCCCCAGGGCGGCATTCGGCCCTGGGGATGAAGGGAAGAGAGGGCAGGGGGAGAGGGGGCATTGGATGGTTCCGATGAGGGCGAGAGTCCTCGGTCCGGTCCGTGGCTGCAGTGTAGGATGGCCTTCTGGCGGGAGGTTAGATGTGGCTCTCTAGGAGAAAGCCTATCCCATCGTTGGAGCACGGAGGGCCTTGATGTACAGAGACAGTCTATGGTTTTAGAGCTTTATTGTAGAAAGGCAGGGGGAAAGGAGAGAAGGTAGAAAGAGAGAGAGGGAGACTGGTCATGGCCACGTGGAGAGAGGAGGGAAGGGAAAGAGAGCTAGAGAGTAAGAAAGGTGAAAGCTTCAGAGAGCGAGGAGGGGCCAAGCAGCCCCTCTTATAGTGGGCTGTGTTATCTCGCTGTTGCTAGGTAACTGTGAGGAGGAGTCTAGCCAGAAGGCCAGAAGCTTGGGACAATGTCTAAGTGACTGCTAGCCACACACCTCTCCTGTCGGGGCTGTGGGGACAGTAACTTCGACAGGAACCAGGGTTCCAGAAGACATGATCGAATGCCTTCTGTTCCATGTAGGTGGAAGTCACCATCCACCGGGTCCCACCGGGGTTCTCCAGCTCGGCTGGAGACCAGGCTGTTTGTGCATAGCCCATTGCCCCACAAGTACCCATGTTAGGTGGCCCAAAACTTCGTATAACTCCAGCTCCAGGAGGCTTTGGGATCTGATACCTCTGGCCTCCACAGGCACCTGCACTAATAATACCCATAGAGACAAACACATAATTAAAAATAAATCATTTTCTAAAGTATGCTTGAGCATAATATATTGAGTATATATTTATATTGAGTATAATATAATTGAGTGTACATTTTTAGATTTATATTTTTAAAATGCAGAAATTGGGCTAGGCATGGTGATCTGCACCTTTAATTCTAGTATGTGGGAGGCAGAGGCAGGCAAATCTCTGCCAGTTTGAGGCTAGACAGGGTACATAGTGAGACCCTGTCTCAAAAAACAAATCAAGAGATCGCCAGAGATTTAGTTTGACAATTCTGAAATTCAGAAGTTCAAGATTAAGGATCTGACATCTACTGACAGCTTCCTGATCCTTTCTCTTCTTGTTCTCCTTCTCTTCCTCTGCTTCCTTTTTATGTGTTTTTGTTTTAACAGGGTCTTTTTTGTTGTTAATTTTTTTTTTTGTTTTTTGAGATTGGGTTTCTCTGTGTAGGCCTCCCTGGCTGTCTTGGAACTTACAGTGTACCAGGCTGGCCTTGCTTGAATTCTTTTTTTTTTTCTTTTTTCTTTTTTCAAGACAGGGTTTCTCTGTGTAGTCCTGGCTGTCCTGGAACTCACTTTGTAGACCAGGCTGGCCTCGAACTCAGAAATCCGCCTGCCTCTGCCTCCCGAGTGCTGGGATTAAAGGCGTGTGCCACCATGCCCCACTTGGCCTTGAATTCTTGATCTTCCTGCCTTCACCTCCCAAGAGCTGGCATTACTGATGTGTACTACCATGCTTGGTTTATGGGGTGCTGGGTATTGAACCCAGACCTTCAAGCATGATAGGCAAGTGTGCTACCAACTAAGCTCCAACCTCCTATTCCTTCTACTTTAAAAAAAGAAAAAAGAAAAAAAAGAGGGCGTCAGATCTTATTACAGATGGTTGTGAGGCATCATGTGGTTGCTGGAATTTGAACTCAGGACCTTCAGAAAGGCAGTCAGTGCTCTTAACCGCTGAGCCTTCTCTCCAGACCCATGAACTTGTATCTGAGTAGTCTATACCCTTTGTGACTTTGTAGGTAGGCAGCACCCTGATACCTAGCTTAGGTTTTGAAAGTGAATTTGGGTGTAGGGAAGCTGGTAGATGCCTTCAGGTATGCTAGGAGCACAGTCTTGGATTAGAGCTTTTTTGCCTGCTTTGTCACACACTTCTCTCTGGGGAAATCCAGCAGCTGTGATATGGTAGGGTTCAATATTCTGCCCTAATATGGTTTGACAGCAGCTAAAAGGCTGGAATGGGAAGATCCTAAGGCTGAAAATCCCTTAGTGGAGGTGTGGTTACCATGGGCTAAGGAATGGCCAAGTCTCAGGCCACACAATTATCTGACACTTCGAGTGTCAGGCATAAGCCATGGTAAGAGGCATCTCTTCCTTTCCTTGCCTTCAGGCGGAGTCTGATCCTAAGTGTTCCCTGGCAGACAATGGGTCTGTCTGTTTTGTTTTCCTTCTTAGATCTGCCCCATCTCTCTCCTGCAACTCTGACAATGGCAAGCAGTTTCTTCACACTCACTCCCCTGTTCCCGATTCCTGGGATTCACTTCCCTTCTCTTTGCCCTCTGCCTAGCGAGCATCATTACAGAATCCCTCTGAGAGGGTTCCTTTTGCCATGCTGGGATTTGAACCCAGGCCCTCATAGCTACTAGGGAAGCACACTGTCACTGAGCTATATACCCAGCTACTCTCCTTTGTTCACATTATAGGATAAACAATTTCTTCATTATAAGAGAAAATGTTAACCAGGGCTATACAAAGAAACCCTGTCTCAAAAAACCCAAAAACCAATAACCAAAAACCAAAGAGAGAGAGAGAGAGAGAGAGAGGGAGAGGGAGAGAGAGAGAGAGCAAGAGAAAATCTGAAGGAAAAGAGACAGGGTCTCATGTGATCTAGCTTGCTTCAAACTTCCAGTTTAGCCAAGGATGACTGGCCATCCTGGCTTCACCTCCAGAGTGCTGGGATTACAGGCATGCACCACCATGAGTAGGGAAGTGACCTGTTTTAGTGTCCCCACCCATTTACCCACCCCAACCCTCTCAATGGAGAAGCTAGCAGAGTTGTCCAGGAAGAAGTTAATGGGGTTGTCCATTAAATGCAACAGCTGCCAGAACAGTGGGCAGAGGGCCTCAACCCATTTATTACAAACTGCAGCCTCCATCGTGTATTTCACCTTTTTATTTTCGTTCCCGTACGGTGTTACATCCAGATTACTGAAGGATAACTCCTGGCCTGAGAATCATTCTAGTTTACACTGATGACAGATTGTGCATCTGCACAAAGGCCTGAGAAGGTGAGAGACGGGGCAGTGCGAACGGCAAGAGCATCCGTCTCTCAAAGCCCTGCCCAAGCAGAAGAAAATGATGCTCTTTTTAAAAAGCTCTGGTTGGGGCTCTGGAGAGTTGGGTCAGCACTTACGAGGTTTTGGTGCTGAGCAGAAAGCCCAGGTTCAGTTCCCAGCACCCACATGTCGGTTTACAACCATCTGTAACTCTAGTTACAGGAGATCCGATGCCTTCTTTTGGCCTCTGCAAACTTCTGCACACATGTGACACACACACATATACTCATACACACAGAAATGCTTTAAAAAAGCAGTCCTGAAATTCCAGCAGGAGGAACTGCAAGTTGGCATACCAGGTGTTGTGCAGAATATATGTAATCCCGAATTTGGTAAGAGGAGGGACGAAGATCAGAAGTTTAAGGCCATTTCTGTTGTACATAAGATGTGTGTGTGTGTGTGTGTGTGTGTGTGTGTGTGTGTGTGTGTGTTTTAGACAATTATCACTTGAATAAAAGAAACAACACTGAATAAATTGGGACATAGCTAAAGAGTTGGGTATTATTCTCCTAGAACGCATGATGTCCCAGTTTAATACCTAGCACTGGAAGACAAAAATACAGACCTGATTGTGAAATCTTTCTGGATAACAATTGACTATTATTGTAACATTTTACAGCAGTGTCACAAAATCTAAAGGTTACTCTCAGGAAGATTGCTGTTTTATGTCGCCTTAGTTTCCAAGACAGGGTGTCTCTATGTAAACTAGGCTGGCCTTACATCTGGTCTGAGCACCCTGACAGTTGTGATTACAGACACGTACAGCCGCACCTGATCCGTTCCTGAAGACTGGCCCCAGAACCACTCAGAGACCAGTCATTTCCTGGTCCTGTCTTTCACTGGGGTTTATTAGTTAGTTATATTCTTTGCTGTTTGTACCAATTTAGAATGAAGACAATAGAACCACTTTATATTACAGTATAGGAAAATGCTAGCATAAGTCAGCTCCACACAATCTAGTCAATTGTAGGAATACAGTTTGATTAAAGCATAAATTCTGAGTTAGCACAGAAGTCTGCCTTCAATTTTTCCTTCTTCCTGCAGCTCCCAGGTTTCATGATTTGCTGAGAAGACAACCACAAATACTAAGAGCCATGGTGTGCTAGACTATTCTTCCTAGTACAACCTTCAGATTCATAGAAAAAATGCCTCCTTGCATGTGTGGTTTTCCAACATTCCCAGATAGTTTTCTGAATACTATAGTCATCAGCGTATTCAAAAGAGCTGGTCTGATTAATACTTTTAATACTGATTTACAGCCTTTTTTTAAAAAAAAATAAATTTATTTATTCCCTTTATAGCCCAATATCAGCCCTTCCTCTTCTCCCAGTACTCCCTCACAAGTCCTCTCTCCCCATTCCCCTTCTTTTGAGGTCTAAACATGAGATTCAAGATCTCTCTCTCTCTCTTTTTTTTTTTTTTTGTTTTTTGTTTTGGTTTTTCGAGACAGGGTTTCTCTGTATAGCTCTGGCTGTCCTGGAACTCACTTTGTAGACCAGGCTGGCCTTGAACTCAGAAATCCGTTTGCCTCTGACCAGATCTCTTAAGAATAAGGATCAGCCAGGCATGGTGGCGTGCGCCTTTAATCCCAGCACTCAGGAGGCAGAAGCAAGCGGATTTCTGAGTTCGAGCCCAGCATGGTCTACAAAGAGAGTTCCAGGGCAACCAGGGCTACACAGAAGAAAAAAAAAAAAACAAAACAAACCATCAAAAAAAAAAAGTAAGAATCATGCAAGGCATGGAAGCACATACTGGGGAGGCAGAGGCAGACCTCTGTGAGTTCAAGGCCAGCCTGGTCTACAAAGTGAGAGCAGGACAGTCAGGAATTGTTACACAGAGAAACCCTGTCTCAAAACACCAAAAAGAAAGAAACCAAAAAAACAAAACAACAAACAAACAAACAAAAAAGTCAACAACACCCCCTCCAAAAAAAAGAAGAATCAGGACTCAGTGTCATTGGAAAAAATGTGAGTAAGCTGACGTATATGCTAGAGAGTAGGAATATTTGAGATGTGCCCTAACCCTTTTATTTAGCATGTTGATAAACACCTACTGTCCTGTTACTATGAAAACAGATCTTGGCCTATTCCAAGTGGTGTGGGAAGAAAGAGTTCTTTGCCTCTTTAACTTACTCCATTCCCATTAAATCTCTACCCTGAGAGCTCAAAGCCCTCAGAAGAGGAGGGAGAAGGGGGAGACAGACAGGATGGAGGACAGCAGGAGAACAAGGCCCTCTAAAATAACTGAACAAAGCTCATGAACCCGCAGAGACTGAAGCAGCAATCACAGGGCCTATAGAAGGCTGTACCAGATCCTGTGCACATACACTATAGCTTTCAGCTTAGTGCTTTTATGAGACTCCTGCATATGTAAACAAGTGGATTTCTGATTCTTAGGCCTTCTCTCTCTTTTTTTAAATTTATTTATTTATTTATTTATTTATTTATTTATTTATTTATTATATGTAAGAACACTGCAGCTGTCTTCAGACACTCTAGAAGAGGGAGTCAGATCTCCTTACGGATGGTTGTGAACCACCATGTGGTTGCTAGGATTTGAACTCAGGACCTTTGGAAGAGCAGTTGGGTGCTCTTACCCGCTGAGCCATCTCACCAGCCCCTCTTAGGCCTTCTCTTGGGGTCTTTTATTTTTCTGTTGGTTTGACTTGTCCAGCTTCAACATGATGGTTTGTTTTATCTTAAGATATTTTATTTTGTTAGGTTTTATTATCTCTTAGAAGCCTGTTCTTGGGCTGGTGAGATGGCTCAGTGGGTAAGAGCACTAATTGCTCTTCAGAAGGTCCTGAGTTCAAATCCCAGCAACCACATGTTGACTCACAACCACCTGTAATGAGATCTGACACTCTCTTCTGAACTCGTCTGAAGTCAGCTACAGTGTACTTATGTATAATAATAAATAAATCTTAAAAAAAAAAAAAAGAAGCCTGCTTTCTAGTGATATACAGTGGGTTCCTATGGGAGAGGAAGTGGGGAGGACTTGGAAGTAGAGGGAGGGTAAATTTTATTCAGACTATATGAGAAAATAATCTATCTTTAATAAAAGGTGTGGGGGGAGTTCATGCTTATCCCTCCCAGACAAAATCAGACTCAGATCTCACAGGGATTAATAATAATAGTGGAACAGAAATAAAGGGCTAGCAAGGGCAGAGTGAGGAGGGTAGAAAGAGACAGTCTCAAAATGTAATTCTGGCTGGCCTGGAACTCATTATGTAGACCAGGATGACCTTGGGAACAAAGAGACACTCTTGCCTCTGCCTCCTGAGTGCTGTGAGGCCCTCATCATAAGACCTAGCAGGTTCTACTTCTTGATCCAGGAAAATCAGGATATGAGTACTTGCAAGCGTATTGTTCCTTATAAAGTATCCTGTAGGTGACAGGTGACATGACTAATGTATGCTCCTACCCAGCTCAGATCTTGACACTTGGGAGCAGAGCCATTAACATTCTTCCCTCACTCAGACAGCTCTCTTCAACCCTTGTTAGTCTCAGTTTCTTTCCTTCTGACTTTTTCATCAAGAGCAGCAGCAGCTTCCTTGTTCCCAGAACCTTTTCTTCTTTACAGAGAATTTAAGGAGGCCTGTCGCCAAGAGACTTGCCAGACAACTTTTGATTCTCAATGAAGAGGCTGCACCACCTGCTTTGCAGCAAGCGCCTCCTACAGACAAACTTTAGGATTGAGCCAGAGCCAGGCGAGATGCCTGAGATGCGGCCTTCTCTCTGGTCTCCAGGACAATCTGCAATGGTTGGGACTTGCTTATGGAAGTGCTCCTGTTGAGTCCCCCAACTTACCCCTATTTTGGGGTTTAAGCTATTTCAATAAGACAAGTCAGATGGAACTACAGGGTAAAAATTGCCAAGGAAAAACACCCTTGTCCTGACTTGATCCCAAGCTAGGGAACCAGGGCCAAGAGAAACAAACATACCAATCTCTGAACATGAAATCCCACCAATCCCTGGGCTTGCTCCAAGCTCAGGACTTGAAATTTCAACAATCCCCTGGAAATCTCCACCCTGAAAAACCTCACCCCACAAAGTCCTACATAAGCCTGTCTCCTACTCAGTTCCTCCCTTCTCACCCAAGCAGGGGCAGCCACCTTGTGTCCATCCCAACAAATCTCTTGTGTGAGGTTGTGCAGTGTAACTTTGTGGTATTTCCTGGCTCCCAACTGCCAGGATACCTTTCCCCTCAGAGCTACAGCATCTCCACTGGGAAGCTTTTCCTTTTAGAGTTGTAACATTTTCATAGCAGAAGCCTGTGCCCTCAGAGCAGTAACACGGAACAGGACCTGGGCCAGACAGAACAGGAGCTTATTTACTGCTCCTCTTTCATTCTGATACTGTGAGAAAACAAGAGGGAACTCTCGGAAGTGGGAATTTTTGGTTTCACTGGAGACTCAGCTGTGTCATGTGGTGTTTTTCGGGAAGCTGTCTTATGAGAGGATGTTTAGTTGAGAATAAGTATGTGGTGTTTTTCTGGAAGCTGCCTGGTGGAAGGGCATGTGATGTTTTGCTGGAGCAGAGACTTGAGAGGACAAGTGATGTCTGGAAAGAGTATAAGCATAACCCAACAGAGAGTGGATGATGGCCTTGCATTGGTTTGCCTTGCAACTCTTTGCTGGTCTTCACTTGTCATGACTTCATAAGGGAGAAACACACCCAGGAACTTCTGGTGGTATTCTGGTTGCTTCTGGCTGCTTCCAGGGACTTGTGCTGATCCATGGAGGAGCCTCACAGTTCCTTTTGAATGGAGATGCCACTGCTGAGTCATGTTTGGTGTTTTGGTAGTGAATTGAACTGCTGACAATGAAGATTAGAGTCGCCCCAAAATACTACTTTTAAATAGGTCCACAACTCCAGTTTCTTATTAACCTTCCTTTCCCCTACTTCTGGTGGGAGATAGGCTAGAAGAGAGGTCGAAATATTAGAGATCCATAGTTAAAGTAGGTTTTTAAAAATCAAACCCTTCAGCCGGGCATGGTGGCTCACGCCTTTAATCCCAGCACTTGGGAGGCAGAGGCAGGCGGATTTCTGAGTTCGAGGCCTGCCTGGTCTACAAAGTGAGTTCCAGGACAGCCATGGCTACACAGAGAAACCCTGTCTCAAAAAACAAAACAAACAAACAAAAATCAAACGCTTCAACTCTCCATTTCACAAATGTCCTGAAGGCTAGAGAGGGGCAGAGGTTTTGGTGGGAACACCATCCAAATCTCTAGTATTTATTATGAGCTGCCATCTGTTCAACTATGTAGCAGGTACTTAAAATTTACTAGCCGAAAATTATTTTCTTAAGCAGTCTATAGATTTTAATAAGAGAGTTACAATGCCTGTAAATTCAGGGAGGAATGACATTGGTAAATGAAAACTCAGCTTTGCTTTCCCCTCTGGTATATAATAGTTTCCACCAAGGTTAAACCTTTCATCTTGCATCTTGGAGGGAAACTTCTGAAGATAAAGATGCAAAACAGGAAATGAAACAACAGGATATTTTAGTACTGGGTGTTCACAAGGAGTGAAATAACAGAATATTCTAAGGGGAGGTGACACACTCCATCCTACAGAGTAACTAGTTAAAACAGGAAGTAAACTCAAAATAGCTTAGGAAGTTCATGAAACTGACCAGATTCATTAGGCCTCTCTGCCTCACCTCCAAGAGTATATAACCAACGAAGACCGCTGAGAGTCACTCTGAGACAAGCTGAACTCCTTAGAAGAGTCATAGACCAAAGAGCTTGGAGACCTATAAGAAGTTCAGACTAACTGTGGCACCTGGAAAGGACAATCTCCAGCCTGTTGGGCTACTCAGGCTGTGCAGTGTGCTCCAGGTTTTCTGCTTTTGTGAGCTGTCATCTATGGTTAATAACACTTGTTGCTCTTGCAGAAGACATGGGTTTGATTCCCAGCACATATGGTGGTTCATAGGCATCCATAACCCCAATTTCAGGGGATCCAACAGGTATTCATGTGGTACATATACATCTATGCAGGCAATTGTACTTATATGAACAAAGCAAAATAAACAGGACAGAAAAACAATATTTAAACTAAGCAAAACCTCAGTGGTTAACCAAGTTGGATTTTTGGGGGTATAGTACTTTGTGCTATCATTAGTTCCTTCTCTGGTGTGGATAGATACTTGTTCATATCTACCCAGGAATAGTGTCATACAATGTCCTTTCCTACCAAAGGCCACTAGATTTATGCTTGGGTACTCTCAAGTTACCCAGGCATGAGATAATCGGGCCAAGTCCTCTGCCACCTAGGCCTCAGTTCTGTCATCTCCTTTTCCCTCTCTTATGGCCTATATTCACTCCTCATACTTGCTTCTGTAGTAAATCCAGAGAGGCACAGGAAAACAGCCTGCCTGGGATCATATGTTAGCAAGTCCTCTTCGGACAGGACAACAGTCACAGCAATGTGATGCAATCATTTTTATTTGTTGCCTTGTCCCCTCTGGCCAGAGCTGGACCTTACATCACCAACAGTGCCAGCCCAGGTAGGCTCAAAGGCATACAAAGAGCTGCTACTCCATCTGCTGGCGTGACAGCAGCTCTAGGTGAAAGCCTTAGTTCCTTGTAAGGTGGCCTCTGGCTCTGAACCTGGAGACCAAGATGTCTTTAAATGATGATAAAGATATCCATATCCAGCCATTTCACCAAAAGTGATATCTACTCTTCTCACTTCAAACCTATAGACATAGACCCAAACACAATTATATCTCTAACAGTACCTGGGGAATGAGCCACTCAGGCAAGGGCTGCTATGTGACTATAATACAGACTTGCCTAAATTCCATAGACAATAGACACAGACTCCAACCATGATAGGGGATAAGAACGGTTAAGAGTGACATTTAGAATGCTGACAAAATTAGCCTTTTCTTCTTTTCATTAAGCCTTTCATCTCTGTTACTTTTATGAAAAAATGCCTCCTCTGCCAGTTAATTATTGCCTAGGGTGTGTGGTCCATCCAGAGTTATCATAGTTCTTACAACTTGGTGTTTATCTTCTCTAAGATAGGGGTGCATGTTTCAGAAAAGACAATTATACTTTCTCAAGGGAAAGGAAAACAATGCTATTGCCTATCCTTCTTACTCAGAAATTACCTGTTTCCTGAAATACTGGATATAGTAACTACCCTGCAATTTTGAGTTTCCTCAGAGATTCCAAATGAAGAGTGTGTATGTCTACCAAAGTGAAGCACCAGCAAAAAGAAAATTTGTTATTGTTGTTATTGTTTAGATAGGGTCTCATTTGGTCAACCAGCTTTCTTTATATGTATGCTATGTAGCCAAGAATGACCTTGAACTCTGATCCTCTAACTCCTGAGAATAATCCACTGCCTTTTCCTGGCCTCTACAGTATGCAACCCTCACTCCACAAACACATAATCTTTTAAAAGACAAAATCTCTTAAAGAAGGATTTGAGAGGATCAATAGGAAGTTAGAGGAATATATATAATATATATTATATATATTAAATTTTATGTTCATTGGTGTGAGCGTGTCAGATCCCCTGGAACAGGAGTTACAGATAGTTGTAAGTTGTCATGTAGGTGCTGGGAATTAAACCCAGCTTCTCTGGGAGAGCAGTCAGTACTCTTAACCACTGAGCCATCTCTTCAGCCCCAGGGGATTATAAATATTAAGAACACAGCAACTTAATCAAAGAGATGGCTCATGAACTACTCTTGTAGGAAACCCAAGTTCAATTCCCAGCATCCATACCACCTCCATCCTAACTCCAGCTCCAGGTGACCTGACACTTCTGGTGTCTGCAAGAATCCAAATACATAGACATAATCAATAAAAATAAATGATGGGTTGGAGAGATGGCTAGGTGGTTAAGAACATGTATTGTTCTGGCAGAGGTCCCATGTTCAATTCCCAGTACCCACATCAGGCAAGCTTACAACTGCTTGTAACTCTAGCTCCATGGAATGCCCTAACTTCAGGTTCATGCATATATACAGACACACACACAACCTATGAAGCTGCTAAAAGTGGATAGCTATTCACCCATGGTTATTAACCACAGATCATTAGAGGGATGATTACTTTGAACAGGTGGCAGGGAGGTTGATTTGTTCAAGGCCTAGATTATTTTCATTTGTAATAGAGAAGTCTATTGGTGAGGGCTGAACAGGGCAGCATGCATAGAAGCCAAAGGACGTAAAGCAGAATGAACTACCCAGAGCAGCCCTGGCCATATACCCTGATAAATGGAGCTTGAGCACCATTACTAAGGCACACTCCAGTACTGGCAGCAGCACTAGGAGGCTGCTCCTGCTGATGCAAACCAAGAAAGCATGATTATTAAAGCAGTAAGGAATCCTGGCCCCTTCTTATCTTCATTCCTTATCCTCACTGTGCAGCAAGATGGTCTTACTAGCTCATGGAGATTCATTCGCCTGCCTCTGCCTCCCAAGGGCTAGGATTAAAGGCATGTAGAACCATACCTGGCTTAAATAAATCTCAAAAAACAAACAAACATGGGACTAGAGAGATGATACAGTGGTTAAGAGCACACAACGCTCTTCCAGAGGATCCAGCTCAAACCTCTAGCACCCACATCAGGCAGCTCACAACTGCCTGTAACTCTAGCTCTAGGAGTATGTGATAACCCTGGCCTTTCCAAGCACCTGCATACATGCTACACAAACACACACTTAAAACTATTTTCCTCCTGAGACAGGGTTTCTCTGTGTAGTCCTTACTGTCCTGAAACTTACTTTGTAGATCAGGCTGGCCAGAAACTCAAGTAGTGCGTCACCACACCTGGCTACAGATAATTTTAAAATTAAAAAAAATTTATACTAATCAGATGTAATTAGAGCATATAATTAGAGTTTATCTTTACTTAAGAATATAGCACTGGACGATGGTGGCACATGCCTTTAATCCCAGTACTTGGAGGCAGAGGCAGACAGGTATCTAAGTTCAAGGCCAACTTTGTCTACAGAGCAAGTTCAAGAACAGCCAATACTACACAGAGAAACCCTGTCTCAAAAACAAATCAAAACAAAAACAACGAGAAAGTTCCCCTCCCCCAAAACAGGAATATAAATAAATGTGGTACTTCCTGCACACATGAATTTATGAACTGAGTCAGACCTACTATAATTGCTATAGTTCAAGTGTGAAAAAGTAAGAATTTGAATAAATGTACTGAGAAAGTAAGGCTGTAGAAATTCTAGTGATTTTATGCAGAAATGAAAATCAGGGCTCCATCTTATTCAGAATCTACAGAAAGATCCCAGGCCTCCCTGAGGATTCAGGAAGTTTCTTCTTGCCTGTTGCTCTCTACCCATAGGCATGCCTATGAGGGATTCCAGCAAACGCAGTGAGTCAGTCTTAGCATCTATACATCATGATGAAATACAACTTTAAAAAGTTTTGTCCTCTCCCAAGGCTATATGCTAATGCTCAGGGGGGCAGGCTCATATTAATAAAAGGGATTTAGTGACTAAGTTTTTACTTATGTCACACATATAGGGTACTAGTAATAGCAAGATTACTAAATCTGTTCCTACCTTTGAGATACCAACCATCTATTGGGAGGGATGATACACTAACAGTTAAATCCTCTGTAGTATGTCATGACAAAACTGCATAAATGCTCTGGAAGTGCCAAGATTGAAGAGACAAACTTTGTCTCAGGAAGCCAGATTAGGCTTTCCAGAGAAGGTGAGATGTAAGTTTTATAAGATGAGAAGAAGGTTGACATTTGGATAAGAAAGAGAACATTCTAGAGTATGGGGAAAGAATGCATAAAGGATAGAGGCATAAAGAATTATATTTTTACATTTTATTTTTACTTATATATGCTGTATGTATTTTTACATATATGTGCTGTATGTGTGCTGATGCCTATGAAGGTTATCTGATCCCTTCTGAAGTCAGTACCCCTCTGACCCAATCGTTTCCCTTGAGGCTTACCCCTCACCAGTACTACCACACTGAGGACCAAGCTTCCAGCCCACGAGTCTTTGGAAGGAGAAACCACATCTAAACCACAGCCGAAAGCCCAAGTGAGAACTTGACTGCACTCAGTGAAAAACCAAGTGGCTCTGCCTGGAACTGGCCCATGCGCAGTCATGACAGAAGGACTACTGAGGAAGACCAAAGGGAAGAAGTCACATGGCATAGGCTCTATAACCCTGTTCTGGCAAGCATACCTTGAAATTTTAATTATTTCTGTCAAAACCATTTTCCTGTTTTCTCTACAGTTTCTCTACAATCATATGCTTTTTATCAAAAGCACTAGTAGTTTTTCCATCTCAACAATAATCAAACATAGCTTTCTTCATTTACCAAGTGAGGAACTTTTAGAAGAGGACAAAGCAAAACCCACCTTACTTCTTGGATCGTCTGCTGCACTCTTGACTATGCAGTCCTGGAGACGGCTTCTCTTTAAGCCTGTCTCCTTCCCTGCCTTATGTTATGGAAGAGAGCTATATTTACCTAAGTACAGTATATCTTTAATTCACGGCACCTTCATGTAAAATATAGAAGAAAGTAACTCCCCCCCCCAACTCCAGAGAGGTTCCCCCTCTAAAAATGAGCAGGATTTATTGAAATATCTAAATCTCATTAGCACATTAAATCTCAGCACATTAAAGACCTGGATTACAAATGTTTGTGATACATTTTAGATAAAATTCAGACTTCAGGGAATAAAAGACATTGTTATTTGACAGTGAAAGGAGAGTCTCAGAAAACTAGCTTTGGCTTTAAAAGATCATTTGGTCTTAATTTTCAGACAAAAAGGTCGTTTGGGTTTGAAAACAATCACAGAGACTCACATCTTTGTGTTTAACCACTGCCTTGAAATTGGCCAGCCTCAGATGACAGCATGATTCTGGGCTACCTCAGCATGAATGATTTATGATATTCATGAACTTGGCAACCACATCAGCTTTTCTAAACCTAGCACCTAACGGTACCTGCATGGTAATTGAGGATTTATGACTTATAAAACTCATCTCATTATGCAGAGGTACACGAATTGTCTTCTATGTATAGTCTATAACTCCCAAGACAGATAAGACAATCATGTCACAGAATTTATAGCTCCTTTCTTCTGAAGCTGAAGTTTGAGAAAAAAACTAGAGAAATAACTGGCCTTTTGGAGAAAAAAAAAAACGGCTTGAACTAACCATTGCCTTCAAATGATGAAATAACTGTAACCCACTCTCATATCTTACAATCAAAGAGGCCAATAGCAAAAGTCACTTTAATCACAACCCTGAACTACATGTTCTCAACAATGTGGTAACAGATAGACCTCAGTGACTCCTTGGAAATATCAACTACTCTCGGTTTCATTTTTCCTCAGTGTGGCATGAGGCTTCTTGCTGGGATTTCTCAAGTGGCCCAGCCAGATCCATAGACATTTGACTTGAGAAAAGACAGTACAGTACGTTGTATTCCATGGCTTCCTGTGTGCACCCTTAAAATGAAGAAACTCAAATGCTGATTTGTGTTCTGAGATGTAGCTTGTTTTCAGAAATATTTTTGCAATATAGCAGATCTTTCCCTTTACCGATGTGGAAAAAAAAAAAGAAGAAGAAGAAAGTGGTAACCAAGGGACTCAGTGGAGTAAAAACTATCTCAAGAAATAATATAACGATACAGATAACCATTAAAAACATAGGACCAGCATGACATACAGAAAACTTTATATAACATCAAGAAGGGGAAAAGGAGAACACAAAAGTGACAGAAAAGAAAAAAGGTGTATGTGGCTTAGAAACTTGACATTAAAAACAATGAACAGGAAAAACTGAAATTCTAAGCAATTTTTTTTTCATTTTCAAAGTTCCCCATCAATCAGGAAATAGACACAAAGGCACGACTGCTGATGGTACTGAATGCAGAAGTCCCTCCATGCAGTGCAAACCTCAGTAAATGGTGATCTTCCCTTTTGTTTTTAAAAGTGTATGGGCTGAGGCTTGGTATTCTGGCACAAGCCTCCAATCCTAGCACTTGGGAGCAGAGGCAGGCGAATCTCTGGGAGAACAGCCAGGGCTACATAGAGAGACCGTGTCTCAAAAACAAAACAAACAACCATAAAGAATATATAGAATGGAGAGATGGGTCAGTGGTTAAGAGCACCTGTTGCTCTTGCAGAATACCTATCTAGGTTTGATTCTTAGCATCGACATAGTAACTCACAATCAGCTGTAATTCCAGGGCATCTGACACCCTCTTTTGACCTTCTCAAGTACCAGGCACCTATGTGGTTCACATACAAACATATAAGCAAAACACACACACACACACACACACACACACACACACACACACACACACACACCTAAAAAAAAAAAAAAAGTAAAATAATATAGAGCCATTAGCACTCAAAGGATATAGGGGGAAAAAAAAACCCTGAAAATCAAAAGGTCTTCGATTAGGGACAGGATAATTACTTGAACAAGAGGAAGGTGATGAATAGGGGTATGACTTAATTGTTTTTGTTGTTGTTGTTCGTTTGCTCAGCATATATGAGTTCTTAGTTTCAATTCCAGAAACACAAACACACACACGTAATCTACCTTCAAATTTAAAATCTATCTTTTAGGAAGATTGTTCCTTTGGTATTTATTACATGTGTACACAACCATAACCAGGGCAAATCAGACTTTTTATTGGAATTTATGCTAAGTTGCTGTGCATAGGCAGTACATAGCCATACCCACAGTCTCTGGATTACCTGTGTACTTTACCAACCTTAGAAACAGTTCAGTAACAAATATAGTCTAGGAAGCCAGCAGACTCATGTAGCCAAAGATGGCCTCCAGCTTGAAAACACTGGGCTTACATGTATGAACCACCACTCCTCATTAACAGCAAATCTCTGCTTTTGTCATTCCTACCCTTCCCACAAATAAGAGTCTTCTGTGAAAGCTCTAATGATTTCTCTCAAATGAACAGGTAATAGACATGCCATAAAAAGGACCATAAAGTCAAGTCCTGCTATGCCCAATAAGAGAGATATGAATGAGAACAATAAAGGAAAAATGGCCTGTAACTTTTTCAGAATACCATTTGCAATACTAGCAGCATCAAAAGACAAAAGCTTTGCACTTTCTTCAACTTACACCATCCTTATGCAGGGCTAACAAATCTAAAGAAGTATTAGTACTATGCCAAATTCCCTGAAGGTGCCTTTTTACTCTGGTCCAGTTTCTTTGACTCTCATTATACGTCTTTGGATTTATACAAGTCCAGAAATATCAAGCATGACAATTCCAAATGGATTCTTTCATTCCTTGTATCTCATCTCTCATTATCTGCAGTATATCATACAATGCATCAATTCTTTGTTCTCACCATCTATCCAAATCCTCTTGTATGCTCGGGGCATTGGTTACATTCTCTGCAGGATGATTAACTGAAATAGCTGTTTGTACCTCGTGTGCTGAAGCTAATGCAGAAGTAGTAGCACTGGCTATGAGTTATGAGAGCAACACCTCCGACAGTGATCAGCCCAACCATACATTTGCTCCTTCCCAGAGCATGGTCTACTTCTTCCAATATTTGTAAGCCTTTTTCAGAATACCCAGATTCAGATAACTTACAGGAATCATAATGAAAGCTGGTTGATGTACTACCATTACAAATTGACCATCATACAGTACAGAAACACAATTGGACAAAAGACAATTAAAACAAGAAACATTAAACTCATCATCAGAGCGAATAACAAAGATAGCATTCCCATTAGGTGGGGTAACACAGGATGTCACATTTACCTTAACCCCAGAACCTGTTCCAATTTTATCCACAGCAAACATAACATCATACAAGGCAGCTACCAATTTCCAAATATGTCTCTGTTTTCAGAGCCAACCCTCCAAATGTCTACTATCATTTCCTTTTGTCTAATATTGGATTGATTTCTAGACCAGTCCATAATTGAGTCAGACTAGCTAGTCACATTAAAGAAAAGAGGAGGGTCATTATAACAACTTCTTCATTTGATTGATTTTTTCGAAGGCAGAGTCCACAGTCTCCATGTTCTCTGTCCCACAAGATCTATAAGTCTGAGGCAAGACAGCTAGTCCAGTCTGGGACATAGGCATTCCCATCTTAATGCTTTGCACTACAGTCTTAGAGATATTCTTCTTTCAAGTCTAAGGGTCCACAGGAACACATCCAGCATTGGTATTACTTCTAGTAAAACAAATAGATAGGCCCTGACCCATAGCAGTGTAATTCACTAATTTGGAATACTTTTACTCTCAGACCAAGGAAATCCTTCTTTTGCTTGTTTTGTTTTATTTTGTTCTGTTTTTTGAGACAGGGTTTCTCTGTATAGCCCTGGCTGTCCTAGAAATCACTCTGTAGACCAGGCTGGCCTCGGACAGAAATCCACCTGCCTCTGCCTCCCAAGTGCTGGGACTAAATAAAGACGTGCGCCAACACACCCTGCTCCATGGGCTCATTCCATAATTTCCTGTCCTTGAGAACATGTGAAGTATATATTACATAGATTATAACTTATATTTTATAGATTTAGCTCATATTTAATTCATATCTTAACATATATGATTTATATTTAATGTATATACTTTTAATTTAAAATAATATTTAATGCATATAATTTATATTTACTGTATGTAATATAATAACATATAAAATTATATTCAATGTATATGATTTATATGTAACTTGTATAATCTATATTTAATGTATAATTTATATTTAATATGGACAATTTGTATATAAATATATGAACATGCACATAATTATTATATACATGTTTCAATGTATATAATTTCCAACTTGTATGGTATATGTTAGTTTATATAAATTATATTTGGGGCCACCTGCTGGATTGGATCTGAACAGGCAGGTGTATTTATCTGGAGTCCATTTGATCTGTGACAGGTGGTTCCAAGTCTTAGGACTCCTGATTCCCTGAACTTTAGTTTACAAAAGGATGCATATTAGTATTTACCATTGTATGGAAATCTATATTTTAGAAATATAATAAGCGTGTGTCTGCTAGACATTAGAAGTACACTCATGCCTTTGAGACCTAGTAAAGGCTGTAGGTTTGGGTTAAAAGGCACAGAACATTTTTCCTCAGTCCAGAGGAAATTCTGTAGTTATACAGCATGAACACAGATGTTTTTAGCATGATGGGAAGCATCTTAAGTTTATATTCAAGAACAACCAAAGGGAAGTTAAAAATCTTAAGCATGTGACTGAATTCTAAACTGCCAGTGTTCCATTAGCTTATCAGAACTCCACTGATCAATGTTAACATTCTGAACCTCAAAATAATAGCATGTGGGGGTAAATATGAAACATTTCCCATTTTTTTATACCTTAAATCATTTCTTGCATCTCTATAATTTGTATTTATATACCTTAAAACATCTTCTTAGACCTTCCAACATTCATAACTTGCATTTACCAACTTTAAACATCTTTACTTGCAAATTACTAACTTTAAATATTTAAAAGATGTCTGCTGCCTCTGCAGCTGCCCAGGAAGGGAACAGGGTCAAGCTCAGGTTATGCTCAAGAAGGGAGTGGTAGGAGCAAGCAGGATGCAGCTTTGGACTGGTTACTTTCCCTTTCTCTCTTCCTCGCCAAAGCATCCTGGGATGGGAGTGAGGGGGAGGACGGCTTCTCTGAAACCCACTTCTCTCTCCTAGCTCTAAGCAGCGTCCAAAGACTGAACATAGTCCATGCACATCATAACAATCTTGAAGTCTTTCTCCAACTTTCTTACAGGTTGCTAAATCTATTGTATCTTCCTCAGAAAGCCAAGGACAAACCTTCTCTACAAGATATAAAAAAAACTATGTAATCGCTGTTGCTCTATTTTAGCGAAGCATATTAAGCATCTGCACAAAAAGCATACGCTTTTCCATCTTTTCTTTCTTTTCCTTTTCTTTTTTGACTTTTACTTTTTACAACTTCCCTTATTTTTTTTTCTGGGTTCCCTTATCTGACTTCTTCTAATCCCGAGGAGTACGCACAAACCCCCTTTTCCAAGCTCCCTTTTCTTTTTCCAAGCCATTGCTTTTTCAGAGGTGTCCTTCACTTCGTCCCCCATAGCGGGGCCACATGCTGGATGACATTCTGCCAGAGCTAGTTTGTCAGTGAACTTGGGAACTACCACTGAGGGGGTGAGGATAACTGCAGGAAAGGCAGGAAGAAGATGCAAGAGACAGAGCTGGGATGGCTGCTGGTTAATACCATGTCAGCGACTGACTATATTTTCTCAGTGTCTTTTAAAAGCAAGCAACACAAAGCACGACTGCTTCCAGGAAGCCAAGCAATGACCACATACGCAGGCAAGTTCATAATACACAGCATCTATGTTGGACTAAGACCATTTTCTTCAGGCTTGGACAGTCTCTCGAGGATGTATGCGTAAGTGGAGGAACTTGGCAGGGTATGACATGGCAGATTCATTTATGATTAAGCACAACTACGAAGTCAGCCAAAGTTAACTCCAGAAGTGTTCCCTACAGCCATGGATGGTGGTGAACATCTGTAATTCAAGGACCTGAGAGGCTGAGACAGGAAGATTTCAAGTTTAGGGCTAGCTTGGGCCACATAATATGAGTTTCAATTTTTTTTCAAAATAATATATAGTTCTTATAGTCCACAAGTTATAGTATAAATCCTATAGATTATATCAGAGATTAAATCTTCTCTCAGCCTTTTTTATATGTTCTGCACGGCTGGGGATTAAGCTCAGACACCTAACACTTTCTTGGTAGGCACTGTACAACTGAGTTACCTACATATTATGCCCTGAATTTCACTGTGGTTATGCTATTAACAGTGGAATAGGTCAGTATTACACTACTCATCTTTATATATGTGAACACAGAAGTAAAGACCAGATTTGGTTTTGGTGTGACATGCCAGTTCTGGAGTTAGACAGACTGGCTTCAAATTCTGGCTTTATCATTCACATATACACATTCCAAACAGAGTCAATTCAAGACCAGATTGTACAACTTAGACCCTGTCTAAATCATAAAAAGTTCTATGTGTGGTAGTGCACACCTTTGATAACCAACATGAGGGAGATAGAGCCAGGCAGCCCTGTTCTTTGATCTATATAGCAAATTCGAGGTCAGCAAGTGATAAACAGTGAGACTGGATCAAATAAGAAATGGAACAAGTAAATGTCATCTGTGTGTATTATGCACAGGTATTGGGCTATCACTCCTTCAGTTTGGTAAACATTGAACCTCAGGCAAATTATGCATTAGTTCTTTCCATTTCAGTTGATAAAAAATGCCAACAGAGAAATCAAATGTAATGCTGTATAGAGAACTGCATCATTGGACGATGGATCTCACTATCCATTTCAGTCACTTGAACCCTTTTTAGATTCAATTTAATTTTTCCAGCCTTCAGGCTGTACATGCTCATTTGCAAGGCAGTTTGTAGTTCAGAAGGCTATTCTTCATACTGGTAAATATTAAAGCTATTGTTATGTCCATGCTTTCAACATTTAGCTGCCACATCCCCCTTGTGGTCATAAAGAATATTTTTGAGTGGCTTGACAAAACCATAAGGAAAAAATATATCTCTTAGACCTGTGGTTCCCTTTCAGGTAATACCATTTGGACTAAGCTCAGAAGAGTTTTTGCTTAGCATGCACATAATCTTGGATTCCATGACTCAAATAAATTTAGTGAATTTGAGGTAAGTCTAGGATATAAACTAAATAAGATAATGACAGTGGATTCCAGGGCTTTCACTCTGGAAGGTCAGTTGGTGCTCTTAACTGCTGAGCCATCTCTCCAGCCCAACTTTATCTTTTTTTAAAGTAAGATTTTTAAATTAATTTGCTATGCAGCCCAGGCTGTCCTTGAACTCCTGCTTCAGTCTCAAAGACAAATGACACACCAAATTTCCGAGAATGCACTGGCTTCAATTATCTTCACCTACCTTACTTCTTGTTAAATTCAATGTAAGGTGCAATGGTTTCAACTTTTGTTTTAGTGTTTAGTATCTGTCATTCCTCTCTATATTCTTTCATCAGGAAATTATGGCAGAGTATCTCTGTTTCAGGGAGTTAACAACCTAACTTTGGCCTTGGCAATGTAATTTCTTAAAGTGCTAGATCTACTAGTAATACTAGAATGTAATGACAAGTGTAATTTAATGAAGAGAGGTGAGAGGTTCCTTTTGATTTGAGACTATCTCCTATGTAGCCTGGTACTGGTAATATAGCCCAGGCTGGTCTATATCATATAGCTGGACTATATGATATAGTCCAGGCATGAGTATCCCGAGAGCTGGGATGAAGTGTGCCACTAACCCTGATTGATGGGATGATGAGGATGGACCTCATGACCTAGTACAGTCTAGGCTAGCACACTACCAACTGAAATATGCTAGTCCTTTTACTTTTTGAGACAGAGGTTTACTGTGTAGCTCTGTTAAAATCAGACCCTTCACGCATCTTATAGATCACAAGCATTTATTCCACCAGGCCTTTAAAAAAAAATGCATTATCTATCACTAATTGAAATGTAATGTCTGTCCTGTTTAACTTAATTTTATTAACTTTTTTTGAAACAGGTTCACAGTCTCTTAGTGTCATCAAGCTGGTTTCCGATTCATTTTATCACCAAAGGTGACCTTGCATTTCTGATTCTACCTCACCCAAGTGCTGGAGGCTTACAGAACCATTCCCTGCTACCTTCCATTCCCTTCTACTTTTTTCATAATATAACTGTATTTTATCTCCTAATTTCCCCACACGTTTTTCATAACTTGCTACAGTGATGACCACCATTATTTCTTTTCTTTGAGATAGTTTCATGTAGCTCTTGTAGGCCTGGAACGAATGATGGAGTCAAAGATGACCACTGGAATCACAAGCCTGTACGAGCACTTCCTACCCAACTATTTTCTCTTGCTATCAAACTGCTACTTCCAAAACCAAGTTCTACTTCACTGTCTTTGAATCCCTGAACTGTTTTTTTACAACCGTCGAGAAAATCCTGACACATTTGTTCAGGTTTTGTCCCTGAAAGTCTGGCAGCCATACCTCCCATCTGTAATTCAGGCATGAAAGGGTCAGGCAGTAGAGCCTTGAGTTTGAGGACGACTAAAGCTATATAGCTTAGGCGTGGGGTGGCACAGGCCTTTAATTCCAGGACTCTAGAAGTAGAATGGTGGGATCAAGGCCAGCCTGGTCTATAAATCGAGTTCTGTGACAGCCAGGGTCATATAGAGACCTTCCCAGGCGCCCCGCCATTCATACCCCGTCGGAAACCTTGTCTTTGGGGGGTAGGGGGAGTCACAGGGTGTAATTAACATCTGGCAAGCGCACGGTTTGAAAAAGTCTCTGGCCCAGCAAACCGGGCAATAAGAGCTCATGTAGCTCTCCCCTCCTCGTTCCCAAGGCAGCCTTAAAAAGTGACTCAAAGCTTCGTGAATCCGATGCAGCCCTAGAGCTTAGGAACCTAACCCGACCGAAGCAAAGCGCTGCCCAAATCTGTGTGAGACCGCGCACACTCAGGCGTGCACACTTCAAGCGGCGAATAAACGGCGATCGAGAACAAAGGTCTCCGAAACAACGCCTCAGGACAAGATGGCGACCGCCGCAAGTCGCGGCCTCCGGGGACAACAACGCCCACGCGCCTGCCAGTGAGCGCGCGAGCTCGCGCCCGCGGTGCTCGCCGGCGTGTTCGCGTGCACTGGAGCATCCAATAAACGCTACAGTTAAACCCGAACCCGTTTCCTCCACGACCTCGGGCCGGAGCCGAGAACGCAGGCGCAGGGTGCACCCACCTCCTTCTGCGCCACTGACGCAAGGAGACAGTAATCTGTTCGTAATTTATCCCGTGTGACCTTGAGTCTTTCCCGCCCTAAGGACCGGGGCTGTCCGAAGCAATGCCTGTCCACCTCTCTTCTTCCTCTCCCTTCTCCCTGCTCCTCCAGCCGCGGAAACCGTGATGAGAGAACGGGAACTTTCAGTGATTATGCTGAGGAGCGTGCTGGCGGCGTGCGCCGATCTCCGGAGCAGCGGACATGTAGTCTCTGGTCAGGCAGCGCGCCCGGCGCCTCAGCAGAAGAGCGGGCTTCATCGCTGCCGCGGCCAGCCCCCGCCCCCCCACCCCACGTGGTTGGAGGTTTCCAGAAGCGTAGCCACCGCCGTGCGCGCAGCTCGGGGCCCGTGGGGTGTTGGTTCTCGTCCTCGTCACCCCCTCTGTCCAGCCACCATGATAAGCGCCAGCAGAGCCGCGGCCGCGCGTCTCGTGGGCACCGCTGCGTCCCGGAGCCCCGCAGCCGCCCGTCCCCAGGTGAGAAGCTGCCATGCCTTCCGGTAGGGGCTCCAGGCCCCGACTCGAGTGAGGCAGGCCTTGCCCTTCGGGGTCAGACTCTAGGAGAAATCCGGAGCGAAGGGAGGTAACGGACCTTCGGTGGGCATTGTTGGCCTTCTTGGGGGGCTTTAGCCTCGAACTGTGCTGAGTCACAATCCTGGGCGTTCCGAACTCTTCACCCCGCTAATTGAGGACGTGTGGGTCCCCCCCTCTAACCTGCGGGGCATTGACTGTGTGTGCCTGGTTTTAGGCAGTGGATGTAGTTTACTGGAAAGGCACAGCTAGGCACGCTCGAATTTTCTTACGAGTCGATGGACAGGTTCCCTACTGTGAATATTCATGAATGTCGCTGCAGTGAAGAAACGGGAGGGTATCTACAGTAGGAACCGAAAATTAAATTCCAACCTTCCAACTCCATTCTTTGACGTTTTACTTTATTTTTTGATACAAGGTCTCTTTGTAGACCTGGTTGCCCGGGAATTGACTTTGTGGACTTCACAGAGGACCCCCCCCCCCAAAGCATAAATAAATAAATAAATAAATAACCCAATCCCGCCTGTCTGTCTCTGTCTCCCGAGGGCTGAGATTGAAGGCGAGCACACCCGACTCCAATGTTAGTGACTTTTTTATCCTTCTTATTCGATTTACTTGTGGTTTATAATAACAAATAGAAAAAAGATTGTGGATCTTAATCTGAAATAAGAAAAGGTACGTCTTTGGAGAATGAGACCCTGTACTTCTCCAAAGTAGTAGTTTTACCAGGCCTGTGGAAATGTCTCTGAGTACCTTAATTGATGCCAGGTGTACAGGGTTGTGAGTTTTATTTTAAGATAGGGTTTCAACAGCCTTAGCTGTTCTGGAACTTACTAGACCAGGCCTGCCTTTGGCCTGGAAATATTAGGATTAAAGGCATTTGCCATTAGGCCCGTCAACTGAGTTCAATTTTTCGTGCCAGCTTCATCGGGTCTTCAGAGGAAGTGGTTCCCAGACACACACACACACACACACCCTACACACATGGGGGTTTGTGTGCAAGCAAGGCACACCTGCCAGCTTCCAGGTTGTCCTGACTTTGAGGGACAATTTATGGGCTTCTTTTTGGTAAAGGCCAGAGTTGCTTCTAAGCATCACATTCTCGGTTTGTCACAGCAAATATTGGTACAAGAGCAATAATGTCAATGTTGGCAATCTGTTGGCAATGTAATTTTTTTCTCTCTTGGCGGGGAGCAATTCAAGACAATTTTATGTATGCTTAATTTTACCAGACAAGTCTGGAAAACTTGTAGATAAGTGATGTAGAGCTCAACCTGTGTATGTATTTTACATACTAAGGACTAAAGCTTGCATGTATTTCTCAGAATAATTGGAAAAAGCCCAAGTTTCTTTGTGTAGTTGATGGCTGATGCAATTTTTTTTTTCCCCCCAGGATGGCTGGAATGGCCTTAGTCATGAGGCTTTTAGATTTGTTTCAAGAAGAGATTATGCGTAAGTATAACCTCAGTTTCTCTGAGAAAAAAACACATATTGAACCTTAGAGCGTGGATGGGTTGGGTGCATTATACATTTGTATTTGAAGTTTATTCATTATGCCACTGTTAACACCAACATAAAATGCAGTTCTTCATATTGGAGACCACTGTTAAGATGACCATGGAGTTTCATTTCTTACAGATCAGAAGCAATCAAGGGTGCAGTTGTTGGTATTGATTTGGGTACTACTAACTCCTGTGTGGCTGTTATGGAGGGCAAACAAGCAAAGGTGAGCATAATTGGAAGCCTGAGGTCACTTAGATACCCAGTCTGGCATTAAGTACATGGAAATGCTGAATCGGGGCCCAGGTTGGTGGTGGGCACCTTTAAAGGCAGAGGGATCTCTGAGTTCAGGGCCAGCCTAGTGTACAAAATGAGTTCTAGGACAGCCGGGGCAACTGAGAGAAACCCTGTTTCAAAAACAAGCAGTGGTGAATTTAGTTTGGTACTGGTTTTTCTTCTGAGTGACTATGTCCTGGGCCAGCCTCGGGTGCAGTATTCTGTGCTAAGATTACAGCGTTAACCACTCCAGACTTCTAATGTGCATCTAAAGGCTGCTTTTGCTTTTTTTTTTTTTTTTTAAAAAAGATTTATTTATTATATGTAAGTACACTGCAGCTGTCTTCAGACACTCCAGAAGAGGGAGTCAGATCTTGTTAAGGATCGTTNTGAGCCACCATGTGGTTGCTGGGATTTGAACTCCGGACCTTCGGAAGAGCGATCGGGTGCTCTTACCCACTGAGCCATCTCACCAGCCCCTGCTTTTGCTTTTTTAAGACTTAGGAATTGACCTTTGGGTGTTCATAATTGAATGGGTCTAGATTAGCAAAAGTACAATTTAAACATGTCATTAGAGGACTTGAAATGGCCTGCTCTATTAGGAGTCCAGCAAGACTCAAGGTTAGAAGCTTCTACTTGCTAGAAACAAGGAGAGCTCCCACATTTGTGTTCTGTAGGGGTTGTCGAAGCCTCTTCAGCACAATACACAAACTTCCTTTTTGAGTGGTCAAGACTGAGCACTCCTGGGAATCTGCAGTTGTCTGTTTCACCCTTGCTGCTTTGTGCTGCTTCACCCATGCCTGGGCTGGCTACAGGCTGCTGGAACCCCACCTATTTGATGCTAAGATAAGCCCTTCCTTAGTCCTAATTTATGCTGCTCAGCCTATTTTGTTCTCTTTGTTTGAAATTTTAGCTTCTGTATATTTAACAAGAATAGGCGTAATAAAGGTGGTATGGCCATAGACTTGTGGACATATTTGAAATATTTATCATGTAGGATTCACAGCAATAAAACATGCTTAGTTTAGTGCATTATCCATTCAGCATTTTTTTTTTTAATATGATTCAAGCCATGGTTATAGCGATTCCAGTGGTGAGTAGTAATTTAATCAATGTCTTTGGGAATTTTAGGTCCTGGAGAATGCTGAAGGTGCCAGAACTACCCCTTCTGTGGTTGCCTTTACAGCAGATGGGGAACGACTTGTTGGTATGCCTGCAAAACGGCAAGCTGTCACCAACCCAAACAATACCTTCTATGCTACTAAGCGTCTGATTGGACGACGATATGATGACCCTGAAGTACAGAAAGACACGTGAGTAACAGGGAAGTCGGCCCAGAAGACTAGTGCTTTGACTTGTGTGTACTGGCGTGGCGCTCATCCTGTAGACCAGGCTGGCCTCGAGCTCACTGAGGTTCACCTGCCTCTGTCTCCCAGGTACTAGGATTAAAGGTATGTGCCACCATCACCTGGCCCAAGAGCACAATCCTAAAAAGCCCATTTTTGCCTTCCCAGATTAGAGTTTGCTTTGATATACATGGCAGTAACATGATAATAACAGGTCCTGTATTAAGATGCTTTAAGTTTGTGAGACATTCCTAAATTATGTGCGTCATCAGCAGTCATGTAGTGAAATAGGTTAATCATGTTAAGTTGTCTGTGTGTATGTGTATCCACCCTCCTCCCCCTTTTTTTCTCCTAGATAGTAGCCCTGGATATCCTAGAACTCACTCTGTAGACCAGGCTTGCCCTGAACTCAGATCCCCTTACTTCTGCCTCCCTGGTGCTCAGACTAAAGGTATGGACCACCACTGCCTGTGACAGGAGGCCAGAGTCATACCTTGCACAAGTCCATTTTCTTCTACCATGTAGGTCCTGTCTATTGATGGTCAGGTTATTAGATTTGTCAGTAAGAGACTTTATTTGCTAAGCTATCTTCTTGGTCCTGTTTTGCCCTTTTTTTTTTTTTTTTTTTTTTAAACTTGAGATTAAAACTGGAAAATATGGGCCAGGTAGTAGTGGTGTTACATGCTTTTGATTCCATTACTCAGGAGGCAGAGAGGCAGGTAGATTTCTGAGTTTCAAGACAGCCAGGGCTATACAAAGACATCCTGTCTTGAAAAAGAAATCCAAAAGGGAAAGAAAAGAAAGGCAGACTGGAGACCGCTCAGCACTTAAGAGTGCTGACTTCTTCCAAAGGATCTGGGTTTGATTCCTGATGCCTGTTGGTGTTTCACAAACTATTGGTAACTCTAGTTCTTGGGAATCTGACACCTCCTGGCCAGGTACGTAGACATATGCAGACTAAATACCAATATACATGAAATGAGTAAAAGTTAGAAAAATACCTCAAGCTTACTATTATGTGTGTTTTCTTAGGAAACAGCTTTTTTTGTTTTTTTAAGAATTATTTATTTTAATTATATATGCACTCTGTAGCTGTCTTCAGACACATCAGAAGAGGGCATTGGATCCCATTACAGATGGTTGTGAGCCACCATATGGTTGTTGGGAATTGAACTCAGGACCTGGAAGAACAGTCAGTGAGCTTCACTGCTAAGCCATCTCTCCAGCCAGGAACCTGCTTTTTTAAGCTCTGGGGATAGAGTCGAGTAGATCTGGTTATCTTCAAGTTACTCTTAAGTCAGTGTTCAGCTTCTTCCTTGCATCTGTACTTACTTTTTGTGACCAAGTAATATTGTATGGACGTTTTCTTAGAGACTGTCTGGTCTTTTACAATTTAAAATGGATGTGATATATGATGAACTTACAGTGGTAATTTTCACAAGGATAGTTTACTTACATAATTCTTTCTGTCTTTAAGTAAGAATGTTCCTTTTAAAATTGTCCGTGCCTCTAATGGTGATGCCTGGGTTGAGGCTCATGGAAAACTCTATTCTCCAAGTCAGATTGGAGCATTTGTGTTGATGAAGATGAAAGAGACTGCAGGTGAGTGGATTTATTTCACATCTAGGAAAATTGGATGTGCTGTTTGTTTTTATGCATTAATTCTGATTAGCTTCATATTCTGTAGATAATGGTGTCTGGAGCTTTTTGCATAGAAAATTTAGGAAGGGTGGAACCTGCAGATTGAGTTTAACTTTCCTGCTGGGTTGGTTGGTTGGTTTTTCCCAGTAGGGTGCACTGTAGTATTTTGTGTTTAAAACCAGAAAGCTACAAGTTAAATATAAGTCTAAAGGTCACTGGATATTGATAAGTCTTGACTGAAATGCTAAAGGTGATTTGGAATTTCCACCAACATCTCTGCTGTTGCACAAAAGCACTTCCCAGACCTTCAAACATTTTGGGAGGTGGGGCTCAGCAGCACAGGCTGGCTTGAGCTCTGATCCTAAGTTGTAACCTCCTAAGTGCTAACATAGTTAGGGTGATTTGATTTTCAGACCAAACTTCATACTGTAATCTAGGCTGGCTTGGAACTCATTTTGTAGTCTAGACCGGTCTCACATTTGTAGTGACCTTCGACCCTCAGCTTTGTGGGTGCCAAGAGTAAACGCATGAGCTGCTGTGCCTGCCTGCAGGTCTTCCTTTGTAACCTGGGCAACTTTGAATTCAGGTTCCTCCTGCTGCCACCTGGTGCTAAATTACAAGGTGCTAGATACAGTACTCACCCTAGTGTCTTGGAGTGTTCTTTTCCATGGTCTCTCTACATGTTAAGCCACAAAGGAGTCTTGCTCCTCAAGAGGATGAGGTGTAGAATATTAGGCTATAGTAATAATTTTGTTGCCCTTTTTTTTTTTCCTGACATGGTACCACAATTGAATTTTATTCTTTGTTTCCCAGAAAATTACTTGGGCCACACAGCAAAAAATGCTGTGATCACAGTCCCTGCTTATTTCAATGACTCACAGCGACAGGTAAAATTAATTAGATCTCTTTTTTGCTGGGAGTAGGGGTGGGGTACCTGAGTTAAAGGATGGAAAGATAGATTTATTTCCACTTTCTCTAGGCCACTAAGGATGCTGGTCAGATATCTGGGCTAAATGTGCTTCGGGTGATCAATGAGCCTACAGCTGCTGCTCTAGCTTATGGTCTGGACAAATCTGAAGATAAAGTGTAAGTTGGTACAGTACCTTTTTTTTTTTTTTTTTTTTTTGAGACAGGGTTTCTCTGTGTAGCCCTGGCTGTCCTGGAACTCACTCTGTAGACCAGGCTGGCCTCGAACTCAGAAATCCTCCTGCCTCTGCCTCCTGAGTGCTGGGATTAAAGGCATGCACCACCACACCTGGCACAGTACATATTCTTACCTGACTTACAGGGTTTGGTTTTGTTTTTTTTTTTTATTTTGGGGGGGGTAATTTTACTGCATTTTGTGTGGGTCTGTGTGTTGTGGTACCTTTGTACCATGGCATGGATGTAGAGGTCAGAAGATTAAATGTGTGAACTGGCTTTTGACTTTCCCTAAGATAGATTTTGGGTCAGGTTTTCAGATGTGGTGGCAAGTGCCTTCACCTTCAATGGTTCTGCTCTTTTGTTCATTTACTCTTATTTTCAATTATTAATTTGTTCATATATGCATGTTAATCTTGACACAGAGATATCAGACTCCCCTGGAGCCCAACGATTTTACAGGTGGTTGTGAGCCTCCTGATGTAGGTACCTAAAGATTCGTGCTCTTAGCTGTGGAACTCCAACCCCACACACTTAAAATGTATTGTGTGGCCCGGCATGGTGGCGTACACCTTTAATCCCAGCACTCGGGAGGCAGAGGCAGGCGGATTTCTGAGTTCGAGGCCGGCCTGGTCTACAAAGTGAGTTCCAGGACAGCCAAGGCTACACAGAGAAACTCTGTCTCGAAAAAAACAAAAAAAAAAAAAATGTATTGAGTGAGTGGTGGGTCACGTTCACAGCACAGTGCACTTGTGGAGGTCAGAACAATTTAGAGGAGTCAATTCCTTCCTTCCATGTAATTTTCTGAGATTGATCAGGCTTGGAACCAAACATCTGCAGAGAAGCCATCTGTTTTAATGGCCCTTGTGCTTGTAATTTGTTTTGTTTTGAAGTCGGGGTGGGTTTTTTTGTTTTTGTTTTTGGTTGGTTGGTTGGTTTTTCGTTTTTCGAGACAGGGTTTCTCTGTGTAACCCTGGCTGTCCTAGAACTCACTCTGTAGACCACACTGGCCTAGAACTCAGAAATCCGCCTGCCTCCGCCTCTGCCTCTTAAGGGCTGGGATTAAAGGCGTGCACCACCACTGCCTAGCTGAAGACAGTTTCTTTATGTAGCTCTGGCTGTCCTGGAACTCCCTTTGTAAACCAGGCTATTCCCAAACTCAGAGGTTTGCCTGCCTCCCCCTCCCCTGGGATAAAGGTGTGCACCACCACCACCTGACTTCTGCTATAAATGTAACCTGAACTGTAAACTAAGTTATAACAGCTATAAGATTTTTCCTAGAGCATTACCGTTTCAGAGGGTGAAATGTTGTGCTTAGACAAAAAAAAAAACAAAAAAAAAAGTACTTTATTCTCTCCAAATCTGTTTGTATGATCACTAATTCATGACCATTTTACTGTTCATTTTAGACCCTTGATAACTTTTTTTGTTATGTGTTGACAAATACTTTGGTGTGTCACTAATTTTACTTGTTTCTGTATTACATGCTTATATAATATGTTAACAGGTTAACTACATTCAGTTATTAAATATTTCAGGAAATATAGTTAATAATTAAACTTGGAATTTTAATTCATTGTTTTGTTTCTTGGAACTTATTTATTTATTTATTGTTTTAGCATTGCTGTGTATGATTTAGGTGGTGGAACCTTTGACATTTCTATCCTGGAAATTCAGAAAGGAGTTTTTGAGGTGAAATCTACCAATGGGGACACTTTCTTAGGAGGTGAAGACTTTGACCAAGCTTTGTTAAGGCACATTGTCAAGGAGTTCAAGAGAGAGGTTAGTTACCATTGGTTAATGTGTAGGCATTGAGTTTTTGAGATTTTTGTTTGTTTGTTTGCATTGCTTTTTGCTTTGTTAATAGCTTTTTTATACAAAGATAACTATGTTTCAGATTCATGGATAAACTAAACCAGTTTAGTTATATAATCTTAGATTGAGAACAAAAGACCAAGTGACAGTGGTTACAGTATTGGAGAAGAAATTTTAGGAACACTGAAAAACAAGACCTTGAGCTTGGCAGAGTTGATGGGAGTTGGTCTACTGACATGGGTCAGATAACTTATTAATACTTGGTTATTTTCTACATATCTTTAAAGGTGATAATTTTTATTTCTTTATAAAGGATTGGCCCCTTAGTGAGCAAACAAAATGTGTTCTACATCGCTACTGCAGTTCTATATTGTCTCACTAATCCTATTTTATAGACAGGGGTGGATTTGACCAAAGACAACATGGCACTTCAGAGGGTTCGGGAAGCTGCTGAGAAGGCTAAATGTGAACTCTCCTCGTCTGTGCAGGTACTGAGCATATCTGAATAGTGTCTTCTAATTGACCTAAGGTCTGTGGAGCCTCTCTACCATCTTCTGTTTGCTGAGAACCTTGGGTGTGAGCAAAGGAATATGATAATCAGTTCTTTTCATCTGAATGAATGAAGTAGATTTATGGATGTGTGTGCCTTTGCCTGCATGTGTGTCTGTACTACATTTTTGCTTGGTTTCTGTGGCAGCCAGAAGAGGGTATCAGAACTGACATGTCAGTGTTGGGGATTGAACCCAAGTCTTCTGGGTGAGCAGTGAACTACTGAGCCATCTGTCCATGCCTGGGCTAAAAGATGATAAAGATACACTAGAGCAAATAACATTCACGCTTCTGTGTGAATGACGTTAATGACTCACTTTTAAGTTAAAGATGTATTTTTCTTTCTCCACACCCTATCCCTCCCTCCTGCCCCCACTCCCCAGTGCTGGGATAAAAGTCATATATCACTACAAACAGCAAGCTGAAAATTTTAGATCCGGAGATAGCTCGTTGGTAGAGGACTTGGCTAACATGTATGAACTCTTTACATCCCAGCATTGCAAAAAAGAAAAGTTTAGTGAGGTAGTTGAGGCTAAAGTATTATTACCACAGCAAATCTGTGTGCATAATGAGTTGCAGCCAACTTGTGCCATCTTTCCAGCCCTCGGGTTCAGTTTTTGGTTTTTATTTTATTTTTTTATTTTTGAAGACTGATTTATTTCTATATGTAAAGTGCACTGTAGCTGTCTTCAGACACCCCAGAAGAGGCATCAGATCTCATTACAGATGGTTGTGAGCCTCCATGTGGTTGCTGGGAATTGAACTCAGGACCTTTGGGAGAGCAGTCAGTGCTCTTAACTGCTGAGCCATCTCTCCAGCACCCTCGGGTTAGGTTTTTGAGATAGGGATTCTCTGTATTAGTCCTGGGACACTATAGACCAGGCTGACCTCAAACTCAGACCCACCTGCTTCTGCCTCCCAAGTACTGGGATTAAAGGTTTGCACAACCATCCCTGGCTTGAAGTAGCAAGTGTTCTTAACCACTAATGTCTCTCTCCAGCCCACTCCTAAGGCTCTTAGCTCTGAATTTGGATGAATCATTTCACTTTTTCTTCTTAACCTACAACTGAAGCTAATGAATGGTAACTTTCTCTTACACTTGAGAGGTTTACCTTCCTAAATAAACTAGTAAATAGTAAGGACTATGCATTAAATAATAACTTAAAGGTGACTTAGACCCGTACTTATGCAATACACATCTACATACGTTTAGGTAACACACTTTTTAAGAGAGTTTTTGGAAAAAATCCAGTGTGGCAAACTGTATAAGGCTCTGGGGTAAAGACCTGGGGGAAGGGGGTTGGAAAAGCTGAGTGTAGATGGAGGAGATGGTAAACCTAGACACAGAGTGGATCAGTAAGTACAGACCCAGAAGAATTATTAAACATAGTCAAAACATGTGAAAAATTGGAATAGAATGGAAAATGTTTCTTAGAGAGTTAAGCAGTAGAGTTTAAAAGTGAGGAAGGCAGAACTTTGTCATAGAATGGCTTTGTCTTAAAAGTTAGTAGTCCCATGCTGAGTGTAGTGCCACTTGGGAGACAGAGGCAGGTGAATATCTTAAAATCTGAGGTCATCCTGCTATATGTAGTTCCAGGACCCCCAGAGCAACATAGTGAGACCCTGTTTTAGACACACACAAACACAAAGACAGTTGTTAATCAAAAATCCTCAGTAGTTACATATGGCTAGTGATTGCCAAATTGAATGACACTTTCTGTTGACAAAACAGCCAGACAGCATTGAAGTTATTTTCTGATTTGTCATTGAAGTTTTCAGAGAAATTGTCATTATTCTTTCAAGCAATGTACATCGCCCTTATTTACATAGACAGTGTATCTACTATGAAGTATTTAACTGTGTAAGGTAGTTTGTCCTGTAGAAAGGTGCTTAAGAACTAGCTTTTCTCAAGTTGTATATCCTGTTAGCCTTTGATAGAAATGTAAAGCAATGTGGGAGAGGGGGGATCTGGATGTGTACTTCTCAGACAATGTTAATAGCAAATTCTTTGAATTTTGTTAGTCTAATTTTTTAACTGTTTCTAGTTGTGTTGTGACATATTTATTTGCTATGAAACAGATTGAGTGCTGAGATTAGATATGTGCCGTATATATCGGGGTATACTAATTATATATAATAAGTTTTATTAAGATATTTTCATACATATATCTACACATCAAGTCTAAATATCCTTGATTGCATGTGCTTTTCAAGTCCATGGTTATGGTTTTAACTTTGAATGGAGTATCAGAGTACCAATTGTTCTCCCTACTGACATCTGGTTCCTGTGCAGACTGACATCAACTTGCCATACCTTACCATGGATGCTTCTGGACCAAAGCATTTGAATATGAAGCTGACTCGAGCTCAGTTTGAAGGCATTGTCACAGATTTAATCAAGAGAACTATTGCTCCGTGTCAGAAAGCTATGCAGGATGCAGAAGTCAGCAAGAGTGACATAGGAGAAGTGATTCTGGTTGGTGGCATGACAAGGATGCCCAAGGTATGGACTCATATTTCTCATAGAGGATAAAAATAACATAATGCATTCTTGGGCAAATGGCTTGTGTTGTGTGTGGACACAAATATGATCCATTCTATTAGTGTTCTTTAAAGAGTGGTGTCTTAGTCAGGGTTTCTATTCCTGCACAAACATCATGACCAAGAAGCAAGTTGGGGAGGAAAGGGTTTATTCGGCTTACATTTCCATACTGCTCTTGATCACCAAAGGATGCAGGACTGGAACTCAAGCAGGTCAGAAAGTAGGGGCTGATGCAGAGGCCATGGAGGGATGCTCTTTACTGGCTTGCCTCCCCTGGCTTGCTCAGCCTGCTCTCTTATAGAACCCAAGACTACCAGCCCAGAGATGGTCCCACCCAAAGGGGCCTCTCCCCCTTGATCACTAATTGAGAAAATGCCCCACAGCTGGATCTCATGGAGGCATTTCCCTAACTAAAGCTCCTTTCTCTGTGATAACTCCAGCTGTGTCAAGTTGACACAAAACTAACCAGTACAAGTGATAAGACCAGACTCACCAAAAAGTGCTTTTAGTCGCCTGTGATGGCTCATGCAGGAGGATGGCCTTGAGTTCTAGGTAAGATGCAGCTACAGAATTATACTTTGCACACACACTTAAACCCAGTCTGGTAAGGTAAGTTGTTAAGCTTGATGGTAACCAGTCCCTGGGGGATGTTTTGGACACCTTTTCTCAGTAGTACTTGGTGAGGGAGAGTACTGGAGGCCTACTTGAATTTCTTCAACAAATATTTGTGCAGTGATGCATTTTATTCAACACATCATTCTGAAAACAGATGTGTAGAAAAATAATAACTGAGCACAGACTTGTTGAAGGTGCAGTTGGGTTTTGGTAGCTAGATAGAATTATCTTACACCAAGTTAATGATGCATTTATTTTGGTAGTGGTTTGTTCTGTTTCTGTCTTTGAAACACATGGATGTTGGAAAATGAACCCAAAATAAATTAAGACCCTAGGATTCTGGTTTATTCTGTTACTGATATTAACAAATTTTCCTAAGATGCTGTGCACTTTGGTTACCTCTAATACATAGGCTCAGAAACTATCCCTCATTTCAGCTGCAAAATTAATACTTCTTGTGTAGAATATGAAAACTGTATTTTATAATCCCTTGTCATGTGCCTTCTATTTCAAATGACATCCTCTGGGAAGCTAGATAATTGAAATAAACTCTTCTCTAATTTAAGTGGACAGTGAATGAGATGCTATGAAGTTGTCAAACACAAGTCTGCAATCTTGGATCTGACTTGCTGTCTGGCAAACATGCTCGTGTTGTGTTTCTCTCCATCGGTTGCCCTGGGTGTTGGCTAACAGCTTCTTTCTCCCTGATGCTTAGGTTCAGCAGACTGTGCAAGATCTTTTTGGCAGAGCCCCGAGTAAAGCTGTTAACCCTGATGAGGCTGTAGCCATCGGAGCTGCCATTCAGGGAGGTGTGTTGGCTGGTGATGTTACAGATGTGCTACTCCTGGATGTCACTCCCCTCTCTCTGGGTATTGAGACACTGGGAGGTGTCTTTACCAAACTTATTAATAGAAACACCACTATTCCAACCAAAAAGAGCCAGGTAAGAGCCATTCTTTCTTCCTGCCTATTAACAGTCCTAAGTTCTACAAGTGATGTGTTTCCAATCACTTTATGAACTTTTTCTTTTTTCCTTTTTTTTTTTTTTTGTTTTTTTTTTTGTTTTTTCGAGACAGGGTTTCTCTGTATAGACCAGGCTGGCCTCGAACTCAGAAATCCACCTGCCTCC
>NC_034604.1:30082778-30086094 GCF_900095145.1 Mus pahari | reverse complement strand
GCCTCGAACTCAGAAATCCGCCTGCCTCTGCCTCTTAAGCGCTGGGATTAAAGGCGTGCGCCACCACGCCCGGCTCCTGTCCTTTGTTCTTAAGAGTCATTCATATACACTAGGAATTACCCAGTATCTGAATAAATTTCTCTTGTTGGCCTTTTCTCTACAATAGGTGTAGTTAAATTAGATTATCAAGCTTTCTTTATCCCTAGGTGTTTTCTACTGCTGCTGATGGACAAACTCAAGTAGAGATTAAAGTATGTCAGGGGGAACGAGAGATGGCCGGAGACAACAAACTTCTAGGACAGTTCACTTTGGTAAGTATTTTGAGTCTGAATAGCATGCTTTTGGGGCCTATAGCTTGCAAAGCTCCAAACTGCTGACCTAAAGGCATATTGTGTTATTATTGAAAAGAACTTTATGTACATGAGTTATGAAACCCATGATTCAGGTTTTTACCTAAAAGTGCTTTGTTTTCAGAATTTGAAATTTTTAAAGCCTGGGAAATGTTCAGACTCAGAAGCAATGCTAACTCAGAAGTTAGTCTTTTCTTGATTACTCATTTCAAAAACAATTAATAGCTACCGTTTCTGGTCAGCATTGCTACAGTAGAGAAGTTTATTTGCTGTAAACTCTGGGCACATATAACCATCGTGGTTATTAACTCCTTGAAGCCCAGTGATTTCAGAAAGCACTAAAACTACCATCATCACTTAAAATCTCAAGTTGTTGAACATTCAGTGAAGATACTACTTGTTTTAGGAAACAAGTGGTTAAGTTGGCCTGTTTGGAAATGAGAATACATGGGCCTTTCAAAGGAGCTCACTCTGGGTATTTATTTTAGATTGGAATTCCCCCAGCCCCTCGTGGAGTGCCCCAGATTGAAGTTACATTTGACATTGATGCCAATGGGATTGTGCACGTTTCTGCCAAAGATAAAGGGACCGGTCGTGAGCAACAGAGTAAGTAATCAGACTGTGAATGATCTCTCCAAGAACACCCCCCACACCCCAGTCTTTTTTTCTTTTCTTTTTTTGTTTTTGTTTTTGGTTGTTTCCTAAGGATAGCTGCCTCTCTTAAACTTACACTTAAAGAGTTGCATTTTGGGAGGGGTGAATATTGTTTTGAGACAGGGTCTCACTTTTTTTCCCTGGATGCCCTTAGAAGTTGCTGGATAGGGGCTGGAGAGAGAGCTTAGCCGTTAAAAGCACAGACTGAGCCAGGCGTGGTGGCACGCCTTTAGCCCCAGCACTCAGGAGGCAGAAGCAGGCAGATTTCAGAGTTCCAGGACAGCCAAGGCTACACAGAGAAATCCTGTGTAGAAAAACCATTTTAAAAAAAGAGCACAGACTGCTCTTCCGAAGGTCCTGAGTTCAAATCCCAGCAACCACATGGTGGCTCACAACCATCCCTAATGAAATCTGATGCCCTATTCTGGGGGTTCGGAAGACAGCTATAGTTTACTTACATATAACAAATAAATAAACCTTTTTTAAAAAAAGAAGTTGCTAGATAGGCAGGGCTGGCTTTAAACGCTGAGATCTGATTGCCTCTTCTAAAAGGTGTGGGATAGATGTCTGAAATTTTATATGTATAACATTAAGATGGGGTAAACAGGCAAGCCTGACTTTGTGGATTGTTGAAGTATGAATTGCCTAGAAGATCACATGGACTTTTTTTTTTTTTCAAGAATTATTTATTTACTTTACGTATATGAGTGCACTGTAACTGACTTCAGACACAGCAGAAGAGGGCATCAAACTCCATTACAGATGGTTGTGAGCCACCATATGGTTGCTGGGAATTGAACTCATGACATCTAGAAGAGCAGTCAGTGCTCTTAACCACTGAGCCATCTCCAGGCACACCCCTCCTGAACATTTTTATACAATTTACTTACAAGGCAATGAGTATTCATTATTTGAATCATTCAGATTAATTACTATATAAGTAGTGGTGGTCTGTAGCCATGGCTGGCCTTGAACTCTGATCTGCTTTCTCAATGCTCTAATCAAAGGTGTTTACCACCATGCCTAGTGTAGTAATTTCTCTGCAATAAAAGAAGAGAACTAAAGAGCTGCTTTTTTGTTGTTGTTTTTTTTTCTTCTTCTTCTTAACTACAGTTGTAATCCAGTCTTCTGGTGGATTAAGCAAAGATGATATTGAAAATATGGTTAAAAATGCAGAGAAGTATGCTGAGGAAGACCGCAGAAAGAAGGTGATTATTCTGCTGAACTTGTTAAAGCTGACAGTAGAGTTTTGGCGGGGTTACAGATGCCCAGTTTCTCTCACCTCTTACCTTCTAATGTCTTTGTTTAATGTGAGATTGCACTATGTGGTCAGGATGTTTGAGACAACCTCCCATTTCTCAACCTCCCTAGAACCTGGGATCAAGGGCACATACTGGGTTTGGGATGATCTCTTTAGTCTTCTACTGTTAAAATTTCCATGTCACAAAAGCCAGCTCAACTCTCGCAGACATGCCAAGTACTTCAGCTGAAAAACTGTATGGCAAGTAACTCCTCAATTGTTATGGAAGTCAATGAAATTTTGGTTGATTAATTTTTCTAAGGAACGTGTTGAAGCAGTTAATATGGCTGAAGGAATTATTCATGACACAGAAACCAAGATGGAAGAATTTAAGGACCAGTTGCCTGCTGATGAGGTAACAATTCACTGGTTCTTTGAAGCTCATTTTTCTTTGGGTTGGTAATGATTTGGTTTCTTAAAAATATGAATAAGGGTTGGAGGTGGGAGGCAAAAGCTATTTAGAAATCTGAATAGTAAATTACATGTAATGAGACAAGAAACCTAGATTAAAAAAGATGTGTCTGTGTATCTGTGTTTTGTCTTTTCCAGTGCAACAAGCTAAAGGAAGAGATTTCCAAAATGAGAGAACTCCTTGCTCGAAAAGACAGTGAAACAGGAGAAAACATTAGGCAGGCAGCATCCTCCCTTCAGCAGGCATCATTGAAACTCTTCGAAATGGCGTATAAAAAGGTACAGGGCTGGAGGGGTACTTGGGACCTAATGGCTGGGGTTCCCTCTCTACCATTTATAGAATTGAGGATACTATATTAGAACGTCACGGGGAAAGATGGGGAATATCATAGTTGTACAAGGGAGGAGAGGAATCAGTACAAGATGAGGTCTGTATGGTGAATGAAGCCTGTTGAACAGAGCGAATTTGTGGCTAACTGTGAAATCTTAGTGATTCTCAAGTATTTTCCCAACAGATGGCATCTGAACGGGAAGGTTCTGGAAGTTCTGGAACTGGGGAACAGAAGGAAGATCAGAAGGAAGAGAAACAGTAATTGTGGCA
>NC_034604.1:30047947-30082423 GCF_900095145.1 Mus pahari | reverse complement strand
GGACCTTGAATTGAGATCATATACAGATGCTTGTTGGCCAAGAGTACTACTATAAAAAATGACCTCTGTGTATATTTGCTCCTTCTACTGATGCCTTCAAGACTGAGCTACCTGTGCCATGGTCTGTAGGTGCAGAACCTAGGTCAGTGGATAACAGCTGTGTTAGCCATAGCTTAAAGTGTGATAATAGGAGAATGATATAAGCCTCTCATGGGCCTAAGGCATACTTCTCTAGCTGCTCTTGGTTGGCTACTGTCTGGCATCTATATTCTTGATGATTGTTCCTTTTTCATCCATTCTGGATTTTTTAAATAAAATTCTGAAAGCCTCTTGATCTCCTTTGTGAATGGTGATAGCGCAAGGACTATGACTGTACTATCAGGTTTGTAGGGAGAAAATCAACACTGGCTAAAAGGTTAAACATGGGGAGGGACTAATAAAATGCTGGCATATATGCTAGATGTGAAAGCCCACTCAGGAAGCAGTTTGAAGCCAGGCAGGGCTGTACAGTGAGACACTGTCTTAATAAAAGTACTGGCATAAACAAATCCAGTCGTCGTAGTCTTCTCTCTAGAAAAACTTCAGTGCTGTTTTTACCTTGAACAAATTTCGAACAGAATTGGTTTAAAGAATATAGTATCATTAGTAAGTCCTAATGTCTGATTTCAATGACTCAGAACACTGTTTTTGTTTTTATGTTTGTTATCTCTACTGTCCTTCACAGAAAGGCTATTTTATATAGGTTATTTTTGTTTTTTTTTTTTTTGTCTATGGTTATGTGCACATATCTTCTGGAGCTGTAGTTATAGGCAGCTGTGAGCCCTGGTGGTGGTACTGCATGCACTGTTGATCTATCTAAATCCCTTTATTTTTGAGATAGGGTTTCACTGTAGAATGCTGGAATTAAAGGAATGTACTACCAAGCCCACCTGATTTCTAAACATTTTGAAACATTAGGATAGGGTTTCCAAGATACAAAATAGCAGGATATACGGTAATTATTTCATGTGGAAACAAATCAAGGTTCAGACAACCAATGGTGTTTTGGTCCAAAATTCAGATAACCTCAGATGAAGCAACAAATCTGTTTTCATGCTCTGCTTGACCTTTTTTGATTGTTGAAAAGCAAAGTATTACAAGGATTTTTCCCTTTCTGATTGTTTTTTTACACTGTCGCTGACTTCAGAAGCACCAGAAGAGGGCATCAGATCTCATTACAGGTGATTGTCAACCACCATGTGGTTGCTGGAATTTGATTTTCAGAAGAGCAGTCAGTGCTCTTACCTGCTGAGCAATCTCTCCTGATTTTTTTTAAGTACTTGTTTTAGACACCTTCGTAGTCTTCCATCTGCTTCCATCCACCTTTCTGCTCTTGGTCTTAAGGCAAAATAAATAAAATCTTAGGGTTCAAACCTTTTGTTTAAAAATGTTAGCAACAGCACACATAGATTCATGTGCTATCACTTGGGATTGTCCTAAATTCTCAATTCCAGATCAGGTACCCTCTGTCTACTTTACACCACAAATGCATGTAGTGTACTTAAATATATGGGAGGCAAAACATCCACTGTAGAAATTAAGCCATCTGTGCTAGTCGGTGCAACTTTTATCAAACCCAGAAACACCAAGTTTTTATAGGGTGGTTTTCTTTTGTTTTTGACAGGCTTGCTGTGTAGCCCACGCTGGCCTTCAACTTGAAACAGTCCTTTAACCTGAGTGCTAGGGTTATAAGCATGCATCACTACACCTGGCTGAATTTATTTACTACTTCTTCATTGGAGATGGAACCTAGAGCTTCAAGCCACTGGGAGTAAATCTACCAGCACATAAAGATAATTTGTGTGTGTTGGTGCTAAGGATCAAACTCAGAATCTTGTTTTAAGCTCAATTGACAGCCCACTACAAAAGGTTTTTGTTGGTGTATTTTGTTTTAGGGATAGCTGTGCAGTGAAGGAGTATACATCACCATACTCAGAAAGATAGAAATTCTCAACCAGAAAATAAGGAAAATATTGATAAAACCAAAAGTGTAAGTGATACTCCCTTGGCAACATACTTTGGCCAGAATAAGCAGCAATCCTGTCATCTTGTTGCTGCTGTACTGGTATGTCTGGTGGCTTGAAAAAGGTCTGACATTGAGCTTTTTTTTTTAAAGACTTACGTATATGAGTACACACTATAGTTGTACAGATGGTTGTGAACCTTCATGTCGTTGTTGGAAATTGAATTTAGGACCTCTGCTCGCTCTGGTCAACCCCACTCGCTCCGGCCCAAAGATTTATTATTTTAAGTTCACTGTAGCTGTCTTCAAACACACCAGAAGAGAAGGCATCAGATCTCATTATGAGTGGCTGGGATTTGAACTCAGTACCTTTGGAAAAACTGTAAGTGCTCTTACCCTCTGAGCCATCTATCTCACCAGCCCCTAACATTTCTTGCTACATCATCCCAAATAAAATAGCAGAGTAGGCAAGAGATTGAGCTTGCAGCCTCAAGCCCTTTTATTAGCATCAATCCATTCAGAAGGGTACAACCCTCACATCTATAAGCAATCCCCTGTAGGCCCTACCTCAAAGATGAGATCTATTCAAGCCACAGTATTCTTACTTCCTAGGCAGATAAGGAGTCTTTCTAGGTTTCTCTATTATGCTATTTTCATGATTGAATTACTATTCCTTCAACTTTAAACCTTCAGATCTCTCAGAGAAGCTGGAACACAACAAAAGACATTAAGAGTATAGTGAAGGGGCTGGTGAGATGGCTCAGCGGGTAAGAGCACCCGACTGCTCTTCCAAAGGTGCAGAGTTCAAANGAGATGGCTCAGCGGGTAAGAGCACCCGACTGCTCTTCCAAAGGTGCAGAGTTCAAATCCCAGCAACCACATGGTGGCTCACAACCATCCTTAACGAGATCTGACTNCNTCTTCTGGNGTGTCTGAGGACAGCTACAGTGTACTTACATATATATAAATACTTACATAAATAAATCTTTAAAAAAAAAAGTATAGTGAACACCTTTCATACAGATTGAATTAACATTTACTTTACACATTTCACAATGCTAAAAGTATTTCAGCATGCATTTTACATGATCCCCATAATTATCAAAATCAGAAATTTTAACATTGATACATTTTCATATATAATCCATATTAAGACTTCCATCAAGCATGTGGTTCACACCTGCAATTCCAGCATCAAGGAGAATGAGAGATTCCCCAAGTTTGGAGCCTGGACTGCAGTTAGACCCTGTCTTGAAAACAAAAAAGCAATCCCTTTGTTCAGGGCACAGGGCCACATGAGTCCTGAAGTAAACTCTTAAAGCATGACTCAGAAGGTGGAGATTAGAAACAATGGTAGTGGTTTGTAAGGCAAAGAAAAAGTCCTTGCAAAATAGACTTTAACCAGTCCTTAGGCATTGAATATAAAACTAGATACTAATAACTTTACTGGGTGTTGAGGAATAGCCCTACACACAAAGCACACACTGTTATTCAACTAGGGTCCCAGCCTTTTCACTGTTTTTTAAACCTAAAGATTTAATTTTTTATGTGTGTTGATTTGCCTGCATGTATGTATGTGAACGTATGCCCTGGAACTGGAACAAAGCCATCATTTGGCTGCTGGGAGCAAACCCACATTTTTCTGGAGGAGCAACCACTGCAAATGCTCTGAGCTGCTGAACCGTTTGTTAGTCACCCCCCCCACACACACCCATACACACACACACACACACACACACACACACACACACACGAGTTTCTCTGTGTAGCCCTCTGTCCTAGGAGCTCTAAAGCAGACTGGCATTGAACTCTGCCTGCCTCTGCCTCCAAAGTGCTGGAATTAAAGGTGTTTAACACTACAACCAATCCCTGCACCTAGGGCAGCCCTTGAACTCAAGATCTTCCTTCCCTCATTTTTTTTTTTTTTTTTTTTTAAAGAATAGAGATTTTAGACTTTCCCCAGCCACCCAGCTACAATCTGGTTGTTTGAGATGGTAGTGTGTTTCCTGAGCTTGTCTCCAATTCCTGAACTCAACTGACAAAATCTCAGTCTCAGAGCAGGTGTAACTAGCTAGAGACCTACACTAGGTGTAGCTAGAGCTACAGATACGCACCACACAGGAGCTTCTTTTCACCCTCAGTGATAAAGCTGAAATTCAGAACTTTGTTACTCACATCAGGCTAGTGTTCGGCCACTGTGTACACCCAGGTCTATGCAAAAATCTATTGTGGGACTCTGGATGGGGCAGAAAAACAGCAGCAGCAGCAACAGCAACAACATATCACTCAAAGACAACTTAGGAAAGGGTTGTGGATACAGAGCATTTAGGTGGTACAGGGTTTTCCAGCATCCTTAACGCCCCGGAAAGAAACTTTAATTTTACTAACAAATTGTTTACATTCAACCTCTGAAGCCGAAAGCTTAAGTTTTTTCCATACTAAGCAGCAGCTGGGAGTCCAAGTCAGTTCTAATACTACCTGGAGTTAGGACTAGATCCCACAAATAAAGAGCAACTTCGGCTTTGGATGCTCAGTAAGAGTTCCAGATTAAGACCTGTACACCTGACAGGTCTGGCTGGGTTTGCTAAGTTACTAGAGTGACTCACAGAATTCAAGGCAACAGTTTATCCATTACAAAGGCTATTACAAAAGATACAGAATAACAGCTGGATGATACAAGGAATGAGGCCAAGGAGGGTCCTGAGCGCAGCACATAGGTGTCCTCTGAGTCCTCCTGTTCTGAGGGCACTGCCTTTCAAATGGTAGGCTTGACCTAAAAGGTCCCTCAATCGCCGGGCAGCACTCGCACTCGGGAGGCAGAGGCAGGTGGATTTATAAGTTTGAGGCCAGCCTGGTCTACAAAGTGAGTTTCAGGACGCCAGGGCTATACAGAGAAACGCTGTCTCCAAAAACAAAAAACGAACAAACAAAAAAATCCCTCAATATCTTCTTCCCCTACTGCTCCAGCACACTGCCTTTTTTGTCTCTCCCCAAATATTTTAGACCCTCTGACAAAAATCACTCATTCTCCAAGCCTCGCTTCATAATTAGATTTTTTTTTTTTTTTTTTTTTTTTTTTTGGTTTGGTTTGGTTTTTTTGAGACAGGATTTCTCTGTGTAGCCCTGGCTGTCCTGGAACTCATTCTGTAGACCAGGCAAAGGCGTGCTCCACTACAGCCGGCCATAATTAGATTTCTTGTCATACACTCTCGGAGTACCTAAAGTACTTAAATATTCATGCAATTATTTTATCATATAAAATATGAAAAATCATCTGGGTTTAGTGGTTCACACTTGTAATGCCATCATTTGGAAGGAAGGCTGAGACATGATTATTTGTTGGAGTTTGAGGCAACATCAAGCAAACGAAAGTATAAAAATTACAAGCAATTATAAACTCAACTAGACTGTGAACTCCATTAGGGTTCTATTGCTTTGTTCACTTTTAGTCCTAGAAAAACGAGATCTAGTACTTGCTTCGAGGTCAAATATTTGAATGCACCCAAGCGAAGCGAACGGAGACAATTGAAAAGCTTAACTCATAAAGTAGAAGTTCTAACACTTTCAGCATTATCCCTACCTCCACGCACAACACTTAAAAACAAAACACGCGGGCTGGTGAGATGGCTCAGCGGGTAAGAGCACCCGACTGCTCTTCTGAAGGTCCTGAGTTCAAATCCCAGCAACCACATAGTGGCTCACAACCATTCGTAAAGTAACGAGTCTGATGCCCTCTTCTGGAGTGTCTGAAGACAGCTACAGTGCACTTACATATAATAAATAAATAAATAAATAAATCTTAAAAAAAAAAAAAAAAGACCAAAACACTCATGGGTCTCCGATCTCAGAACACCCCTGAATCCTTCAACCCCCTCCCCCAAAAGTCCTAAGTCCAAAGTGAACCCATACTAGTTAGCACTGAAACCCTTCTTCACCCCGCGCAATCGCTCGGAGAAGTTCCTGATCTCGACCTAGCGGTCAGGATTCTGAACTTTTGTTCGCAAAGCCGCAATGCACACAGCCCACCGCACTGGATCAGCGAGCGATTAACTTGAACCTCGTTGCGACGTTTCCTCCACGCTTCTCTAACGCCGTCAACCCCATGTCCATGTGAGAAACTAGACTTTGCACTGCGGAGCTTCAGATGTTCATTCACATCAAGGCAGAAGAACGAAAGACATCTCTCTCTCTCTCTCTCTCTCTCTCTCTCTCTCTCTCTCTCTCTCTCTCTCTCTCTCTCCCTCCCTCCCTCCCTCTCCCCCCTCCATCCCCCCTCCTCTCTCCCTTTAATATCCATCCAGCAGGACCTAGTTATTCAGGGGATCGAGGGGGAACCAAGCCTGAAGAGAAACAGGCAAGAAAAGGTCTCGCTAGACCAAGCCAAGGGTTGTCAAGGTCTACTTTATTGGAGGCTGGAAGCCTGATTACAAGCACACAGTGAGAGGGGCTGAGGGGGAATGATCAGAGCACAGAGAGAAGGACAGACGTCTGGGGTGAAGGCTGAGGGCAGGCTTGAAACATCTTGAGGCTTATCTTTGGATGCTGGTTCTGCCCAAATAGCCTCAGGTGTCTGGACAAGATAGGGGTCAGTTGGTTCTCATGATCAGCCTTGTGCGAAGGAGGGGGTGGCTCGGCTCCCAACAAAGGGTCAGTTGAGTCTCAGGGTGGGAGCTGTTGAAGGTCTGGTTTCCAATAGGTGTCTCCAGTAGTCTCACAGCCCCAAGAGGCGCAGTAATAGCTAGGTCTATAACCACACTTGTTTCCCAGGGACCAATCTCGGTGGTCGCCAGGGCAGACCTAAATTGGGATGAGACTTAAAAAGGTCCTGGCCCACTTATTATAGCATCCAGGGTTTGTACTATATCTTTGTTGTGTAGTAATGGGTTGAGCTTGTGGCATAAAATGGCTGGGAGTGCTCCAGACCTCTCCAGCCCCTAGGGCTAGCTTACACAGGTTGACCTCTAGGGGCGACCACGAGGGAGAGCTTCCAATTGTGGAGGTGGCATTAACTATGTCCCCAGCTTCATTAAGAACCTGCCATGTATAATTGTATAATTGGTAGGGATTTGCACTCTCTACCTGTGACCCACTTTGTAGCAGAACATATACCCAGATCCAAAGAGTCGGGCAAGGCATCTTTCGGGCCATTCTTTTGGTTTTCTGTAAGCACAAACAGAAAGCTTTTCTCAGGGTTTTTCTTTCCTGGATGAATTGTATGGTTTTATTAGGCCCTCTGGGAGCCATCTGGCATTTTGGGCCCCTGAATCATAGATACAAGCATGTCCTTTGCCCCCCATATAAGGACTGGATCTGGACCCTGCCATTTGTTGGACAGGGATCTCTCCACATAGCTTGTGCATAACTGTTGGCAGTTGAAGGGTGCCAAAGGTGATCTTCGGCAGACTTGCCTACAGTGTCATATGTGATAAAATTTAAAACAAATAGTGCATGATTCAGGAGGATCTTAAAGTTGCCAGATTGAGGATATAGAATCCGCCCCCCTGACTGCAATTTAAAGAGCATATTTTTAAGGGTTTGATGAGTCCTTTCTACAATGCCTTGGGGGTTATAGGGAATGCCATGGCATAATATGTTTGATGCCCATCTGAGCACAAAACTGTTTAAAGCTGGAACTAATATAACCCAGGCCATTATCTGTCTTGAGGATCTTGGGTTGTGGTGTAACCGCCAAGCAGGAGAGAACATGACTGATAACATGTTTAGTGGCCTCCCACGTCTGTAAGAATGTATAGATAAAAACCACTAAAAGTATCAACAGAGACATGAATATATTTTAACTTTGCAAAGGGGGCATAGTGGGTGACATTCATCTGCCACAACTCACCAAGAACTAGCCCACGGGAGTTGACCCCCAAATGTGGCTCAGGCAAAAGGGTCAGGCATCCCTTGCACTGCCAAACAATTTGTCCTGCCTGTTCATGGGTAATAGAAAATTTAAGTCACAGGGTATGGGCATTAAGGTGATGTAGATCATGGGCCTGTTGAGCGGCGGCAAGAGGGGTGGTAGACAAGGCAGAAGTCACTACCTGAGTGGCCCAATCAACTACATCATTCCCTTCAGACAGTGGCCCAGGCAAACCAGAATGGGCACGAATATGGCCAACAAGAAAAGAAAAATTTTGGGCAAGAATAAATTTTTGAAGTTTAGCAAATAACAGGGAAGCATTGGTAGAGGGGCGGATATATGGAAGTTTCTAAAAGGGGGACAGAGGCAGCCACATAAGCACTCTATGTATATAAATTAAAAGGGGTTTCAGGCAAGAGTTCGAACACCCTAACAATGGCTGCCAGTTCAACAAGCTGCACCGAGGAGAAGTCTGTCATAAAATGTGAGACCTCCCCATCAATGCTCCATACCTGAGGAGGAGCCGTAGGTAGTACCGTGGGCCCCAGCAATCGGGACTGACTTTGTTCTTTTTGGGAAAACCACAGGTGTCCTATGTAGGAATTGAACCAATTTATCAGCGGGACAATGGTTATCGATCACACCCTGGAAGGAGGTGCAATTAACTGCCCAATCATCATTATTTCGAATTAGCCACTGAACTTGGGAGGTATTGTAGGGGAGAACAATAATATCAGCATCTTTGCCAAAGAGCCTAAGGGCAGTTGAGGATATGTGGGCAGCACTCTAGAGGGAGAAGCCAGCAGATGGACCCAAAACAGAGGTTTAAGTTGCCACAGAGAAAAGGGAGTAGGGAAAACAAGGAACTGGAGGGGAAGATCTGGGGAGAAATATCCAATGTTTTGTTCATTGATGGCCTGTTCTACCTTGGCCAATGATATTTGTGCTTCATGGGTCAGCGTATGTGGGGAGGACAGATCTGAGTCCCCACACAAAATATTATCAAACAAAGGCTTTAGCTTCTCCGTTGTAAGTTTTAAGTAAGGGCAGAGCCTGTTAATATCTCTTAACAGGCGTTGAAAATCATTAAGAGTCTGTAAGGAATCCCGCCTTAAATGAATCTTTTAGGAGAGAATCCTATTAGGAAACAATTCAAAGCCTAAAAACAAATGAGGGGGGTGAATCTGAATTTTTGGGGGGGAGATTTGGAGTCCCTGAAAAATTGATACTGGCCTCGGGGGGCACTGACCAAAATCTTAATTTCTCCGGTGTAGTCATTATCTACTAGAGAGGGGTGAACTGTAAGTCCCTTTAAAGTGGTGGAGGCACACCCAAAACTAAAAAATAAGTATGAGGCGGAGGAGGTCCAAAAGCCCCAGTAGAAAGAATTTAAACGTCATCCTCAGGTGTTTTGAGTCGGCGGAGGCACACAAGTCCAGTTCTGCACTGCCTGGGATGGCTCTGCAGAGACTAGGGACTGATCTGGCTGCCGGTGGTCCCCCGTGGCTGGAAGAAAGAGAATGGAATTGGGGGCCCGGGGCTGGCCCCTCTGCCCGTTTCCCTGAAGGGGAGGCAAAGGATTCCCAGAAATATCTGTTGTGGATCGGCAAACATTGGACTAATGTTTGCTCCTCTTGCAGCGTGTGCAGAGGGTATTGGGCTGTGCGGGCCGGGTGGTGGGACTCATAGGGGGCTGAGGTACATTAGGAGACATAGTGGGACACTGTCGGGCGAAGTGCCCAGGTTGGCCACATCTAAAGCAACCTTTTTTGGGGCCGGTCTGCTGGAAGGCTGCGCCAACTGCGAGATGGACAGCTTGTGACATCTTATGAGTAAAGGTGTCCACATCACGGCAGAGGCGAATCATCTTCATCTGATGAAAACCGCTTCGTTAGACAACTTATGGCCCATTCCTATGGGACGGAGAAATATCAACTTACCCAGGACGACTTCCTCTCATGAGCGGTGAGAGCGTTCCTCAAATGGCTTCTTCATCTCAGCGACCTTCTCTGGAGGGTGGGCTCCATCTGGCGAGGGTCCGTACCTCGACCCCTATGTTTGAGGTGCCACCTATCCCGTCCCGCAGGACCTAGTTATTCGGGGGGGGGGGGTCGAAGGGGAACCAAGCCTGAAAGAGAAACGGACGAGAAAAGGTCTCGCTAGACCAAGCCAAGGGTTGTCAAGGTCTACTTTAATGGAGGCTGGAAGCCTGATTACAAGCACACAGTGAGAGGGGCTGAGGGGGAATGATCAAAGCACAGAGAGAGGGACAGACATCTGGGGCGAAGGCTGAGGACAGGCTTGAAACATCTTGTGGCTTATCTTTGGATGCTGGTTCCGCCCAAACAGCCCCAGGTGTCTGGACAAGATAGGGGTCAGTTGGTTCTCACGATCAGCCCTGTGCGAAGGAGAGGGTGGCTCGGCTCCCAACAAAGGGTCAATTGAGTCTCAGGGTGGGAGCTGTTGAAGGTCTGGCTTCCCACAGCCTGGTCTCTCACACTTTAAGAGGCACCCCCACTCTAGCCCACAGAAGCCGGGGGAGAGGCTCCCGAGAGCCACAAAACTCGGCCCGCTTCCTCCTCCAGCAGAGCCGTCCCGGAAGGAAGACGGTCCCTCCCGCTCCCCAGCCCATACCTCACAAGGCAGCGGGGCCGCCGAGGCAGCCAATCAGATCGCTTCTTGTAAGCCGAGGCGCGGAGAGCCAATGGGAAGTCGCGGCGCGCGCAGCGCCTCTCGTCGTCGCCCCGGCCCCCTCCCTTCCGCCCGCCGCCTTCCACTCCGCCCCTGGCGGAGGAAGTGAGATCAGAGGCCCCATGTGAGCGGATTGCAACACATGCAGCTGCCTGGAGAGAGGGAGCCGGTGTCCTACGTCAGAGCCGCCGCCGCCGCGGAGCCGCCGCCGGGGAGGAGCAGCCGCTGCCGCCCAGGACTGGGCCCTTAGGTAGGGCGGGCGTAGGGAAGGCCGGCGCCCTTGTGCGGCGGGCCGTCGGGGCGGGGAGAGGAAGGGCGGCTCGGGGGGTGGCGAAGAAGGGGGCCGCTCTGCCCCGGCGGCGGCGCTAACTCTGTGGTCTTGGTGTCTCCCGGCCCCGCCGGGCCGCTCTAGGGAGGAGGAGGCGAGAAGATGGCGGACGACCCCAGTGCTGCCGATAGGAACGTGGAGATCTGGAAGATCAAGAAGCTCATTAAGAGCTTGGAGGCGGCCCGCGGGTGAGCGCCGCGTCCGGCACCCCCGTGCCCTCTTGGATCCCGGACCCCTCAGGATGGCCGCCCCCGCGCCGCATGGCCGGATGAGGAGAAGCCGGCACTAGCCAACTCCCGCCTTCTGGACCTCTGGGTAGTAGCCTCTGACTGGAGGGCGAGGGTCGGCGCGGCTGGCCGGGAAAGAAGTCCTTACTCCTCTTGGTGGTAACGAGCCAGGCTCCCACGGCTCAGATCGCTCGGCCCCCTCTCCGGATAAAGCCACTACTACTTTTGTGCTCCTCTCGGGCCTTTAAATCCAGCTCCTCACTTTTCGGGCTCCTGGTGCTGCCACCCAACTTGGGTGCTGTTAGGGGAAAGTACTTGGCGTTCCTTTCCGAACGCTCTACCCTGGTTTCCTCTCGCTTCACGTTCCTCCAACCAGGCCTCATTAAGATGGCCTCCCCCACTTGGACTTACAAGTCCTGTGTGGGTGAAGTTTTGATAGGGTGTAAAAAGAGAGTTGACCAAGAGAGATCTTCTTCTTCTTGGCTCCCCTTTATTTTTCTGGGTCTTAGACCTCTCCGAAGATGACTTGCCCTAAGTTTTCTAATTACCCGGAGCTGCCTGGGTTTAGCTGTTCCAAGACCCGCCTATAAACCGAAAATGCCAGCGTGTGCGGGATGGAGTGGTGGTGGTTTTTGTCTGTTATGGACACAGTCCAGAGAAATCCAGGTAGTAGAATCCCTGATGGCTTTTCTGTGGAACTTCTTGGGAAAATCACTCTCCAGTTGCCTGATGGAATAACAGTGCTTAAAACTGACTTAAAGTGAGCCTTCTTAAGTTTTTATAAGTGAGTCTCTTAAGTGTTTCTAAGAAGTTGTAGGTGTGCCCCTGGGTATGTTGTGAGTAAGCTAGGTAGAAAGTAGCCATATGTTTGTTTTGCGTGAGAGTGTGCCAGAGGTATCTGTGTTCCTTCCGTGTGTTGCTATGTGTTGTTACTTTCCCAGTTATAGAAACTTTTTACTACTTGGGGTGTCTTCACCCTAAAAATGGAACATTGTATATTCCTGCACTCCAGAGCATTCTTACAACAGAGTGACTTTCCTCAGATACCTCGTGGAAATTTCAGCTCACAAACGATACATTCTGTCCCGGATGGCTAGGTCGGCATTGCTACCTTGACCACCTTGGCGCTGCACTCATTAACTTTTTTAATGGATTCCGGTTGGCCGGTTGGTTCCTCTTAGTGCATGGTTTTAAAGCGGTGGTGTTTCATTCTTAATAAGGGAGGAACATTAATTTCTGTTTGGGATTAGACTTCTGAAAGTTTGGACATATTTGGTGTGTTGCTCATTCCTTTGATGATTGTAAAAACTTTAGTCGAAGGTAGTTTTTTTTTTAATTATTATTGATTATTTCTTAGAGTTTTTTTTTTTTTAAAAAACTTGAATATAAAGACTTCCTAATAGGAACTGGTACCATGTAGTAGAATGGAATTAAAATCCCAATGTAAGTATGTATCAGGCGTGTTAAGAGGTCTTGTTCTTTGTGCTGCCTAGAATTAGCCAGCTACTTTTGTTTCAGTCGGCTGTCTTCTGTTGTGTTACTTGGAGCTGTTTGGTATTGACATTTATGTATTACTGCTGGTAACACTGTTACTAGTTGAAATTGATCTATAGGTTGGCTGGGTGCTTTCTTAGGCAGTTTCCTGGATTAGAAGGTGGATACAATCCATTCTCTGAATTACTTACTAATTTGTTTGTTTGGGTGAGGTAACATTGAAGAGAACACTGCTTGCTAAGCAGTATTTATTTCTCCTGCTTGATGAACAAATTCATTCTTAGATTTATTTGTTCCTAGCCATAGTTCCCAACTAGAAGTTTTAAAGCTCTCTTAAAAGCCTTTGGAAATGTTTATTTTCTAGTTTAGAAAAGTTCAGTAAAGTTTGAAGGATTACACTGTCTAAAATAGCTAGGAATTCTAAACAATGTGACTTAACATTTTGTTGTACTTTGCTTAATTTATCAAGGATTTGGTTGCAGCTTGAGCACATGGTAATTAAAGTCCTGTCCGTTTCTGGTGTTAGTCGGGAAATCAAAAGTTTATTTTATGTGGCTTGGAACCTTTTTTCTTATTACAATGGCAAGATTTAATTTTCATTCTGAGTTGTGTTAGACTTTAGGTTTTCATAGTGTTTTATACCAAATAATAATAATAATTTTTTTTTAAGCCATCTGGCCTCCAACTCACTATGTGGCTGGCTGAAACTGGTTTGCCCTCCTGACCTGCTTTTGTCCTCCAGGTGCCTGGCTAATACTAAAATATTATTAGGATATTTGTGATGAACTTTAAAGACAAATTGCATGGCAAATGGATTCATATGTGCCAGTCTTGGTGTTCCAATTGGACTTGAGTGGAAAACAAATGTATGTTGTCCGATGCAGGGAGCACAGGACAGAAGTGGTGGGCGCCTAGAGTTGTTTCTGAAATGAAAAGGAACTTGTGAGCTAGATTAGGATGTGGGTCTGCCTCCCTCTGTCCCATTAACTTCGTTTCATCTTCTCTTTGTATATGCCTGGTCAACTTTGAGGAGTTGACTTTCTCCTACCTTAAGTCAAGTTCTGGGGCTAGGGTTTTGTTTGTTTTTTTTTTTTTGTTTTTGTTTTGTTTTTTTGAGTTAGATTCTCACTGTAGCCTTGGCTGGCCTGGAATTCAATATATAGCCCAGGATGGCCTCCACCTCATAGAGATCTGCGGATAATGTGCTGTCGCGGCACCTACCCTAAACTAATTTTAAAGTTTGCCAGAATAAGTAATTTTGACGTTTACTCTGTCAGTATGTGGTTATGTTTGGGAATATAACCAAATGTAGTACAGTTTTAAAAGAAATACCCACAAAATGGACTCAATAGTTAAAACACGTTGACAGGATGAGGTAACCACAAAATTATTTGGATTTAGTGAGCATTTAGTCATAGTCGCTTTGGAGTAATACATTATCATTTATTATTCACAACAATAAGTGTCACCATTTGATACTCAAAGTAAATGAGGCTGAGATTTTAGATAACCTACTGTCTTGAATGTCATGGTGTAAAACTGTTAAAAAAAAAAAAGATGAGATTAACTGCAGAGTCTATTTGACCTATGATAGACTATTCTAAGCTTTGGTTCCACATGTATAATTGTGTAGTGATCCGAATATAAGCGGATCCTAATTTGTGAACTGGTGTGCTATATTTTGTGTTCTCCAAAATCTCCAAGACTAGTCTTTTGTTGTTTTGCCTTTTTTGAGACAGTTAATCTGTGTGGCCCTGCCTGTCCTGGAACTCACTCTGCAGATCAGGCTGGCCTCGCCTGCCTCCCTAGCATTGGGATTAAGGGTGTACACTGCAAGGACTGCAAGATCAATCTTAAATGTACTCTGAGCCCAGCAGGTTGTGTTGTTTGTGAAGTGGCATCTGCAGAGGCTAGAGTACTAAAGGGGGAACTCAGTGACCCTGTTTCATAGCATCTGGTTTAAGTTGCTTCCACTGTATCTGCTTTGTTGTTTTTTCAATGAGGTTGAGTGTGGCCTGTGTATGTACTGGTAGGATGACGAGACAGTTTTAATTCATATTCATATATATACTTCCCTTCACAATCGACTGTTTGATTTGTCTCTCTGTTTATGGCTACTCTTGGTATGTTCTCCAAAGTTGGCTTATAAGGAAAAATATGTTCATAGCCAAAATGGATCTAGGACCATGTGAGTTGAACCACAGTTGGTTTCAAATGAGGAACTTAGAGCAGAAGAACATTACTAGGCCTTTTCGGTTTTTTTTGTTGTTGTTGTTGTTTTGTTTTTTAATTAAGATAAGGTTTCCTTTATTCTGGGCTGGGCTTGAACTCTTGATCTTCCTGCCTCCATTTCCCAAGAGCAGAGATTACAGGTATGAGTCATGACCAGCATCACATTAGCTGCTGAGAAAGGAATGGCCCCTATTCAAGGTCAGTTGACTACAGGAGACTTCTCACACATTTTTTTCTCCTACTCTCTTGGGGTGGGGTGGGGGAGGAAACATTTTCAAACTAGTGAATTTCAGGAAGCTTTGCTTTTACTTTATTTCTCAGTGGTTTTAAATTTTTTTTTTAAATGGGTTTTAAAGATTTTAATAAGGTTTAAGCATTGGGGTAAAGAGAATGTGTTACTCAGAAGAAAGTAAGATACACTCAGAAAGTGGTGTGGGCTTTCCGAGAAGAAGGTAAGAAAGTAGCTTTTCATATTCTTGACAGGGTGGTCGTGACTGGGCTAGTGATCTAGCTTTGTAATAGTTACAGTGCTAGTGTTTATGGTTTTCAACACTTCCCCCAAAGTTCTCAAAGTGATTACAGTCGTTATTTTTCATCATTCCTCTCTCCATCTCTCCCTTCTTTCCTGTTTTGCATGCTCTGCATTTGCAAATATGTTTGAGGAAGGATTTTAGAGACTGAACAAGGATTCCTACCGCTGAGTGAACATTCCAAGCCATTTTTAACGATACTGGTTTTGATACAAAGGGTTGAACTTAGGACCTGTCCATTCTGGCAAACACCCTGTTTCTAAGCCACAAACCTCAGCCCTCAGAGACTTTTGGGGATAAGAAAGGATCTCACTCACTTTGTACTCCCAGCTTGTCTCAGACTTGGCAGCTCTCCTCATAGGCTTTCATATAGCTACCTAAAGCATTAAAGATTTAGCCTCTAAAAGGGGACTTTGATTCATCCCTTAGCTTGTGTGCCATACTGCCATCTCTTTTTTTTTTTTTTTTTTTTTAAGATTTATTTATTTATTATATGTAAGTACACTGTAATTGTCTTCAGACACTTCAGAAGAGGGAGTCAGATCTTGTTACGGATGGTTGTGAGCCACCATGTGGTTGCTGGGATTTGAACTCCAGACCTTCGAAAGAGCAGTCGGGTGCTCTTACCGGCTGAGCCATCTCACCAGCCCTTTTTTTTTTTTTTTTTAATTCTTACAAGAGTCAATAATTAGAATATATATGACAGGGGAAGAGATGAATATAAAACAAACTGCAGGGGTTTGTTTGGGCTATTCTTTTAAGATTTGATTTTTATGCATAGAAATCTTGAATTGGTAGTAATGTTTGGCATAATGAGGGATAAAATGTCTAATGTTGTATTTCTCATATAGTGAGTCTTGCTGTGTAGCCTAAGTTTACCTCCACTGACTATTCTTTGGTATTATAAGCATGTGCCACTATTCCTGGCTGCAAATGTTAGTGCTTTCCTGTTACTTACACATTGGCCCTTTAAAAATATCTTAAAGGAATAGGTCTAATGGCACAGGATTAATTTAGCTACCTGTGACGCTGAGGCAGGAGATTGTTGCATGTTCAAAGTCGGTCTGAATAGCTAAATGACATCCTGACTCAAAATATAAAAAGCAGTTGTGCTGTCACTCTGGTATAGTACTTGACTAGCATGTTCAAAGTCCTGGGTTCAATCCTTTACCTTGTCCTACCAGAAAATAGAAATAACCTAATGGAGCATTATATTAAGAGGTGAGAACAGAGAGATGGGGTTCAGAATACAAGTTAATGATCAAGCAGTTGCCTAGCATACACAAAGGCCCAAAGTTAATTCTGAGCACTGAAGAAAAATAAAATATTAGGGGACTAGTAAAATAGTTCAGTTAATAAAAGTACTTACAAACTTGGGGGCTCTATCCCCCACATAAAAGCTGAGTATGCTACCTTACCCCTAGAACTGGGGGCCTAGAAACAAGACTGGCCGACCAGTCTTGCTGATTGAGTTCAGGCTCAGCAAGAAACAGTCTCAAAAAATATGGTGGAGAGCAATTGAGAAAAACCATTGTTAACCTCTGTCCTCTGCATGCATCTACACACAGGGATGTGGGCAGAGAGGAAAGGGGTTAATGAGAGCATCCATAATAATGGATGTGGTGATCTTCCTTGGATACCCTTGCACACATCTTACTTCAGAACTAATCTGAACAGCTGTAGTATTCTGGACAAGTGTCCTGTGTTCTGTGGGTAAAGAACAAGCAAGCCTTGACAGACTTCACATTGTGTTAGGAGATATAGTTATTCTTCCAAGTAAAGAAAACTCTTTAGACAAACTCCTCAGAAAGCAAGAGTGTAGACAGTATGGATGGTGGTAGAATACATTTAAGGCAGATTTGTAGTAACGTTTGTCCGGTCTTTTCCCTACCATACCACATAGACCAATTGGATCCTTTAACAGGAGGAATATTTTTCTTTGAATTTAGAGGTTGAGGGTGTTGTTGCATGTTAGTTATGGTAAGATACTTGCTTAAATTACTAGCTTTATAGAAGGGTTTTTAATGGTTTGGATTCTGCTTGAAGGTTGAGAAGAAAAATTTTGCCTGCCCATTACCAGGTCTGTCTAGTTGACCATTTCCAGCAACGATTTCAAATCTGGCCTATTCTCCAGGAATCTCAGAATAGAATCTTCTCCTAGGATACATTCTGTAGGTGTCTTTTCATTCTTTAGCAGCTTGCTATCTTTAAGAGGGAGCAAGGGGGTTGAAGGGTTCGAAGCTCTTTTTATCAGGTTAGAAATTATGTGTGACTAACCACTCAGGCACCAGGAGCCTCTAATAACAGACTTTATCGTTGCTATATGGTATACTTTGGACCCTTGGCTACTGTCTTCGTTCTTATTGTAGTCATTCTTATTATGTCCAGTAGGCTTGGCATTTTGGGGTTCCTGACAATTCATTCTTGCCGTACAGATAACTTGGTCCATGTTTGGCGTTTAGAAACAGGATTTTGCTTTGTTGTCCAGACTAGTCTTGCGCTCTCCACAGTCCTGCCTCAGCCTCCCATGTGCCAGGATTATAGGTGTCTTTTTTGATGCTCTATTTCTTTTCCCCTAGTTTTATGTTTTATTTTGTTTTTGAGACATGGTCTCTCTGTGTAGCGTTAGCTTTCCCAGTACTCACTCAGTACACCAGGCAGATCCACCTGCCTCTGCCTCCCAAGAGCTGAGAAATCAGGTGCATCCCTACACCTGGCTAAAAAATGTATTTGGAAGGAGGGGGAGTTACAAGGATTCATTCTCTCTGTATCCCTGGCTGTTCTAGAACTCACTTTATAAACTACAGAGATCAGCCTGCTTCTGCCTCCTAAGTACTACTGGAATTAAAGGCGTGTGCCACCACCACAAGACTAAAAGTTTTTTTGTTGTTTGTTTGTTTAAATGAGACCGTGGTCTGCTAGCCATCCCTGGAATGGTGACACAAACCATTTTCAGTCCCATGTTAAGTACAGAGTAACATAGTAGTTTGAGGAGTTATTGCAGGCTGGAGAATAATTATGTAACTACTTAGACAAAAGTTAGAAAGTATCTTAGCAAGGCAGGTAGTTTTTAATGTTACTTTGAGGGGCTGGAGAGACTGCTAAGCAGTTAAGATGCTTCACAAAGATTGTTACTTTGTAAAGCAAGTGATAAGGAAGCCTAGCCTTTCTTGTAATTTCCAGTAGTAGGGAAGCCAAGCAGGAGGATCACCAGTTCAAGACCAGTCTGAGCAATGCGACCTTTTCTCGGGAGAGACAAAAGATTACTTTTGGCTTGTTTAGGATTTTCAAGGCATTGCAGAAAAGTTGGCTTGGGCATTAGTGTTGTATTACATGGCTGATAGCGAATCTTTGACATGGTAAAGTTATGACTGCAGTTTTATAGTTGTCATTGTGATGTTTCATTGTTTTGACATAAGATCTCTGAAGCGGACAGTCCTCTTGGTATTTCCCTCATAGCTGGTGTGGTTCATTCTTGTTTTATCCTGGGAATTGAACTAAAATTTTGGAACTGTAATGCTAGACAAGTGCTCTTACACTGAACTACATTCTTGGACTCCCAAATTCATTGTTTTTTGTTGGTTAGATTTATTAATGCATTCTAAGAGAGAGAGAGAGAGAGAGAGAGAGAGTGTTTGCACATGTGCAAGTACCCAAAGAGACAAGGAGTCAGATGAGTTACAGGATATTATAGGGAGTTGTGACCTGCCTGATTTAGGCCTTGAACTCAAGTCCTCTGGACTTTTCAGCCCCTAAAATGCATTTTTGATTAAAAGCAAAGTAGCCTCAAATTGAGTGCAAAGGCTGGTATTAGTTAATGGTTGATACTGACCTCAGGAACTGAAATAGTAACAGAGCGTTTGCATATATGCCTACCTAGAATTTAAGGCCATGTGTTTAAGAATTAAGGGTGGGGCTGGAGGGGTGATGCGGAGGTTAGGGTCCTTGATGGTTAGGGGCGAGGTGCATTTCTTAGTTGCTGTGCTTATCAAGCACAGACTAAAAAGTTATGTCCTGGCCCTGATTTTTAAAAGTTTATTTTATGTATGTATGTCCAAATTTGTGTATGTGTGGCCCATGTTTATGTATGTGTGACACATGTGTTTAGGAGCCCTCAGAAGTCAAGCGAAGGTATTAAATTTCCTAAGAATTGGAGTTAAATAACTAAAACTACTTTTTCAAAGATAAGTAACTAGCATGCCTTTTAACTCTGTAACAAACCTGTTAATGAAACAAAAAGCTACTAATGGCATTCCATGGACAAAACTGAAGTACAGAGAATAGTTAGTTGTCTAATGCCAGGCAAGTTCAGAGGTCCTGTCAGTTTCTTCCCATCTTCTCATTTCAAATCTATCTTCCTGTTTATACACATTACCCTTGTTTTTTGTTTATTTTCAGACATGGTCTCACTCTGTAGCCCTGGCTGCCTGGGAGCTCATTGTGTAGACTAGGCTGGCCTCAAACTCGGAGATTGCCTTTGAGTACTGGGGTTAAAAGTCTGCACCCCCATGCCTAGCCAACATGCTTGTTCTTTTCTTTTAATTTTTAGTTTTAAGTTATGGGTGTTGTGTCTTATGCACCATATGTATGCTTACAGAGACCAGAAGAGATCAGAGCCCCTCAAACTAGAATTACAGACAGTTGTGAGCCACCATGCAGGTGCTGGGAATGGAATCCTAGTCCTCTGGAAGAGCAGCCATGGTTCTTACTCCAGCTGTGTTTTTCATGAACACCTGGTGGTGATGGAAGTCTTTTTTGTTTTTTTGGGTTTTTTGAGACAGGGTTTCTCTGTGTAGCCCTGGTTGTCCTCGAACTCACTTTGTAGACCAGGCTGGCCTCAAACTCAGAAATCCGCCTGTGTCTGTGCTGGGATTAAAGGCCTGTGCCACCACGCCCGGCTATGATGGAAGTCTTGATGAAAGTGTGTATTAAAAAGACAGTTAAGCCGCGCGTGGTGACACATGCCTTTAATCCCAGCACTCAGGAGGCAGAGACAGGCAGATTTCTGAGTTCAAGGCCAGCCTGGTCTACAAAGTGAGTTCCAGGACAGCCAGGGGTATACAGAGAAACCCTGTGTCGAAAACAAACAAACAAACAAAAAGACAATTAATGGGAGAATTGTGACTTCTGCCTTATTGCAAAATGTTTCCACATGGGTCGCGGGGGTTTATTCCTCGTTCCCCGCCCGGAGCCCTGAGTGAGATCTCAGCACTGGCTGCGATCCATCTATCGCTGGCTCCTTGTAGCTCGTTGTTTTGAGAAGATTAGGAAAAGATTCCAGCTTCTGCTGCTTCCTGGTGGAATATTCCAGTAGGTAGTGTTGGGATGTTGACCTAGGTAGAGAAACTTCCCTGTTGGCATTTCTTGAGTGAGGAAAGGGAAAGCTACTGGCTGTCTAAATATTTCTGAGTTTTCTTTGCTGCTTTAGTTTGACCTGGTTATTTGCTCTGTGTATCTACTCCATTTACAGGTTTTTCTTCATGTCTTCCAGAAGTTAATCCTCTGAGTAAATCATTGAAGAGAATTCTTTGATAATGGAAAGTACCCTGATGAGCAAGGGGGCTTGGGAGCTTTGGCGTTGTTCTATGTCATAGTTTGTTTCTTATGTCTGCCTTGAAGTTTTTAAGACCTATGTATTAGTCATTGCTGTACAACATGATTCACTGGCCTTTTTTTAAAATTACATTAATTTATTTTTGTGGTGAAGGGTGGGGTGGGGGTCAAAACAGTCTGATCTCTCCTGTCCTGTGGCTTCCAGGGATTGGAGTGTCATTACCTGATTGATGAACCATCTCATTGGTTCATGTGTTAAGACAGGGTCTTACTTCATTCCCAGCTAACCTGAAACTGAATATAAACCACGCTGGCCTCAAATGTATGGCCATCCTCCTGACTCTTGTCTTCTAAAATCTGGGGTTATAGGCATGCCCTGCTAACTCAAGCATGCTGTCTAATGACTTTTTTTCCTAATCTTTGTACTTTTCCTCTGTGTGGGGTACATGTGTGCATGTGTAGATAGAAGACACCATCAGGTGTGAGAGTTCCACCTTGTTGGAGAAGGGCTTTGTTTGTTGCTTGGCTTCCTGTTTATGTAACTTATGGGAATTCTTCAGTCTTCTTTTCATCTCACTAGAGGAATGTTTTTCTTTTTACATGGGTTCTGGAGATTCAAAACTCAGTCCTCCAGCCCATAGGGTGACTGTTTCCATCCATGAGCCATCTCCCTACCTGCTGGCTGGTCAAGAAGCTCCAGGAATCCCCCTGTCTGCCCCTCGCTCGGTTCTGGGATTTGGGGCATACATTGCCACATGAGTGCAGAAGATGAAGTGCAGATCACCATGCTTGCAGAAAGAGAGCTTGTCTGACGCCGTGATCTCCCCAGCCTTTATACTGCCTCTTTTCCTACTCCTTTCCTTTTTGTTTATTTATTTTGGTTTTGAGGCACAGTTTTGCCATGTAGCCCAGGCTGGCTTGAGCTGTTTCTGTGCTATCCTCCCAAGTGCTGTGTATTCACTGGCTCTCCTTTAATTAGTAACTTCTATTATATTTATTTTATGTATGTAAGTGTTTGTCTGAGCATTGTGCAAATGTCTGGTGACCTCAGAGTCCAGAAAGGGCATCATATCCCTTGGAACTGGATACCATGAGAGATCCACCATGTGGATGGTTGAACTCAAACCCCAGGTCTTCTGGAAGAGCATCCATTGCTCTTAACTGCCAAGTTGTCTCCAGTCCCCCCTCTTATTTAGGGTTTTTGATTTGGGAAAGGATATATAATGACAGTAGAGAAGATGAAAAAAGGGACTATTAGAATGAGAAAAAGCAAGCCGACCCAAGTAGTTTATACCCTTAATCCCAGCACTGGGGAGACCAAGGGGGGCAGAGCAGAGTGAAGCTCCAGGCCAGCCAAGTAGACAGTGAAGACCCTGACTTTGGGATGAGGATGTGATGACAGTGAGAACATACTGTACTTGCAGTTAGTTTCTCTAGTGAAAACATTGTCTTTTTTCCTAGTGTCTGATGATCTAACTAAGGGCCTTGCATATGCTAAACAAGTACTTTATCACTGAGCTACGAACCCCCTGATACAAGGGTTTTATTTCTCAGTGTCTCTCTCTCTCTCTCTCTCTCTCTCTCTCTCTCTCTCTCTCTCTCTCTCTCTCTCTCTTAAAGATTTATTTAACTTTATATGAGTGCACTGTCCCTGTCTTCACACACACCAGAAGATGGTAGTGGATTTCCTTACAGATGGTAGTGAGCCACCTTGTGGTTGTTGGGAATTGAACTCAGGACCTCTGGAAGAGCAGTCAGTGCTTTTAACCACTGAGCCAGCTCTCCAGCCTTCTTTCTCTCACTCTCCTCGTAATAGGTATTTGTTATACATGAACATGAAATATTCAATTTCCTTGAGATTTTATTGTGTTTACACAAACTGGCCAAACAACTTTGGCTGCTTGTGGAGTAAATGGGTGTATCTGTTCCAAAACATCCTGGCAGGGCCCTTTACTCTGTCAGGCAACTCCAATAGTCTGAACCATTACATCCTAAGCCTTTAGAGTACTGCTATCCAGGTATCCAGGTATCGTGCGCCACCATGCCCTCTAGTCAAGTGTCTTACAAAGGTTAGTTACAGAGTAGAGAGAGTTATACATGGGAACTAGTGAAAGGTAGTTTTGTTCCTAAAATTTGGTGGGTCAGAGTGAGATGGACATGTATATCTTTGGGTGAAAAGACAGGATGTTTCACTAACCTGGGGCTAGACTGGCAGCTAGCAAGTCCCGGTAGTCCCAGGGCCCCAGGGTTACAGGCACATGTTTTTATGTAGGTTCTGGGATCTGAACTAATGACCAAGCACTCTTATCCAGAGAGCTAGTTTTAAACTTTCAAGTAGTATGTTTCAGATTTAATGATCTTGGTTGAAATATTACAACCAGAAAATTTTCTGGCAAGCTGTATATATCTGAACCTGTTTATGTTTTTGAGACGGGGTACAGGCTCTTTCAGTGTAGTCTTGGCTGGCCTTGAACTCAGCTCTGTCTTTCTCTGCCTCCAATGTGATGTGATTAGGGAGCATACCTCCATGCCTTAAGCCCTGCTTCTGAAACTTTTTAGCAGTGGATTCCAGGAACAAGATCACATCCTATCACTAAATGTGTTTACTTGCTTTATCTTCTCTGGAATGTTAAGCGGGTGTGCCTGTACGGTTGCCCTGCTGTTCTTACAGCAGAATTGCTTAATGAATGAATGTTTATCTTCTTAACCCATCTTCATGAAAGTAAATAGCAGTTTATCTCAAGGTCATTTCTCTCTTGTACACAGCATTATCTGACTTTGAGGCATTTTGCTCCTTGGGTTCACTTAGTTGGCTCCAACGTTCCCTTCATTTAGCTTTAGGTTTTCCAGTCTTTTGGGTTTGGGTTCTGTGGCGGTATTCTCTGTGCTCAGAGCGCTTCTAGTCAACTTCTAACATCACCCATGTCAGGTTCATCTCAGTGCTGACTCAGAACCAGGCCCTTTTATGAGAATGCCTGTGGTCCCTAAAGATTCCAGGCATATGCCTCCTTGAGAAATGTTCATAAGAAAACAAAACAAAACAAAAAGTTTGTATTTAAACTGACTGGTATGGGGCTAGAGAGATGGCTTTAACAGTTAAGAACACTGATGAGCTGGTGAGATGGCTCAGTGGATAAGAGCAACTGCTCTTCCAAAGGTCCCGAGTTCAGATCCCAGCAACCATGTGGTGGCTCACAACCATCTGTAACAAGATCTGATGCCCTCTTCTGGAGTGTCTGAAGTCAGCTATGGTGTACTTACATATAATAAATAAATAAATCTTTAAGATCCCAGGTTCCAGGGGGATTCAGTGCCCTTTTCTAGCCTCTGAGGCACCAGGCATTTGGTCATACACAAGACAGGCTTGTGTACTTAAAATAATAATTTTCTCTGCAAAAGTTGTTCTTGCACACACACACACACACACACACACACACACACACACACACGTGCACCCCACAGTCTTTAAAACAAAAAAGCCCTGACTTAAGGCTTCTGTGAATCTGTAGGCTCAGTAGCAGGGGTATGGCTCACATGTTTCTGAAAGTATCTTCATTCGCAGTTTATTTGACCCACCCATTCCCGTGACACTGGTAATCACCTGCTTTCGTAGCCTTACAATTGGGGCTGATCTTTGGCTTGTTTTATATGGATGAGGGGGTGTGTGTCTTTGTCCTTGCACCTCATGCATGCCTAGTAGCCTCAGAATGCCATATGAATGGGGTTATAGGTGATTGTGAGCCACCATTTGTGTGCTGGTAATTAATCTTCCTTTGGAAGCGCAGGCAGAGTTTTAACTGCAGGGCCATGTCTCTAACCTCTGATCTTTATTTATTCATTTATTTATTTAAGTACATGTGAATTATATAAAATGAGTTTTATATGGTTTCATATTTACCCCCTATGTTTTAGTTACTTTTCTGTTCTGATAAACACCACTGAAGCAGGTGTTTCTTTGGGTTTATTTATGGTTCTAAAAGGTTAAGACCATCGTGGAGTGGAATCGGCTGAGCACTCACATCTCCCACCACAAGCAAGAAGCAGAACAAACTGGGAATAGCTGCAGTCTTTGAAGCTTCCATGTTCCCAGTGATATATTTCTTCCAGCAATGTCAGATCTCCCAAACAATGCCACAAATGGGGGCATTCAAATGCCTAAAACTATGGTGGACATCTTACTCAAACCACCATACCTCCTCACCTTTTCTTGTTTTTCTCCCCCAATCTGCTCCTTTTCCCAACTAGTGCACTTGTCCATGTGTATGTATGTTGGTCTGTCCATCCGTCACAGTGAGTTTCATTGGGGTTGTATGCAGGAGCACATACAGCAGTGATGACTTTTAACTTGTGATGCGGCGTCGGTGTCCCAGTGCTTATATTATAGAAGTGCTGGAGCTGGAGCCCGGGGTTTCATGCATGCACAGCAAACACTCTTATCAGCTAGGCTATGTCCTAGCCCCTGATTTTGTTAGTTTTTGAGACAAGATTTTTCTGTGTAGGCCTGGTTCTAGAACTCATTTTGTAGACCAGGTTGGCCTCAAACTCATAGAGATCCCAGTTGCCTCTGCCTCCTGGGGGCATGCACCACCACCACCACCCCAATTTTTTATTATTATTATTATTATTATTATTATTAAATATAATTTACATACCATAAAATATATCCCCTTTCTTTAAAAGATGTAACTCACTGAATTTTTTCCCCCCAGGGTTCTGTCCTAGTTGTGTGTTGCAGTGATAAAACACTGACAGAAAGCAGCTTGTGGGGGAGCAGGAGTTTACTTGAATATCAACTCCAGGCTGTGGCCCAATGTTGTAGGAAAGTCTAGGAGGCAGGAACTTCTTGATGCAGCTAGTCATGTCTACAGTCAGGAACAGAGAAGACACTATGCATGCATGGTTCCAACCACCTCCACTTTCATAGTCAGGGTCCTCGACATCCTATGGCATCTCCCTAGCTGTTAGGTTGTTTTCTGAATATTTCATGTACATAAAGCTAATTAGACAATAGTGGTCATTTATGACTGATTTTATGTGCTATAATTTACACTTGTATGTCTATCATACAATCTTTTTAATTTATTTTTATTTTAATTATGTGTGTGGGCACATGTCACGCCATATGAGTGGAGGTAAGAGGACAAGGTAAAGGTGTTTAATCTTTGTACATGTGAGATATGAGACCCAGGAATCAAACTCAGGTCATCAGACTTGGTAGTGCTTTTACCCACTGACCCATACTACCAGTTGCAATCATCCCATTTTACACTTGTAACAGTATTGAGTTTTTGTTTTCCTACATCAAGTATGCTGTAGCTGTCTTCAGACAGCCCAGAAGAGGGCATCAGATCTCATTACGGGTGGTTGTGAGCCACCGTGTGGTTGCAGGGATTTGAACTCAGGACCTTTGGAAGAGCAATCAGTGCACTTTACTGCTGAGCCATCTCTCTAGCCCCTCTACTGTCTTTTTTAAAAGGGAGAGGGTCACTTATGTATATGAAGATCAGAGGCCAACACTGAATGTCTTATCACTTTCAAGACAGTGTTTGCCAGTGTGTATGTTAGTTCACCATATACTTATCGTACCCACTGAAGCCAGAAGGTATCAGGTCTCCGTTGATTGGAGTTACAGACAGTAGTGGACTGCAGTGTGAATGCTGACAACTGAACCAATCTGGACCCTCTGCAAGAGCAAGTGTTCTTAGTCACTGAGTCAACTTTCCTTCTCTTGTGTGACAAAACTTTTCAAGGAGATGCAATACATAGCTTTATCTTCCAGATAGGGAACCCACAGCAGACCCAAGTACTACCTCTGTCTATGATCTTTACAAAATTATCTCTTCAAGCCCTTTGCCCAGTTTTATTTTGTTTAGAGTTTGTATTGGTGACTGAACCTAGGCTTGGTTGACAAACACTCTACCACTGACCTATGTCCTTTGCTAGCTTTTGTTGGTGTCGTCTATTTGTATAAGCCTTGGGCGGGCCTGAGACTCACTTTGTAGGCCAGATGGTCTCATGCTCAGATGATCTGCTTGTACATGTCCCTGTGCCTGGTCTTTGCTGGTTTTTAATTCAGATTGTGTTTTTGTTGTTGAATGCTGAGTTATTTGCATGTTCTACATAATTGTTACAGAAATCTGTATCACTCAGACGTTTCCTCTTTTTTTTTTTTTTTTTTGTGATTTTTTTGAGACAGGGTTCCTCTGTATAGCCCTGGCTGTCCTGTAACTCACTTTGTAGACCAGGCTGGCCTCAGAAATTCACCTGCCTCTGCCTCCCGAGTGCTGGGATTAAAGGCGTGCGCCACCACGCCCGGCCAGACGTTTCCTCTTATATGGTATTTTTGTGTATGTTAACTCATGCATATTCTTGTGTGTATGTGCATGTGTAGAAACCAGAGGCCATAGTCAGCTATTTTTTCTTTTATTGCTTCTCATGTTGTGGGACAGTCTCCACTTGAACCTGTGAGCTCTGGGGAGCCTGTTTCTACCTCCCTAGTGCTAGGACTACAGGATGGACCAGGTGTCTCTACCTGCTGAGGCTTCAACTTTAACCAACTTGATGTGGTGTAGAGGCATTAAAGATGAGTATATTCACATTGTAAACCAGCCTTCAGAACTCTTTCCAACTTACAAAACTGGTTTATACTGCTGCTGGTACATGCCTTGCCCTACTCCTTCATGTTAGAGTTTGAACCTGTGACCTCATGCTTGCTAGGCAAAAACAACTAGAAATATTAAAGCCAGGTGTTTCTTAAACTGCAGCTAATGATAAGTATCTTGGAAGTACAGGTTAAAGAGGTGATATTCTCCATGGTTCATACTGCAGTCTCATCTTTTGGTTCTAGGTATTTGAATTTGTTTGGATACTTAACTGGATACTGAATCAGGCTTTTAATGTATTGCTCTTTTAGAAATTTGTGTTTGCACATGTGTTGTGTGATAGACTTTCTGGTCTGCACATACTAGGCATGTGCAGAACACCTGGCTTGGGTTCTGGAATCCCAACTTCAGGTCTTTATGATTGTGAAGCAAGTGTTCTTAGTTATCCAGCTCTTTAGCCCCTGTATTTTTCTTACAAAAAGAATTTTAATTATATCAATGTAATCAAAACACATTCTTGTTGACATGCCCCTTTAACCCAGCAGGTTGGGGGGCAGGGACAGGAGGATGGATATCTGTAGTCTAGAAAAACCCTATCTCAAAAAAAAAATTCTTGAGTTATAAATTGTTTCATAACTGGGATGTTTGTGGATTGCATTACTCTCCTGTCAGGAAAGCACTGGGTATGCTGAGTTAGTATTTAAGGATTTTCAGAAAGGTGTAATATCAACTGGAGTATTTGTCTGGACTTTGGGAGATTTGTCTCTTTGTCCTGATGTAGCTTCTCCCAAAGAGCGACCAGGATCTCAGCCACTGCTGTTGACAGACTTCATTCCTTGCCAAATTCCAGCTTGTTGGTGTCCTCCAGCAACCTTCTCTTTCCATCCTTGAGACTGAGATGTTTTTCCTGACTGTCCCTTTGAGGGCCCTCATTACGTGGCTCATCTCGGTGTTAAAGTCTGAACTGTTGCTGGTCTTGTTAGGCTTGCTTTGGACAGTGTGCTAGAGAGGCTGCTACCTTTCTTGTACTGTCCAGATGGTTGTTTTTATGAATGTCTCACCGTATCTTATTTTACCAATGGTAAACATGAATTTAAACGTGTGTGCATGTCTTTCTCCAGCAATGGCACGAGCATGATATCGCTGATCATTCCTCCCAAAGACCAGATTTCACGAGTGGCAAAAATGTTAGCAGATGAGTTTGGAACTGCATCTAACATTAAGTCACGAGTAAACCGCCTTTCAGTCCTCGGAGCCATCACATCTGTACAACAGAGACTCAAACTTTATAACAAAGGTAAGTCTCTCCATCTCACTTTGTCACTCTGTCCTGGCTGGCTTTCCTGCTGTGACTTCAGCCAGCTGCCACTGCTGTCCTTCAGCTCTAGCTCTAGCTCTAGCACTCTCCCTTCTCCCCTCTCCCTTCTCCCTCTCCCTCTCCCTTCTCCCTCTCCCTCTCCCATTGAATGCTAAGTACTACTTGTTATACTTAAGGAATAAATCCTATTGAACCATCTCAGGAAGCTTTACAATAAGGATGAGAATTTTGCCAATGAGTTGTTAAGAGTTTCTGTTTTATTTAAATTATGGCTGTAGGAATAATAAAGAAGTTGTTTATGTTCTTTGCAGTACCTCCAAATGGTCTGGTTGTTTACTGTGGAACAATTGTAACAGAAGAAGGAAAGGAAAAGAAAGTTAACATTGACTTTGAACCTTTCAAACCAATTAATACATCACTGTATTTGTGCGACAACAAGTTTCATACAGAGGTGAGTGTGAGCACGGAGCATTGTAAGCCAAAGCCTCTCCTCCTTTCACTCCCAGCTCCGGTTCACTGCTGATCTACTTGCCATACAATGACTCCTACCCTCTGTCCATTTTTAAGACTATGTGGTAGCATGCATATATATATATATATATATATATATATATATATATATATATATATATACACTTTACTATTGAATACTCTGTGGTCGGGGATAAGCTACACCATCAGTGTGTTTATGAGCTGGTGCAACCTTTTTCATAGATATTTTTTTCCTCTCCCTTTTTTTGGTGGATTGGTGGTTTGGGTGGATAACAACAGGGTCCATGTTGCTGAGGCTAACTTTGAATTCCTGATCCTCCTGCCTCTACCTCTGAAGTTCTGGGATTATGGGCATCCTTCATCACAACTGCTTTTGTTTGTTTTGGTTTTGGTTTTTGGTTTTCAAGATGCTTTCTCCTTGTGGCCCTGGCTGTCTTGGAACTCAACTCTAAAGAAACTCAACTCTAAAGACCAGGCTGTCTTTGAACTCAGATATCTGCCTGCCTTCTGCCTCCCAGCTGCTAGAATTAAAAATGTGTACCATCATGAATATTTTCAAATATATATGTTTATTATACTACTCATCATGGTATTTGAGGAAGGTGGGAAGTTGGATTTGGATAACTTGATGAGAGGCAGGTAATTGGCTCCTCTCTGTGTACCAGTGACACTTGTCTATATAGTCTTTGCATCTTTAGCATTAAGCTCACAAATCATTGAAAATAAGCAAATAAAATGCATTTAGTGACAGGGTTTTCTCTTTTCCTGTTCTTATAAACCCTGAGTGACAAGGCCTAACTATGATGAACATTAATAGTGGAAAAGAAACCTCATTAGACTGACCTAAATCAGTCAACAGTAAGCAATCAGGAATTTACAGCTGGCTCCCACTTTAGTCTCTTGCCTTTCATCAACTCTGAGACAAACCTCTGCAGTGGGATTAGGTCTGACGTTTGTCCACAGTTTACAGCGAGTGGTTTTTGCTAACTTGACAGGAAGACCAATACCACTTGAATCATGGGTAACTGTATGGAAATGTAGCTTATTTTTCCTTAGCATTTAGTGCCCTGGCAGAGGCCTCTTCTGCTGTTAGCAATTTGCTTTTATCAACTTTGTTTAAAAAACAAACAAAAACCAAAAAGTACCTGATGGCTGTATTGTCTGGCTTTAGCTCAGCTATTACATTAGCATAAATGGTTTTAACTTTTCTCCCAGTACTGATTAGTAGAGCTAAGAGTGTAAACTCAGCTACCCCCAGCACCCAGCAATCCCCGATACCCAGTGTTTTACATGGATGCTGGGAATCGAAACTAAGGTCCTTATGCATACCAAGCACCTTACCTACCAAGCCACTCCTCACCCCCTGTTGGAGTTGCTTTTTCAGAGGTCCCAAATTCAGTTTCCAGAAACTACATGGAGGCTCACAACCACCTATAATGGAATCTGATGCCCTCTTGTGTATGAAGACAGGGCACTCCCGTACATAAATAAATTAAAAAAAAAAAAAAAAAGAACTGTAACTGCTTTTAGTTGTGTAGTGTGAACTGTAACCACCATCTTATCTCTAGAACTAACTCTGTAACTGTAAACAACAAATCCTTCCCTGCAGAATGGAAGCCACCACTCTAATGAGCATTAGGTTTACACCTGAGATCTATAAATTACTCCCCCATAGTGTTGATACCATGTTGAGTTAACTAAGCATTGGAGTTCATGTGCAGTGCTTGTGTTTGTCTTTTAGGCTCTTACAGCGTTACTTTCAGATGACAGCAAGTTTGGTTTTATTGTAATAGACGGCAGTGGTGCTCTTTTTGGCACACTCCAAGGAAACACCAGAGAAGTCCTACACAAGTTCACTGTGGATCTCCCAAAGAAACACGGTATGTAGAGGACTACTTGGGTTCTTTTACTTGTCTGTTACGGTAGTCACTGAATAAGCGCGTTTGTGCTAGACAGTTACGGAGGTGGTGATTAGCTTGACTGGTTATTCTGTTTGTGCTTCATAAGGCATATTGTACTTCTTTAATAGTTACCCTTTTCTCACTGCTTTTGTGTCAAAGGCAGAGGAGGTCAATCAGCCTTGCGATTTGCCCGTTTAAGAATGGAAAAGAGACATAACTATGTTCGGAAAGTAGCCGAGACTGCTGTGCAGCTGTTTATTTCTGGAGACAAAGTGAATGTGGCTGGTTTGGTTTTAGCTGGATCAGCTGACTTTAAAACTGAACTAAGTCAATCTGACATGTTTGACCAGGTAAGAGAAAGGGAACTGCCGTGGCAAGGGTCTGTGTGTGAGATACATCCATTCTCAGTGCATGGTGCATGTGTTGGCCTTCGTAGCCATAAATTCCCTAGATTAGAAACGGTGGCTAGACCGGGCATGGTGGCGCATGCCTTTAATCCCAGCACTTGGGAGGCAAAGGCAGGCGGATTTCTGAGTTGGAGGCCAGCCTGGTCTACAAAGTGAGTTCCAGGACAGCCAGGGCTATACAGAGAAACGCTTGTCTCGAAAAACCAAAAAAAAAAAAAAACAAAACAAAACGTTGGCTTGGTGGTTAAAGGTGATTACAGCTCCTTCGGGGGACCTAAATTTGTTCCCAGCACCCATGTTACATGGCTCACAAACACCTATAACTCCAGCTCCTGGGGGATCCAAGAACTTTTTTTTTAAAGGTTTTTCGAGACAGGGTTTCTCTGTGTAGTCCTGACTGTCCTGGAACTCACTCTGTAGACCAGGCTGGCCTTGAACTTAGAAATCTGCCTGCCTCTGCCTCCCAAGTGCTGGGATTAAAGGCATGTGCCACCACTGCCCAGCGAACAAATTTTTTTAAGAGTGGGATTTCAATAAAGATATTTTATTTGAGGTCCTAATGTTTTTGTTTCTGTTTGCATCAGAGGTTGCAATCTAAAGTTTTAAAATTAGTTGATATATCCTATGGTGGTGAAAATGGATTCAACCAAGCTATTGAATTATCTACTGAAGTTCTCTCCAACGTGAAGTTCATTCAAGAGAAGAAATTAATAGGTATCGGTGAAATGCTACTATTTTTTTTCCTGTGAAATGTTTTTGGTGTGTATGCATGACAGAGAAGGTATAAAAGAAAGGGCTAGGTACAGTAGTCCATACTTGTGATCCCCACACTACGGTGGCAAGGTTCAATCAAGAGTTCAGGGTCATTCTTAGCCACAGTAGTTAGGTCATCCTGGGCTGTATGAGACTCTTGATCCAAACGAAACTAAAATAAAGCATAAAAGAATGGAAAATTAAACATTTTTACTGAGAAAAAATGGACACAAATGGCATATACCTCTATAACCCAGGAAGCTACGATGGTTGTATTGCCACGAGTTCTAGATGGCCTGATTTTCAGAGTGAGGCTTTGGGGTTGGACTAGGGGCTACTGGGGAAGTAGTTCAGTTGACACAGTGCTTGCCCAGTGCTCACTCCCTGGGTTTAGAGTTCACACTGTGTTAGCTCAAGTACAGCACCACCCTCAAAGGAAGGGGCACAGGAAAGGGCAACTGGGGAGAGCCTAGGCAGGTCAACACAAGGTGATACAGGAGCCTTCAGTCTCCTTGACCCTGTGGCCTGGGCTTTCCCAAGGCAGCATAGAGCTAGGCACTAGGAACAGGCTCTGGTGCATCAGCTGCCAAGACTGGGGCTGAAAGTAGAATCTTCTTTAATATTTAGCAATCAGGACTGGTGGAAATGATTTCAAACTTTGTGGATACCAAGATCCAAAACTGTGTAGGGCTCTAATAGAAGTGTGTAGTGTATATAACCTAAGCACACCCTCCCATGTACTTTAAATTATCTGTTAATTATTCGTAATACCTAGCATGATATAAATATATATTAATAGTCTGCTATTGTTTGGATTAAGAAGGACAGGGAAAGGTCTAGGTATGTTCCTTGCAGGTGCGGACTCACAAGCCTTGCTCCACAGTACACGTTGGCATGTTGTGCTTATTTTTCTAAATATATTTGATCCACAGTTGGTTAAGTTTGTGGAAACCAAGAGCCACCTTATATTTTATTCTTATGTCCCTAATCCACAGGACGATACTTTGATGAAATTAGCCAGGACACAGGCAAGTACTGTTTTGGAGTTGAAGATACACTAAAGGCTTTGGAAATGGGAGCTGTAGAAATTCTAATAGTCTATGAAAATCTGGATATAATGAGATACGTTCTTCATTGCCAAGGCACAGAAGGTAAAAAAAAAGAAGAAGAAGAAAATATTGTTGCTGTCATATTTCTCTGTTCAGAAATTCTTGGTTTCAGACACAGCTATAAGGGAACATATAAGTGTGTCTTGTGTCATGTTGCTGCCCCCACTACCCCACCCCATCCCACCCTAGCTGTGTAATGCCTGTTCATAGTTAAATTAGCCACGAATATGGGGCTCTATCTTGAATGTCTTTGATGTTTTCTTATAGAGCGGGGTACCAGGTACTTGGTGTGCTGAGATGTTTGTGGGAAGGCTGGTAGAGTTAGTCCAGGAGTCCTTTTCTTACCTGATCTCCTGCATAGCTTATGTCTGTTGGTACTTTGTTAGCCAGGCTAACGTTTTTGTTTTTAACTTTTAATACTGCAGAGGAGAAAATTCTCTATTTAACTCCAGAACAAGAGAAGGATAAATCTCACTTCACAGACAAAGAGGTATGTAAAGTTTCTTTGCTTACTGTTAACATACAAAAAAGCTTGAATGATAAAGCATTGGTACGTACAGTATCAGTTCTGGGAAACAAAGCTTTATTCTAGTTAGACAGCCATGGAAGGGGAGCAGTATCTCACTGCCACACACTGGTCTGTATACAAGGAGGGTAGGATCAGGGTTATTATAGACTAAAATAAAGTAGCCAAATAAACTGAGTGAGAGAGATGCAGGCATTCTTTGGGTTCAAGGCCATCTGGAACTACATAAGACCCTATCACTAAAAGTAAGTTAAGAAATCGGAAAAAAAAAAAAGACATCCGGGCGTGGTGGTGCATGCCTTTAATCCCAGCACTCGGGAGGCAGAGGCAGGCGGATTTCTGAGTTGGAGGCCAGCCTGGTCTACAAAGTGAGTTCCAGGACAGCCAGGGCTATACAGAGAAACCCTGTCTCGGGGAAAAAAAAAAAGAAAGAAAGAAAGTGTCG
>NC_034604.1:30028536-30047936 GCF_900095145.1 Mus pahari | reverse complement strand
GAGGCAAAGGCAGGCGGATTTCTGAGTTGGAGGCCAGCCTGGTCTACAAAGTGAGTTCCAGGACAGCCAGGGCTATACAGAGAAACGCTTGTCTCGAAAAACCAAAAAAAAAAAAAAAACAAAACAAAACGTTGGCTTGGTGGTTAAAGGTGATTACAGCTCCTTCGGGGGACCTAAATTTGTTCCCAGCACCCATGTTACATGGCTCACAAACACCTATAACTCCAGCTCCTGGGGGATCCAAGAACTTTTTTTTTAAAGGTTTTTCGAGACAGGGTTTCTCTGTGTAGTCCTGACTGTCCTGGAACTCACTCTGTAGACCAGGCTGGCCTTGAACTTAGAAATCTGCCTGCCTCTGCCTCCCAAGTGCTGGGATTAAAGGCATGTGCCACCACTGCCCAGCGAACAAATTTTTTTAAGAGTGGGATTTCAATAAAGATATTTTATTTGAGGTCCTAATGTTTTTGTTTCTGTTTGCATCAGAGGTTGCAATCTAAAGTTTTAAAATTAGTTGATATATCCTATGGTGGTGAAAATGGATTCAACCAAGCTATTGAATTATCTACTGAAGTTCTCTCCAACGTGAAGTTCATTCAAGAGAAGAAATTAATAGGTATCGGTGAAATGCTACTATTTTTTTTCCTGTGAAATGTTTTTGGTGTGTATGCATGACAGAGAAGGTATAAAAGAAAGGGCTAGGTACAGTAGTCCATACTTGTGATCCCCACACTACGGTGGCAAGGTTCAATCAAGAGTTCAGGGTCATTCTTAGCCACAGTAGTTAGGTCATCCTGGGCTGTATGAGACTCTTGATCCAAACGAAACTAAAATAAAGCATAAAAGAATGGAAAATTAAACATTTTTACTGAGAAAAAATGGACACAAATGGCATATACCTCTATAACCCAGGAAGCTACGATGGTTGTATTGCCACGAGTTCTAGATGGCCTGATTTTCAGAGTGAGGCTTTGGGGTTGGACTAGGGGCTACTGGGGAAGTAGTTCAGTTGACACAGTGCTTGCCCAGTGCTCACTCCCTGGGTTTAGAGTTCACACTGTGTTAGCTCAAGTACAGCACCACCCTCAAAGGAAGGGGCACAGGAAAGGGCAACTGGGGAGAGCCTAGGCAGGTCAACACAAGGTGATACAGGAGCCTTCAGTCTCCTTGACCCTGTGGCCTGGGCTTTCCCAAGGCAGCATAGAGCTAGGCACTAGGAACAGGCTCTGGTGCATCAGCTGCCAAGACTGGGGCTGAAAGTAGAATCTTCTTTAATATTTAGCAATCAGGACTGGTGGAAATGATTTCAAACTTTGTGGATACCAAGATCCAAAACTGTGTAGGGCTCTAATAGAAGTGTGTAGTGTATATAACCTAAGCACACCCTCCCATGTACTTTAAATTATCTGTTAATTATTCGTAATACCTAGCATGATATAAATATATATTAATAGTCTGCTATTGTTTGGATTAAGAAGGACAGGGAAAGGTCTAGGTATGTTCCTTGCAGGTGCGGACTCACAAGCCTTGCTCCACAGTACACGTTGGCATGTTGTGCTTATTTTTCTAAATATATTTGATCCACAGTTGGTTAAGTTTGTGGAAACCAAGAGCCACCTTATATTTTATTCTTATGTCCCTAATCCACAGGACGATACTTTGATGAAATTAGCCAGGACACAGGCAAGTACTGTTTTGGAGTTGAAGATACACTAAAGGCTTTGGAAATGGGAGCTGTAGAAATTCTAATAGTCTATGAAAATCTGGATATAATGAGATACGTTCTTCATTGCCAAGGCACAGAAGGTAAAAAAAAAGAAGAAGAAGAAAATATTGTTGCTGTCATATTTCTCTGTTCAGAAATTCTTGGTTTCAGACACAGCTATAAGGGAACATATAAGTGTGTCTTGTGTCATGTTGCTGCCCCCACTACCCCACCCCATCCCACCCTAGCTGTGTAATGCCTGTTCATAGTTAAATTAGCCACGAATATGGGGCTCTATCTTGAATGTCTTTGATGTTTTCTTATAGAGCGGGGTACCAGGTACTTGGTGTGCTGAGATGTTTGTGGGAAGGCTGGTAGAGTTAGTCCAGGAGTCCTTTTCTTACCTGATCTCCTGCATAGCTTATGTCTGTTGGTACTTTGTTAGCCAGGCTAACGTTTTTGTTTTTAACTTTTAATACTGCAGAGGAGAAAATTCTCTATTTAACTCCAGAACAAGAGAAGGATAAATCTCACTTCACAGACAAAGAGGTATGTAAAGTTTCTTTGCTTACTGTTAACATACAAAAAAGCTTGAATGATAAAGCATTGGTACGTACAGTATCAGTTCTGGGAAACAAAGCTTTATTCTAGTTAGACAGCCATGGAAGGGGAGCAGTATCTCACTGCCACACACTGGTCTGTATACAAGGAGGGTAGGATCAGGGTTATTATAGACTAAAATAAAGTAGCCAAATAAACTGAGTGAGAGAGATGCAGGCATTCTTTGGGTTCAAGGCCATCTGGAACTACATAAGACCCTATCACTAAAAGTAAGTTAAGAAATCGGAAAAAAAAAAAAGACATCCGGGCGTGGTGGTGCATGCCTTTAATCCCAGCACTCGGGAGGCAGAGGCAGGCGGATTTCTGAGTTGGAGGCCAGCCTGGTCTACAAAGTGAGTTCCAGGACAGCCAGGGCTATACAGAGAAACCCTGTCTCGGGGGAAAAAAAAAAGAAATCAGGAAAATGTCGGGCAGTGGTGGCACATGCCTTTAATCCCAATACTTGGGAGGCAGATCTCTGAGTTTGAGGCCAGCCAGGTCTACACAGAGAGTTCCAGGGCAGTCAGGGCTACACAGAGGAAAAACCCTGTCTCGTAAAAAAAACGAAAACAAAAAAAAATCAGGAAAATCCTTGAAATAGCATTGTCCCAGCTCTGAGTGTAAGATCTTGTTGCTTTATTAGCTTCGAGGAGGTGGGAGTTTTGAGGCAGGGTTTCTCTCTGTAACCCTGGCTGTTCTGAAACTCACTCTGTAAGCAGGCTGGCCTCGAACTCAGATATACGCCTGCTTCTGCTTTCCAAGTACTGGGATTCAAGGCACTCACATCAATGCCTGGCATGCTTTGTGGTTTGTTTGTTTGTTTTTTAAGCATTCTATCGGCTTTTCCTTTGCATCACCATAGCTTAAAATGAATGCTAACTTTCTAAACAAGACAGGTATGAATGGTGGTTGCCTTAAATTCTGAGTTGGGCTGATGAGATGACCAAGCCCAAGAACTGACTTAAGCAAGTTGTCTTCTGACCATCACATAATGCCTTATGGCATGCACACTCCCATATGCACACAGCACTGGACACTTGGAAACCAAGGCTAGAGATGCTCAGCAGTTAAGAGCACTTGTTCTTGCAGAGGCCTAGGTTTGGATCATAGCATCTACATGGGAGCCCACAACCCTCTGTAATTTCAGTTCATGGGCACAGGCATCTGTGTGGTGTATTATTTAGGCTGTCCTGTTGTGTATGTTTCTTCTGGGCTGAAGAATGATGAGAAATTACAACAGCCTAGTTTCTGGAATCAGCCATAGGAATCAAGTTGACAACTAGGAATGGTTTAACATTTTTTTTTGTTTGGTTTGGTTTGGTTTGGTTTGGTTTTGGTTTTTTTTGAGACAGGGTTTCTCTGTGTAGTCCTAGCTGCCCTCCAACTCAGAAATCCGCGTGCCTCTGCCTCCCAAGTGCTGGGATTAAAGGCGTGACCACCACGCCCGGCTTGGTTTAAGGTTTTGCTGCTGAGCCCACACCCTGAGGGGAAATACTGAAATAATCAGTTTATCTACTGTTTCAGTTATGTTACCAAGAGCTGGTGGCTGTGCTTACTTTTGTGCAATTATAATACTCAAAATGGTGAAGAGGATGGGTGATGGTGGGCACTGGGTGTGTACTAAGCTGTGTATTTAATCCCATTGTTTCTGTGCCATGTGCCCTGTAGACTGGACAAGAACACGAACTGATAGAAAGCATGCCTCTCTTGGAATGGTTTGCTAACAACTATAAAAAATTTGGAGCTACATTAGAAATTGTCACAGATAAGTCACAAGAAGGATCACAGTTCGTGAAAGGATTTGGTGGGATTGGAGGTGAGTAGCAAACTCAGACCAGGTCATCCTGGCTAACCTTTCAGGGTTACTTAAGTGACATAGGCCCTCTCTACTTGGGAGAGGTGGGTGGATCAGTGTATGATGCCACATTCCTTAGCTTTAGACCAATTTTTGGTTATTTTTAATGTTTTCTATTAGCATTTTATTTGTTTGTTTGAGGCAGGGTTTCTCTGTGGAACCCTGGCTGTCTTGGAACTCACTCTGTAGATCAGGTTCCCTCGAACTCAGAGAGAGCTACTTGCCTCTGCCTCCGCAGTTCTGAAAGTGTGTACCACGACCCATTTTTTTCATGCATGTACATAATGTATTTAATCTCTGTGGCTTGGTGGTGTTTTGTATGTGTTATATGGGCACAAGAGTGCCGTGTATGCATGTGGAGATCAGAAGACCGCTTACAGGATTGCTTCTCTCCTTCCTCCATGTGGGTCCTGAAGAGTCGGCGGGGCAGCAAGTGCCTGTACCTGAAGAACTGTCTTGCTGGGCCTGTGTTTTGTTTTGGGGGGTGTCGTTTTGTGAAGAGATAACTGGGAGACTACTCTTTCCATTATGTGGGTTCCAGGAATGAAACTTGGGTCATCAGGCTTAGCACATGCACTGGAACTCACTGAATTATCCACTGAGTTATCTCTCCCCTTTGTGGTTTTCCTGGGGGGTGGGAGGCTAGCCTGGGATTGAGTGTGCCGCCCACACTGGCCTCCAACACTGGCGGTTCTTATGCCTTGGCTTCCTGGGTACTAAGGTTTATATTTGTGAGCTACCATTCCTGGGGCTAATTTTTACAACTGTGATCCTAGCTTCTCCTGTAAGAGCAGCCCCGCAGCCCCTTTCTGCTTTGAGAGCTGCTTATTCTGCTTTGTTTCTCCAGGTATCTTGCGGTACCGAGTAGATTTCCAGGGAATGGAGTACCAAGGAGGAGATGATGAATTTTTTGACCTTGATGACTACTAGGTAGTCGACATGGGTCCGGCAAACGTGCCTCACCCTCCAGCATTCAACCCGAGGAGCATACCCGTGGTGGAGTCCAAACAGATCCCTGCCTTACAATTGGAACATTTCCAGAACTTAATCCGTGAGCATTGGATACTGAAAAGAAAAGTGAAACAAAACCAGACCCAACCCTACACTTTGGTTTGTCGTGGTGTCAGCGCAGCAGCTGACAACTAAGTCTCTAAAGGCCACTTCGGACTAATTTAAAAAGAATCCCAGTTTTTACTTTTACTTGATGGTAAAATTGGTTGCTCTTGTATTTTATGAAAAAAAAAAAATGATTTTTTTAACCTTCATACATAGAAGCAAAATACTTTAACTGCTGTAAACCTTCAAAAGTTAGTAGACGTGAGATCACACTGGTTTGTTTCTTCCTTTGATCGGAGAATAACTAAATTGCTGCATTTCGCAGTGACCCATTTACATGGCATTCTCGGCTTAGACTGCACAAGAAGAAATATATGTGAAATATTGGAACTGTTTCTCTCTTGGTCTCTGTTTAATGTTGAAAGGGTGAGCTGACAGGAGGCAGTTTGAGCTTCACTCCCTCACACTCCCCACTCCCAGACTGTCCCTTTCAAAGGTGCCCGTTGTGTTACAAAGTCAGACTGAGTGCCGAAACACTGGGGCCAGTTGCACTCTGGGCAGTCATCAGTGTGGAGGCACAGTTGTGCCTGGCATTTGGGAGCCCTTTGTGCCATTAGCGGTACTGAGGCTCCCTGTAATCTCAGCCTACTAGAAACCAGTCTGGGATGGACATGATGGGGCTTCTGTGCTATTGCTGGGATTGGGAGAAATAAAACATGCAATTTAAGTGGAACCAAAAAAAAAAAAAAAAAAAAAATTCAAAGATGATTTTGCTTGGATCTATTCTTGGTCAGGGGAGGTGGTGGTGTTTCCTTGTGTTGGATGGCATGAGATTATGTGAATGTTTTGATTTTATTTTTTGTTTTCAAATGAACTGCAAGATTTTTCACGGGAACGACAGACAAGACACGTATGACCGTGCATGTATCTCAAACCCCTGGTGGGGCTGGAGCATTTGTTTCAAAAAGTGGGATCTACAAGCACCTCTCAGATGAGAAAGTATGGAGGCGGGTGGGGAGGGTAGGGGTGGGGTAGGGAGGACACGGCTGCTGGCACCATGGACTATAAACCATGTTAGAGCCGGAAGCTGGCCTGAAAACCCGAGGCTTGGTCTTCACAGCTGGGCTGTAAGTTGGATTTAAACCCAGTTGAAGTGCAAAGTCATGGTGTGCTCAAGGTGGTGACAGTGAACAGAGCATGGGGTGCCCAGTGGTGGCAGTGGGGAAAGTATATCGAGCGGACTTTGAAGGACCGAAGGTTTTTAAGTCAGCTGGTATCACCCACACTCACCAGGGTGGTCGAGTGCATTGGGTTTCAAATTGGGTACTTTTAACACTTTAGTGCCTGACTGCTGTTCTTCACTGACTTGACTCAGTCACTTGTAGCTTTATTGGTCTGAACCAGCTCCTTGTTCCCAGGTTACAGACCTGCCTATCGTTCCAATAATCCTGTTTCACTTGAATGAAGGGAGTTTGTCTTAAGTGTAAAGCTTCTGGTTCTCCTCACACTGTACTCTGAGGTCCAAATGACTGTCTGTCCTGTAACCCGATGTCTCAACCCCAGTGAGAAGAGTCGATCCTTTAGTGTCCACCAACACGGAGGCTTCACCGGAACAGGCTTTTGCTTTGGGCTCTGCTGTTTGTTTGCAGAACACCCAGGAGCACGCGAACACACTCTCCCAGCAGTACCTAGGGCTTTGCCATTGTAAATGGGTCTAATGTGATATGACAAGACCAGAGAAATTGGATGTGAATTTACATTTTTGAATATGCTTGTTGTTTCACATGATACATTTAGGGTATGCAGCTCCTTTTGTAGTTTTTATTTTTACTATTTAAGTTTGGAAATGATGCCAAATTTTTGTATTTCTTTAATCAATGTGTTCTCCTTGGTGATATATATTGCATTATATATTGATGTGTGTATCAATATATACCGATATGTGTTACACTTACGCATACAAACACACATAAGTGAGGGGTGAAACCGTAGCCTGCACTCCCTAGCCTCTGCCGAGAGACCCTAAGAGCAGAATCTCGGTGTTGTGATGTACAGAAATGGAGAAGAGTATTAAACCATATTTAAGAATATATTTTGTGTGCTTGAGATTTTTTAGGAATGTTCCTAGAAAAGTCTGGACTACAAGGGACTAAATTCTTGCATTTGTCAGATTAGTCATGCCTAATAAATGCTCAGCCTTAGTTATTCTCAGTGTATCTGTCTATGTGAAGGATAGCTGAGGTTGCACTCTAGGGATGTGGTACAGGGAGCTACCACTTTCTACGGCCAAACTGATTTATAGCTTCCTCCACTGTACATGTAAGTCAAAAGGCAATGTGCATCTGTTTGGCTTTGGTTTTTTGTTTTGCTCTAAGGTATTTCAAACCCACCTATATTCCATAGAAACACCACGTAACAGGTAAGAAAGCATTAAGAGTTTGATTAGCAGCTCTTTAGTAATGAAACCAAAATTTTATCCCAGTCTCAAGTTAATTTTTGTCCCCTTGCGTTTGACTCCTGTAGAGGGGATCATAGTCCAGTGTGGTGTTACATACACTGGAGGCAGAAGTAGAAAGTTCACATGTTTGAGGTTAGTTTTGGCTACATAGCAAGATCTTGTTTCGAAAAACAAAACAAAGAAATGAACAAAAGAATAACTAGTCCAGGGGGCTGAATAGTTGGCTCAGCAGTTAAGGGTACTGACTGCAAGCCGGGCAGAGTGGCGCATGCCTTGAATCCTAGCACTTGGGAGGCAGAGCCAGGTGGTTACAGGACAGCCAGGAATACACAGAAGACCCTACTTTGAAAGCCTGGGAGAACAAAAGGCAGTGCAGCTCTTACCCAGTGCCTAGCTTCAGTCGCCAGCACCTACACAGTGCCACCCAGCAGACTGTGAGCACAGTCCTAGTGGATGCTCTGCCTTCTCACCTTCCACTGGCACCAGGCACCCACAGGACGCACATCCATGAGGACAGGCAAAATACTGTCATCGTCCAGATGGCAGAGCAAAAAGTAGCCCAGTATTAATGCTTTCTCCCTAAAGGATCAAGAGCCTACAGGTTTTTTGAGAGCTCAGAAGCTTAGCTAAGAAACAGGTTATATATACATACATATATATATATATATGGCTTGCTATTTCCAGGTTGGGAGGAACACTGGCCACCAGCAGCTATACTCTTCCCCATCACTGCGTTGTCAGCATACTCATGACTCATCCAACCGAGAAGGTCCTCAAATCAAACCAGGCCTTCTGGAGACAGGCACAGTAAAGGTAGTTTTTCTCCTATAGCATGCCTAAGTGGTGTTCTCAAAGTCAACAAGCTGGAGTGCAGGATATGTGGGCTGCACCTCTTGCCTGTCTGGGCCTGCAACGCTTTTCTTCTCCGGCTCCCATTCCCATACCACCACACTCCCAGACAGGCCCAGTCAACAGACGGCCGAGTGCCAGGGTGGAATTTAAGATTCATGCCAGCTTCTCCCTTGTAGCCAACTTGAATGTGTGCCAGTTGGGATTTGCATCTGCCAAAGTCCCACCCTGGTGGGACTGTACTCGAGATGTAGAAGCTAACTGGCCAGAGGGTGTGGAAACTTGGTGTTAGAGCTTGTGAGGCAAGGCAATTCCTTGTCTTGTAGCAGTTTGGGTGCCACAGTGTGACATGTGGCCAAATGAAGTTAGAGGCACGCATGCAGACATTCACCTTGGAGGTTTTCTGCTAGTATGTCCTGGCCCGTGAACTCTGGAGATCCACCCCAAGGAATCTCACAACTTGGCAGGCTCATCCTTACCTGGGCTTAACTAGGAACTTGCCTGTAATCCCTGCTACTTGGGCGGCTTGGGAAATCAAAGTCAGCCATGACAAATTAGTGAAATCTTTTCTCAAAGCCAAGGGCTGGGATGTAGTTCAGTGGCAGTGTGTGTGACAGCTTTGGGCTTGGCCCCTGTTGCCATGACTACCCCCACCAGTTCCCCAGCACAAGAAGTCTTAAAAGCCCTGGCTCTGAACTCTGATGACACACCTGTAGCACCAGGAGGCAGGAGAATGCTCAGCTTTCTAGGTCTGCCTTTTACCTGCCGAGACCCTCTTATAGGTCAGCTTAAGGATTTCATAGAGAAAGGTATGTGAATTGCATAGTCCAGTACCTGGCACCTATGATGAGATTTGCTATCAAGATTCCATGGCTACCAACCTCTTGTGTGGGAGTGTCCAGAGTACCTTTGTGCTGATGGGCACAAGGTGGTGCTATACCACAAGGATACTAGCTGTGGAGAAAACTTGCTTCATTGGAAAAGGCCGGATTTCTGACCCAGCATCAGCAGGTTTCTGGGACTGCTTGCTTTGTCCTTAAAATCTGGAGAAATGGGGATGGCAGCCAACCAAAGGAAAGGAGGGTTGACTACATAGAAGAACACAGGAGGCTTATTTCACCTCGGCTCAGTTTCTGCCCTTTAAAATATAGGTTTGAGCTACCACCTATAAAATAACAATAGTAAGTTATATAATCTTTAGGAAGAACTCAGGTGTTTCTGTAAAGGTTCCCAAACTATTACATAACATTCTAGGGCTCTATTTGGTTCCAAAGCCACAAATTGCAGGCCATTCGTGCTTCAAGAGGGGAAAAAGAAAAAGAACGCGGTGGTGCCGGTAAGATTGAACGGGCATGACTTACCACTGGCTTTCCAGGGGACCAGCAGCTTCAGTTGTGTCTGGAAGGCACCCTTCAAAATCTCCTACCCACAACACACATGCCATGGCGCCTATCCCCCACCACTGATGAGAATAGAAACAAAGAGATCCCATGACTTTCCTTGGAGAGGGCTTCTAGAATTCCTCCAGCTAGACTTTATACAGCACTTGGGAAATGGAGATGGGAAGATGAAGGAATTGAAGGGCATCCTCAGCTACTATAGAGTGCATTTAATGCCAGCCTGGGCTACATGAACCCTGTCTCAGGGAAAAAGTTTATCCAATGTCTTCATCAAATAATAGGTGGAATGTTCAAATGGTAGTGTAAATTATTAATTTTGCTGTTTTGGGGTTGAACCTGGACCTCTATATGCTAAGTATGCAGTCTACTACTATGTTCCATTGCGGCCACACCCAGCCCACCTCCTTTGAAAAGATTATCTTGTAAACCTACCATAGTTAACCACAAACTCTTGGTAAGGTAGGTGAGGCTTATAGCCGCAGGTGGTGGTGCACTCCTTTAATCCCAACACTCCAGAGGAGCGGCAGGTGGGTCTCTGAGCTTAAGGCCAGCCTGAGTTCCAGGACAGCCAGAGCTACACAGTGAGACTGTCTAGAAGGAAAAAAGCATCACTGGACACGGTGATATACTCCTGTGATCCCAACACTCTTCGACCTCATATAACAGCTAACTTGGGAGCTGTGTGAATGGATATCCACTATAGAGCAGGGTGACGGAGTCCTAACTAGTTCAGAAGGTTCTTAAGTTGGTTTGATTGTGCGAGTTTGTTTTGACTCAGAATTTTGGGCTTTGGCTCAAGTCAGTTCCATTAAGTCAGCCAACCTGGGTCTGAAGCCTGGGAGTTGCCTGGGCAGAGCCAGGAAGGGAGCTGCTGTCCTGTTATCTGGAGTTAGTCGGTCTTGGGCTTTGAACTGGGTGAGATGAAGCAGTAGAAAGAACAGGGGTTTGGTTGGGAGACTTGAATGCTAAGTAGACAAGCAGCAGCTGATGGGAAAAGCACAGCTATCTGAGAACCTGGAGCCCAACCTCACACAACAGAGTTCTGTTTGTTCATCACTATAGAAGCCTCATACTTTCATTAAAAATAATAATAAAATGTTTTGGGGTAGGAGATAGAGCTTAGTAAGAGCACTGGCTGCCCTTCAGAGGACCTATGCTCAGGTCTCAGTGCCCATTCACAACAATCCCAGGGGATCTGGTGCCCTCTTCTGACACCTGCATGTATGTGCACCAGCATGAATACATGCCTGTGAAGGTCTGAAGAGGACATCAGATCCCATGCAACTAGATGGTGGTGAACTGCCATGTGAGTGCTGGAAACGGAACCTGGGTCTTCTATGAGCCCAACAAGTGCTCTTGACTGCTGAGCCGTCTCTCCAGCCCCTAATACTTTCATTTTTGAGATAGCATTCGCTATGTAGCCCAGGCTGGCTCTACATCCCAAGTGCCAGGCTTACAGTCACATGTCACCAGGCCTGACCCTGTCATTGAGAATCATAATTTCAGCCACCAAAAGAACCTTGGATCTTACCGTGTAACGGTCGCTGAAAAGACAGAGAGCAACATCATAGCTCTCTGAGCTCCAAACAGCAAAGTCGTTAACATGAGTGCTCAACCTTATGGCTCCAATGTCTGTGGCCTCAGCAAATAGATGGCCTTGCTCTTCACCTAAATCCTGGCCTCTCTGGTGCTGTGGATGAGAAGACAAAGGACGGGACAAGTGGCCAGAAGCCAGAGATCTGGAGGGGAAAGGTGGCCAGCATCTAGGTGGTTACTGAAGTGTCAAGTCACTTCCCTGTGAGTCAGGACTGGCTTGAGTGTATGACTCAGTTGCTTTTCCCACCCCAGGATCCCAGCCAGCACTCGCTGCCATTCTGCTGATACCCGGCATGGCTATGTGTAGCCCCTTCTGCTGGGTTCTCCAACCCCACTCAAAAGGAAAGCTAGTGGGCCCATTCCTAGTGAGGTCCAAAAAAAAAAAAAAAAAAAAAAAACCAGCAACTTCACAGATAGGCTCCAAGCAAGAAAGAGCTAGGCTCTTGTGGGCTAGAGGCAAAGGTGACACTCTGCTCTATGGGAGTAGAGGAGGGCTGGAAAGGAAGAAGAAACGAGGGCTTGATGGCTGGCCATCTGCCTGTCACAGGGCTGTCCAAGCAGGACAAGTTCCCAGTCTGAGTTTTGGAGAGAGAGTATCTGAATGACAAGATCACTTGGAGGGTCTGCATACAGGGCAGACCCTGTATAAAGGCAGGATGACTCCAGTGTCAGGGTTTTGATATTTATGCTCAGTATTTCTCATTTATTAACTTTATTAAGGTAAAGTTTGCACATAGAATGAGACCACTCCTAATATAGGTGACTATGAAACTATAATTTCAGGTTTTGAGACAGTCTTACTATGTATCCCTGGCTGGCCTGGAATTACGAGATCTTTCTGCCTCTACCAGGATCCTATGGTGTGCACAACTGTGCTTGCCTACTATTCCTTTCCTTTCCTTTCCTTTCCTTTCCTTTCCTTTCCTTTCCTTTCCTTTCCTTTCCTTTCCTTTCCTTTCCTTTCCTTTTTCCTTTCCCCTTTCCCTTTCCCTTTCCCTTTCCCCTTTCCCTTTCCCTTTCCCTTTCCCTTTTTCTTTCCTCCCTCCCTCCCTCCCTTCCTTCCTTCTGTTCTTTCTCTCTTTCTTTCATTTCTAAGACATGGTCTTATACTATATCCTAGAGTAGCCTGGAACTCACAACATAGTGAAGGCTGGCCTAGGATCTTCCTGTCCTCACCTTCAGAGACTGCAGGCCTGTGTAGCACATGTCAGGACTGAATCCTTCAACTATGGGATCTGCACTTAACTTCAGCTGTCAAAGCTCAGTTAAACTGTTGGGCACCCGATTCATGTCTGGAGAGACGGAGAAATAGTTGGTATGGGAAGAGACCCCCACGGACTTGGTATTGAAGTGTTGTAAGTAAAAGAAGTATCATACCGCTGTATGGAGTCAGTCATTGCTTCCCTGGTGAATCTGGGTCCTTCCTAGTTTTCAGCAGTGGTGAATAATATTGCTACTGGCATTTATATATGTTTTGAGTAACTCGAGGGAGTGGGGAGCTGGCTCAGTTGATGAAATGCTTGCTTTGCAAGTAGAAAAAGCAGAGTTTAAAGTGCAGAAGCCACACAGGTGGGCATGGCAGTGTAATGGACGACTGGGGAAGCAGGGCAGAGCCCTGTGGCTCCGCGCCCAGCCAGGCTAGCCTACTTGGTAAGCTAACTTGGTAAGTTAGCTCCAGGGCAGGGAGAAATCTTGTTTCAGAATAACAAAGTGGGGAGCTGAAGAGATGGCTCAGCAGTTAAGAGCATAGCTGCTCCTCCAGAAGACCCAGGGTCCATTTAAAGCATCCACACTCCACACGGCAGCTCACAACCATACAATTGTAACTTAAAAAAACAAAACAAAACAAAACAAAACAAAAAACAAGGGCTTGGAGAGATGGCTCAGCAGTTAAGGGCACTGACTGCTCTTCCGAAGGTCCTGAGTTCAGTTCCCAGCAACCACATGGTGGCTCACGGCCATCTGTAATAAGGTCTGACGCCCTCTTCTGGTGTGTCTGAAGATAGTTAACAGTGTACTTATATAATAAATGTTTGCTGGGTGTGGTGGGGCACGCCTTTAATCCCAGCACTTGGGAGGCAGAGGCAGGTGGATTTCTGAGTTCAAGACCAGCCTGGTCTTCAGAGTGGGTTCCAGGACAGCCAGGGCTACACAGAGAAACCCTGTCTTGAAAAACAAATAAATAGTTCGAGGCCAGCCTGGTCTACCAAGTGAGTTCCAGGACAGCCAGAGCTATACAGAGAAACCCTGTCTCGAAAAACCAAAAAATAAATAAATAAATAAATAAATGTTTTTTGTTTTTTTTTAAAAGGCACTAGGCAGATTAGCATATGCCTTCAGTCCCAGGTGGGTGGTCTACAGAGGGAGTTCCAGAACAGCCAGGGCTACACAGAGAAACCCTGTCTCAAACAAAACGAAAGAAAGAAAGAAAGAAAGAAAGAAAGAAAGAGAAAGAAAGAAAAGAAAGGAAGGAAGAAAGGCAAATGGGTAAGCAGGCAAAGGCTTGTGAGTTCAAGGCCTGATCTACATAGCAAGTTCAGGTCATCCAGGGCTACACAATGAGACTGTCTTAAAAAAAAAAAAAAAACACAAAGTAGACGAAGGAAGATGGCTCAGTACTTGCTGTTAATTGGTGAATGAGTTCCAGTCCCTAGAATCCATATAAAAGATGGGTGAACATGATCCCAGCTAGTGGGATGATGAGGACACATTGCTTGGGAAGTGCCCCAAGCAAGCTGGCTAGACAAAATGGTGAGTTCCCAGCTCAGTGAGAAACCTTGTCTCAATGTACAAGGTGAAGAGCTTTCCAGGAAGACACTAGCTATGTCAACCCTGGGTGTCCACAGGGAAGTACAAACACACATGCACCTGCACCCACACACATGCAAAAGACAGGCAGCACTCGGATAGTATCTGAGGTCTGCACATGTGCACACACCCTGTATTGGCTTCTCTTGGTGTCTTATTTACTTTTCTAGGGCTGTGACAAAATACCATGACCAAGGAAACTTGTGGAAGTAAGAGTTTATTTGGGGCTTACAATTCTATCATGGTGGGGAACGTGGCAGCAAGCAAGGAGCTGTGGTGTTGGAGCAGCAGCTGAGAGCTCACATCTTGATCCATGAACAGGAAAGGGCATACTAGGACTGGCAGGAGTCCTCACCCCCAGTACCACACCTCCTCCAACAAGGCCACACCTCCTAATCCTTCCCAAACAGTTCCACCAACTGGTGCCAGCCATTCAAGCTCATGAACCTCTCTGCCTCTGTGGGCCTTTCTCCTTAAAGCCATTGGTCAGAGTGACCTCTCAGAATAGAATCACGGGGTTAAAAAAAAAATGCCAGGCAGTGGTGGCGCATGCCTTTAATCCCAACACTTGGGAGGCAGAGGCAGGCAGATTTCTGAGTTTCAGACCAGCCTGGACTACAGAGTGAGTTCCAGGACAGCCAGGGTTATACAGAGAAACCCTGTCTTGAAAAAAAAAATTCACTAGGTCACATAGTAGGTTTGTTTGTTTGTTTGTTTGTTTGGGTTTTGTTCTTTTTTTTGGTGTTTTTATTTTTGGAACCAAAGTGTCTGGCAAGGCCCAGGCTAGTGATCCTCCTGTCTCAGCCTCTGGAATGCTTGGATTACAGGCTTGTGCCACTGTGCTGGAATGTCTAACATCCACCAAGCCTCCAACAGCCTTCCACGGCTGACTATGACTAGTTCTACATCCCCACCAGCAGCGCAGAGCCCGCAGAGCCGGAGCTGTCCACCTCCTTGCTCACCCTTGTAGATACCAGGTGTCTTTGTCCTAGCTCCTTGGTGGGAAGCAATAACTCAATTTAGTTTTCATTTGCATGCCCTTAAGGACTAATTCTGTTTCAGACTTTCTTACGAACGTTGGCCATTTGTAATACTGTTTGTCTTTTGTTCATTTGCACGCACACACACACACACACACACACACACACACTTTCCATGGGTATATGTGTGCACACACAGTATTATTTGGGTTTCCCCCACATTTCATATGTGGAGATCAGAGAGAGACTGTATACATCAATGTTCTTCTGTTTTGAGTCCTGGGAAACAAACGGGTTGTCAGGCTTGGAGACAAGCACCTCTCCTCACTGGACTAGCTCAAGAGCCTCATATTTGACTTTTATTCTTTTTGATGCTCTTTGATGTACAAAACTTTGGTGGTTGTGATGCTGGGGCAAGCTTGGCCCATGGTTGGCCATCTATCACTGAGCGACATCCACAGTCTACAGAACTTCCTGAAGACTGGGTTGTGAGCCTTTTCTTTACCGAATAAGCTATCTCTTTATGCCTCTCAAAAGCTTTTTAAAGATTTGTTTTCTTAAATGTCGTGTGTGTGTGTGTGTGTGTGTGTGTGTGTGTGTGTACATGCATGTGGATGCCAACAAAGGCCAAGTGTCAGACCACCTGGAAGTAGAATTCCAGGCAGCTGTGAGCTTCCTAACATGGATGCTGAAAACTATACCAGCATATCACAGCTCTCCCTCCCTCTCTCTCCCTCCCTCTCTCTCCCTCCCTCTCCCTCTCGGTTTTTTGAGACGGTGTTTCTCTATGTAGCCCTCCAGGCTATCCTGGAACTTGCTATTTAGACCAGACTCATCTCAAACTCAGAAATCTTCCTGCCTCTACCCCGCCCCCTCCAAGTGCTAGGGATAAAGACACATTCCATTATATCAGTTCTAGGATCCTCTGGGACATCAGTAAGAGTTCTTACCCACTGAGCCATCTCTCTAGCTCCTCCTCAAAGATTTTACATTTGGATGGAGTCTAGCTTATTTGTCTCTTGTTGCCCTCTAAGAATTCTTTCTCAAAATCCAGACATGGTAGGTGTGGTGATGCACACCTGTAACCACAACACATGGCGGAGGAGGGGGGAATCAGGAATTCCAGGCTTGGGGCTGGAGAGACACTCAGCAGTTAAGAGCACTGAATGCTCTTCCAGAGGACTCAGCTTTGATTCTCAGCACCCACATTGTTAGTATTTCCTCTAGGCTCCGCCCAACAGTTACCTAGCAACAGATGCCAGTCAGGAGTCAGATTCATTATTCTCTCTCTCTCTCTCTCTCTCTCTCTCTCTCCCTCTCTCCCTCCCTCCCTCCCTCCCCCTCTCCCTCTCCCTCTCTCTCCCACATGTCCCCAATCAGCCTCTCTTCCCTTCTTCCTCTCTTCTCTCTTTCTGTCCTTCTCTGGCCCCTTTCTTTGCCTCTACCCACTTCTCCAGGTCCTAAGTAAACTCCCTTTTATACCAAGCCTCTCTTAAAGCTGATTCCTCAAGGGATCCCACACCGTTTTATAAAAAACAACACACATGGCAGCTTACAACTGTCACTCCAGTCTCAAGGGATTTAATGGCTTCCTCTGACCTCCCAGAGCACCGGGGACACGAATGGTGTGTGGACACATATGCCCACAAAATAGTCAAGCACATAAAAATAAAAACTAAAAAAGGCCAGGCGCAGTGGCGCACGCCTTTAATCCCAGCACTCNGGAGGCAGAGGCAGGNGGATTTCTGAGTTCGAGGCCAGCCTGGTCTACANAGTGAGTTCCAGGACAGCCAGGGCTACACAGAGAAACCCTGTCTCGAAAAACCAAAAATAAATAAATAAATAAATAAATAAATAAATAAAAAGAAAAAAGAAAACTTCAGGGCCAACCTGGCTCCATGGTAAGACCACGGTGCCATGTTATTTTGGTTTATACAGCTTTATAGTAAGTTTTTTTTTGTTTTTGTTTTGTTTTGTTTTTCGAGACAGGGTTTCTCTGTGTAGCCCTGGCTGTCCTGGAACTCACTCTGTAGACCAGGCTGTCCTTGAACTCAGAAATCCACCTGCTTCTGCCTCTCAAGTGCTGGGATTAAAGGCATGCGCCACCACCGTCCCGGCTTTCTGGGCATTTCTTTTGTGGTTGAAAATGGAGTTGTTTTCTGATTTTCTTTTTCAGATTGTTCAATGATGGTTTTGATTGGCATTTGTCTGAGTAGTGAGTAGTGCCAGCATCTTCTCGTATGCTTATCAGCCACTCAAATGCCTTCAGTGATCTTTCTATTTCAACTCTGCATCTCCATGGTTACAAAGTGGCTCCCCAGCATCACTGACACCTTTCTTCCCTGCCCTCCTCTGAAGTTTTTCTTTTTGTAAATTTTAACTTTTTTAAATAAATGAAAATGGGTATTTTGCCTGCATTGTGTCTGTTGTGTGTGTGTCTGTTGCCAAGAAAAGAACACTGGATACCCTGGAACTGAAATTACACACAGTAAGTGGCCATGTGTATGGGTGCTGGGAATCAAACCTGAGTCCTCTAGAAAAGTGGCCAGTGCTTTTTGCTAAGTCATCACGCCAGCCCCTCCTCTGCTGTTTGACTTTCAAAAACTAAGAGATGTGGGCGGACATTGAAAGCAGCTGCCCAGGACAACGCTGGCGTTCCACTGGAAAGCTCTGTGGCTTTGAGCATGATATTTAGCTTTCCTTTCAGGTTCAAGTGTAAACTAAAGTTGTATTAAATATACTAAGTTGTTTATCCCATACTATAAAAAAGCAAAGGGCCAGGCTCAGGAATATCTCATGAACAAAAGAGACAACCTGGAGCTGGAGAGATGGCTCAGTGGTTAAGAGCTCTGACTGCTCTTCCAGAGGTCCTGAGTTCAAATTCCAGCAACCACACGGTGGCTCACAACCATCTGTAATGGGATCTGACGCCCTCTTCTTGTGTGTCTGAAGACAGCTACAGTCTATTTATTTATAATAATACAGTATACTCATATACATAAAATAAATAAGTAAATCTTTGAGAGAGAGAGAGAGAGAGAGAGAGAGAGAGAGAGAGAGAGAGAGAGAGAAAGAGCCCCTATCCAACCAGCTTCCAGACCAGTGGAACAGTTCTAACTGCTGGGAGTCCTGGTTGTGACAGCAGTCTGAAGAAGGGCTACATGTGGGGCGAGTTGACCAGACAGGCAAAAAGGAGATCCCTGGTCCAGAACAACTCATTTAGGCGGAGCATGTGAATAGCATCTCTTGAACTAATGGGACTGTAAAGCATGAAACTGGAAAGAGACCAGAAAATAGAGTCGGGTGTGGCACTGGGAGCTCAAAGGAAGGTCAGGAGTTCAAGGCCTGCTTCTGATACAGAGCAAATTTGAGAATGGGCTGAACTATGTGAGACCATAGGGGAGAGGAGATGGAGAGGAGACGGAGGGGAGGGGAGAGGAAGAGAGGGGAGTGGAGGGCAAGCCAGGGAGCCGACCCAGATGTGTGTGAAAGGTCGGGCTAACGTCACAATTTAATCTGAAGAATATGAGAGACTGCAGAGGTATTTTAAGCAGGGAGGTAACAAACTCAAACCTCTTTTTCAAAACATCCTTATGCGCACAATGTAGTTGGGGGAGAGCCTGCAGTGTATAGGGAAGTTCTAAAGCTAAGCTCATATCCAAAGAGAGGAAACTTGCAGAGCCTGTGAGTGTGATACTGGATAGGATTCAGAACACAGGGCTCAGTTCAGTTGCCAGCACTCAAGCTTACAACTGCCTGTGACTCCAGCTCCAGGGGCTCTGATGCCCTCTTCTGGCCTCTGGGAGCACCTGCACTCATGTGCACATGCCTAACACATACATACATATACACATAATTTAAAATAAAAAATTTTTTTAAAGATGTGAAAGCAGTGGAGATAAGGTTTCATTGCGGAATGATTGCTAGCATGGAAAAACTGTAGCTTTCATTCCCTGGGGTTGGGAGAAGGAAGAGAGAGGAGGAAGAGAAGGAGGAGGAGGAGGAGGAAAGATAAAAACATTTAGGAGGCAGGGGCATAAGATGGCTTCAAGTTTAAAGCCAGCCTGGTCTACAAAGTGAGTTCCAGGACAGCCAG
>NC_034604.1:30020132-30027984 GCF_900095145.1 Mus pahari | reverse complement strand
CAGTAAAGAACATCCCTCCATGGCTTCTGCATCAGCTCCTGCTTTCTGACCTGCTTGAGTTCCAGTCCTGCATCCTTTGGTGATCAACAGCAGTTTGGAAATGTAAGCCAAATAAACCCTTTCCTCCCCAACTTGCTTCTTGGTCATGATGTTGTACAGGAATAGAAACCCTGACTAAGACACTGCTCTTAATCAGGATTCAGTTCCCTGCACCCTGGGGCACAGATGGCTTAGAACTATCCATAACTCCAGTTCCAGGGACTTCAACTCCCCCTTCTGACCTCCAATGACACACACATGGCACAGAATCATACGTGCAGGCAAACTCGTACACCTTTTAAAATGTATACTAAAATTTCTTTTGTTGTTGTTTTGTTTTGTTGTTGTTTTGTTTTGTTTTGTTTTTGAGACAGGGTTTCTCTGTGTAGCCCTGGCTGTCCTGGAACTCACACTGTAGACCAGGCTGGCCTCGAACTCTGAAATACACCTACCTGCCTCTGCCTCCCAAGTGATGGGATTAAGGGTGTGTGCTGTCACTGCCCCGCTATACTAAAATTTCTTAACGAGGACTGTTGAGACGGCTAAATGGATTAAAGGCACTAGGGAAGGGGGAGAGGAGGAGAAAATTATCAACCTAGATCAAATATCCAACCCCCATAAAGGAACCTAAATGATGGCATCAGGGCTTTCATGAGACCTAGGACCATTGCCAATTCAAAGGGCTTTTTGGGTCTCAAAGCTCCCTAACCGAGGAAGAGAAGGCCTGCCAAGCAGAAACGCCGGGTTCCCGCGATTTCTGTGGCATCCTCGTCGAGTTCAACACCTCCAACGCCTCCTCCCTCCACCCCGCTCAGTTATAAATAGCTCTCTGGTTTCCAGCCCGGGATCTCCCAGCTTTAGGAGTCAGCGCCTCCACACCCTGAACTGCCCTCGACTGTGAGGAGGCATAGGCCAGCAGGGGGCGAAAGGTAGCGGGGAGCCATGGGAAGCCTGATCTTCCCGGACCACTTCATCTCAATAGCCATAGCCATGCTAAGACAAGAGGTTCCCAGGACAGGAGTGTGGGACCTAATTCCTGGATTTTCTGGACCCTTGACAATCTCACCAGGCACTCAAGACGACCTGTGATGGCCGGGCACACATAAAACTCAACTTCTGAACGTTGTAGTCACACAGCACATGTGTGTTTGGTAGCTGGCTGATGGAGACTGGAAGCCTGTATGTAGGTCGATTTATTCTAGATCAGAACCGGAAAAGGGAGCAAGGAAGGAAATCTAGAAAGAGGAAGAGAAAGACGGAAGACGGGATGGTTCTGCAGAAGGTTCTTGATGCCAAGCACAACGACCCGAGGTTGAACCCTACTGTCCTCTGGTTTCCACTTACGTGTTGGGGCACACGTATGCACACACACACACACACACACACAGAGAGAGAGAGAGAGAGAGAGAGAGAGAGAGAGAGAGAATGTAATAAAAGCAAACACAACAGTCCACAGGCTGCCTGGCACTAGAAACCCCAGCTCTGGCGCCAAGACTCCCAAGATGGTTACCTGGCAACACGGAGACCTGCTTGTCTCCACCCAGCATTATGTCTGGCCCTCACTGACTGTGGCGCCCCCCCCCCCGTCCCTCAGGGTACCCAGGTTTAAGTCTTGCTCTAGCAGGGCATGTAGGGGCTTGCGGGTTCTCACTGAGAAGGATTAAAAGCTGGCGGGCAGAGCAAGAGAGGCCACTCTATGGTGGTGGCACCTCGTGGGCACTGTTGCTCAGCGTAGCTAGCTGTACTTATGGCTTAGCCGTTGCTACTCCCCCACCCCACCCTTCCTCAATCCTCCCTAACCATGCCACAGGAACCATAAGGGAACTGCAAAGGCCTGATAACAGGGTCCTTTCCTGCTTTTTTTACTCAAAAAATTGTATCATTATCTGATGTGGGAGCTAGGAATGCAACCAAGTGTAAGACTAAGGCTGCAGTCTGGATAAAGCAAGGAACAGAGAGAGGTTAGGTGCATAGTCTGCGGGCCTGTGACATGAGGGCCAACGGGCTGAACTATGTTAGGGGAAACTAGGATCGTTCGTTCTACCACAGGGGGGTGAGGAAGGCATTAGAGGAAAGGCGGGAGTAGTGAGAAGCAGCCAGATGTTCCTAAAAGACCAAATCGCTAAGTGAGAGGGGGTAGGGCTCGAGTCGCGAGCGGCTAAAAGATGTCCAGCAAGGGGGTGCTGCGTGCTCGGGAAGGGGAGAAAATGGGACAGATGAAATGGATGGCGATGATGAGCGCCTCTGACCTTGCAGGGGTGGAAGGCGGCGCTGTTTCGAGGAGCTCCGGAGACCGGCCTGTCCGGCGTTCCCCTCCTTGGCAGGGTCACGGCGCGGCGGGCTGCTCTCGGAGGCCGTGCTGCAGCCCTCGGGCAGCTTGCCAGCCGCGCCGGGAAGGAAGCGCCATGTATGGGCCGGTGACAGAGAAGGAAACTCCTTGTAGGGCTCGGGAAGGAAGCGCCATACATGGTGCGGGGCTGGCGAGGGCGGGGCGGGGGCGGGGAGCGCGGGACCGAGGCGCTTCCGCCGCCCCGGGCCACCGAGCCCGCGCCGCGTCCCCGAGCCTGGGACACAGGGCCCCGTGGGAGCTGCTCCCCCACCGTCCCGGGGCGCTCGGCCCCGCAGGAGCTGCACGCACCTCGCCCGGGGATGCATGGCCTGGCGGATGCTTCAGCCGCCTGGGAATCCCAGTTCGGTCACGCGCTTTCTGCAACCTAGAGGGACCGGTGCTCTCTGATGCGGGCGAAGCACGCCTGAGCGCGGGCACAGCCCTAAGTGGCCACCCCGTCGTTGTGAGTGGGGCGGTCTTCCCAGCCGTCTGCTGACTCCCCTTCACCTCCTCCAGTTAAAGGATGGAACGGGGAGCTGCTTCGGCAGACATGCCTAGAAAAAAATAAATAGACGTCCCTAAGGCGTGGGGTTTCCCCTTCCAGGGAAAGTCTAATTCCAGCTTCTCCCCTTACCAGCTGATTAATGCTGGAAAAAAGACACCTTCTCAAAGGCTCCACGAGCTAACAGTTCCTGCTTTGCAGGTTGTGATCAAATGAGAGAGAGAGAGAGAGAGAGAGAGAGAGAGAGAGAGAGAGAGAGGAGAGAGTCAGTCCCTGGCTTTAGGCTCCGGCAATCTGGAAGGCCTCAGTGAGGAGAGGCTGCCTCGCTGGATCCCTCACACCTCACAACATCCTTTTAAATGCTGAGACTGGAGCGCAAGGTCTTGCACATGCTAGGCAAAGGCTCTCCAACTGACACATAACCCCCGTCCTTTTGGTTTGTTTGTCGGTTTGGTTTTTGAGGCAGGGTTTCTCTGTGTAGCCCTGGCTGTCCTGGAACTCACTCTGTACACCAGGCTGGCCTTAAATTCAGAGATCCATCTGCCTTTTCCTCTGGAGTGCTGGGATTAAAGGCGATGCACCCAGCTCCTTTTTTTATTTTATTTATTTATTTATTTATTTATTTATTTATTTTAAACTAAATTGCACCGGCTGGCCAAGGTCTCCTGTAGTACAGGCAGATCTTAACGCTGCCATCTTCCAATCTCAGTCTTGAGAGTAGCTGGGATTACCAGCCTGTGACACCAGGCTCAATTAAGGTTTTATTGCCTTTACCTGAGGTATATGTTGCCCTGACTTGCCTTTCTCACTTTGGCCATTGCTTCGGTGATCTCCTGACCCCCTGCCCATGGCCCTCCCCTACTTCCTCCAGAAGGCAAGGATGGAAGGGCCAAAAAAAGAACCCAGAGGAAGTTGAGTTCCCATCCTGGCCAGAACCTGGTATGTAGGACACACTCCCCTCCCACACCTGCTGTCAGTACCACACCCACACATTTCACCCAGAGATGTGTATCACTCTCAGGCAAGCATTTCCCAATCAGCCCTTGTCAGTCCAGCTTGTCCTGGAGTCCCACTGAAATCTAACCTGAATTTCCCTGCCCCGTCCTGCTGAGCAGCAGTTAACAGCTACTGATAGATTCCAGGCAAGTCTGTGAACACACAATGGCTGCCTGTCACACAGGGCCTGGATTCCTTTCATCCCTGTTGGACAAGGAGGCTGTGGTTGGCATGGTAACCTTCCCTGTACAAGTTGCAGCTTTCAAGGATGTCTTTCGATTCCACCAGGGACACAGCTCCTTCTGTGGGCCACAGAGTGACATGTAGCTGTGTCATCCAGGCCTCTCTGGTAGCAGAAAGGAAGAACTGGTTCCCAGGGAGCCAGAGACTCAAGGGAAATGCAGATTGGATCTCCTTCCCTGTGTGTCAGGCCTCATCCACCCAGAGAAACCAGTTCTGAAGCCTTGGGGAATGTCACTTGTGAATGGCAAGCATCTCACCTCACAGTCAAATTGAGCCGCACTTAACATCTTCCATCACTGTAGACTAAAACTGGTAAGTCACAAAGCCTCCCAAATTCATTGGCTTTTCCCTTCAAATATCTGTGGAATCAATGAATATTGACTATGTCCTACATTTTGATCTCCCATACACTATTTCAACTAATTCCCTGCTCAGTTCTACAAGGTCTTTGGATACTGTCTTAGAAACAGGGAGCCGGGCGGTGTTGGTGCACACCTTTAATCCCAGCACTTGGGAGGCAGAGGCAGGCGGATTTCTGAGTTCGAGGCCAGCCTGGTCCACAGAGTAAGTTCCAGGACAGCCAGGGTTATACAGAGAAACCCTGTCTCAACCCTCCCCCCCCCCACAAAAGAAAAAGAAAGAAAAGAAACGGGGAAGTTAGAATTCAGACTGACATCTTAAAAAGCATGACCAAGGATCACATAGTTCTAGCACCCACATTAGGCTTTCAGAGCTGCTGCCCCAAGTCCTTCCTGTGAGGTCTCACGCTCCATTCTGTCTGCTTCTCCTCCTCTATTATCTTTAATTTGTATTTGCTTCCGTGCTTGGAGCAAGCCAACCTTCCCCCAAAGCATTGCCTCTCACGGGATTGCTCAAGAAAGAGAGGTGGCCCCAGCATCTGTCTCTGGCCTGAATGTCCTGTGTGGCCCTTTCTGGCTCGAAAGCGGCCCCAGCAGCCTCAAGCCAGCTGTCTCCGTCATGGAGATTCCCAGCAGAGGGCAAGCAGAGGGAAAGTGGTTCCCAGCTGCCAGCTCCATCTAGGCAAAATCACATTAGAGCCAGCCCGGCTTCCCTCAGTCCCTCCAGAGAGCAGTAGGCTCCCACGCGAAAGGGAGGGGAAGATAGACTCGGAGAAACGGAGGAAACTTCCACTTCTCTTGCTGGCTGGGAAGACTTTGGCATCAAGTGCCACCGTTGTACGTGGGAAGATTGATGTGGATCCTCACAGGATTTCAGAAGTCTCTAAAAGGAACCCTAGGCAGAGCTCGGCAGCAGGTCCTGGGTTGAAGGATGGAGAGGCGGCTCTCAGGAAGCAGAGTTCCCTAGCTCTCTTCCTCCTTCCCTCTCCTGCCCTTTTCTGATGTCATTCAACTGTCAGGATGTCTTGTTCCAAAGGTGACAAGCCACTGAACCTGAGAACCCGAGTTTGATCCCCAGGACTCTCCTGGGAGAACTGGTTCTCATAAATTGATCTGCCCATGTACACTGCGGTACACCTACCCACAGTAAACAAACAAACAAACAAACTTCTCAAAGTTTTTAAGATGAGGTTCAGAGGTGGGGATGTTGCCCAGTGTGAGAGTACTTGGTTTTGTGTGCCGGTCTCAGGGAATACGCCTGCCATCAACTAATCCCGAAGCAGCTAGAATTCAGATCTGCAACTCTGCATCTGCCTGGGACAGCTCTGCCTTAGGGCCTCCTGACATAATAAGGCTTCTTCCCTCCAGGAGGCACCTGCTCAGGAAGGCTGAGACCACAAAAGTCTGTTCATAGTGTTTGTCACATCAGAAAACATCTAGCCACCGAACACTTGGCCCCATTCAGAGGACCCATCAGAATCCTTGCTGGACACGCGGGCCTGAAATGGAAAGGTAAGGCCTTGGGTTTTAAGAGTTGCCTTCAGCTAGCCTCTCTTCTGCATCTAGTCATTGATTCCTGAGGCAAGAAGGAGCCTTGAGAGGGTTCCACTACCTTCCCTGCCCTTGAGAGTCCCCCCCCCCAGAGATAACAAGTGTGTAAACTGAGCATCGGTGTTTCTTGGGGCAGGATGGGTTTAGTCAGACGGACAGGCTAGCCATTCCTGCGAGCTAACACTCTTTCCTCTCTGCCACGGTGTCCAGTGGATTGGCTCCCAGAGCTCTTTGCAGACTGCTTCTGCACCACACTCCATTCTTGCACCCAGCAGCAGCAGCTTGTGGGGGTGGGAAACACTTGAAGCTCTGAGTCAGAGGAAAGGTTTCACTCTCCTGAAACAGAAAGTCAAGGATGCAGAATCTGTGGAAAGGGAAGGGGACTGGAGAGAGAGGGGACACAGTGCTTCCTTCCTGACCCACTCTAGTTTTGATCACTTACTTTTTATTGCATTGTGGGTAATGCATGCTCATTGCAGACAATGCAGGTACTAGAAATAAGATCCGTTAATTGTTTCTCCACAGAAAAACAAAAACAAAAACAAACAAACAAAACCCCAAACTCTCAGGACTGGAGAGATGGCTCAGCCTTTAAGGGCACTGACTGCTCTTCCAGAGGTCCTGAGTTCAATTCCCAGAAACCACATGGTGGCTCACAACCATCTGTAATAGGATCTGATGTCCTCTTCTGGTATGTCAGCAACAGCATACTCATATACATTAAACAAACAACCAAACACATAAATAAATATGTTTTTAAAAATTCTCTCACATATCCACAAAAGATATCCAGCTCAGACTCCATGCCCACTCACCCACTGGCAGTCTGGCTTTTGGGGCCCCAGTCCTGGATCTTTTCTAATGCAGAATAAGGTATTTAGGGTGCACTTGGGAAGAATGGTTGTGGAGCCTGAGAGGCTGGAAGGAAGGAGGCTTTAGCAGGGACACTGCATGCACTCATGAAACAAGATGTGGAAGGATAGAGAAAAGAAAGGAGGACTTGCTTTCTTTCCTTTCTCTCTCTCTCTCTCTTTTTTTTTTAAGATTTATTTACTTTATGTATGTGAGTACACCGTTGCTGTCTTCAGACACACCAGAAGAGGGCATTGAATCCCATTACAGATGGTTGTGAACCACCATGTGGTTGCTGGGAATTGAACTCGGGACCTCTGGAAGAGCAGTCAGGGCTCTTAACCACTGAGCCATCTCTCCAGTCCTCCTTTCTCTTTTAAGGTTTTTGAAAAATCATTATTATGTGTGTGCATGTGTCTCTGTGTAGGTATGTGGATTCATGGTCAGGTACCCATAGGCGCCAGGCAGGGATGTCTGATCCCTCCACAGCTGGAGCTACAGGCGGCTGTGAACCACCTGATGTGGGTGCTAGGAACCAGGATGTTTTTGCTTCAGGTGTTAAGAAGCTACACTTTCATTCCCCTATACTTTTAGATTGTTTGTTTCTTTCTTTTGTTTTGTTTTGTTTTTTGAAAACAGGTTTAGCTCAGCATGGTGGCACTTGCCTGTAATCCCTGAACTTGGAGGCAGAAGCAGGCAGATCTTTGTGAGTTCGAGGCCCGTCTGATCTACAGAGCAAGTCCCAGTACGGCCAGAGCTATACAGAGGAGCACTGTCTAAAAACAAAAACAAAAACAAAGCAAAACAAAACAAAAGACTGAAAACAGCTTTACTGAGACCACTACAAAAGATGGTCAGCTGAGCCACGACTAGAAATCTACCAACGAGGCCTGGTGAGATGGCTCAGTGGGTAAGAGCACCCGACTGCTCTTCCAAAGGTCCAGAGTTCAAATCCCAGCAACCACATGGTGGCTCATAACC
>NC_034604.1:30006441-30020042 GCF_900095145.1 Mus pahari | reverse complement strand
AAAAAAAAAAAAGAAAGAAAGAAATCTACCAACGACAGCCCACAACTTTTTATTTGCCCATGGAGAGCCTTGACCATTTAGGCACCTAAAAGTTATCACTATTTGATAAATTAAAAAAAAGAGAGAGAGAGAGAGAGAGAGTCAACTATTTGTCTTCCTGATGATAGTCTGGTATGCTTGTAATTCAAACACTTGAGATGCTGAGGCAGAAGGATCAGGAATTCAAGGCCAACTTCAGCTAAACAACCAGTCCAAAGCCAGCCTGGGCTATTGGAGACCCTATCTTTAAAAGAAGTGAGATGCAGAGGAACCTAGGAGGAACTGAAAGGGGGATGCCCACGATCAGATTACATTGCGTGCATTTAACCAAATTCTCAAAAAACAAATTAAAAATACACACGAAGTCTAAGTGAAACGCTTGAGTGTTTAAAAAGCATTCAGTTTGCCTTTTTCTCACATCTATGATTCAGTCTAGAAAAATCCTGACCAATTAATGCAAATGAAGCTGTAGAATTACAGACATCATTGCAACACCTAATGAGATCATGGTTAGACAAGAATCATCAATAATGGGAAGCCAGCGACTGTACTCGGTAGCTGAGGTGGAGTATCGCTTCAGTCCAGATATTTAAGACCAGACGATGCAACACAGGAAGAGGGAAGCAACAACAACAGCAGCAAAGGCCAGGAGCAGAGATGGAGGGGAAGTTCCCGTAGCCAGAGAGCAGAGGGCTCTTTATATCTTTATAATACGGTGATGCTTGAGCCCTACAGTGGCAACGTCACAGAAATAGACAGCCAGCAAGAGAATCGGAAGCATGGGTTCCTGAGAGAGCCTGGACATACGGTTCCTAGTACCAGTATTGTTCAAGGCAGCCCAAAGCTGCAGCAAGCCAACTGCCCACCAACTGCCCGGAATGGACTAAGTACACGAAGCGTGGTCGTTTACTGGAATAGTACTCACCTGTAAGAAGGAATTGAAATACAGATGGACAATACAACATGGGTGTGCCTTCAAAACCTCATGATAAGTGAACAAAACCAGACACAAAAGATGACTTGTTGTGTGACCCCTCCTCTAGGAAATCCCCCCAGAACAAGGAAATCTAGAGAGACAGAAAGTGAGGTTAGCAGTTGGCAGGTGCTGGCAGGTGATAAGCAATGAGTGACAGCTAACTGGTACACGGCTTCTTTGGGGAATTCGTAGCAATTACTTTGCAACACTGTGAATGCTCTGAAAACCATTAGAATGTACACATTATTTATTTACATAGTTTAAGCTTTTGAGATAGTCTCTTATAGTGTAGACTGGCCTTAAATTCACTATTGAATATGGCATTGAACTTCTCAGCCTATTCTGTCCCCAAGGGCCAGGTTCTTACAAGTGTGCACCACCACACCTGGTTTATGTATCACTGAGATCAACACAGGACTTCCTGTGCTCACTAAGCGGGCACTCCGCCAACTCAACTCCTCGACAGCCCCCAGTAGTAAGTACAATTTAAAATGAAACACAGCTCTGAAGTTAATAGCTCCTGTTGCTCCTGAAGACAATCTGGGTTAGGTTCACAGCACCCACTTGGTGGCTCACAACTATCTGTAAGTCCAGATCCGTCTTCTAACATGAGTACCAAGCACACATGGGACATATACATACAAACAGACATACACATATATACAGGTAAGCACTCACACACATAAAGCAAAACAAATAACTCTTTACAAAAATTAAGTGTTTTATGAATTATTTTGTAACATTTAGAAATCATATCTGGAAAATTAAAGAGGGGAAGAGAAAGGAGAAGAAATAGCAAGCGTGTACTCCTCACGCCGCATTACAAAGCCCGTAGCATCACTTAGCAATTGGGTCTGGCCCAGCCTCTGGGTCCCACAGCCAGGTCATAGGGAAATTATGAGATTAAAAGACAGATGAGGCAAAAATTAGGAACAAATGTAGTCTGTCAAATTCTAAAAATAGGAAATTCTTTTACCCCGCGGTAAAAAAGACACGGCTCTGGTACACCCTCTGACCTGTACAGGTGTGTGGCCCACCCATAAATAAAATGTTAAAATAAATAAATACCAAGAACTTTTCAGCTTTTTTCAAGGCTGAAAAGAAACTTTCGGCATATTGGCCACACGGAAAGTGAGATGTTCAGGGGTCTAATTCAAACAAAAATACTTCAAAATATTTATGAAAGTGTCCGCTTAAGTATTTGTGGATTGGAATTATGTGGTGTGTAGGATTTGCTTGAGTGGGGTCTTGTGGATGAGGGGGGCCACTAGGAAACTGTGTCTGGCTGTGAACTGGTAAGGGTTCAACTGCTTGGTACACAGAGATGGGTTTATTACGGTGTTCCCTCCTGCTCCTTTGAATATCTGGAACTTTCTATATTGAAAAGCATGAAGCTTTGGTTGACGTGAAGCATTTAGTGTTTCCATTCCCAGCACTGAGGAGAACGCTGTCTGTCTGTGTGTCTGTGTGTCTGTTTGTGTGTCTGTCAGTCTGTGTATGCCTGTGTGTGTATGTCTGTGTATGTGTCCATGTTTCTGTTCTCTGTGTGTATTATATGAGACTGGACCCGTCCGTGAAATCAGAGTATATATATATATATATATTCTTTTTTTTTCTTTTGGTTTTTCGAGACATGGTTTTTCTGTGTAGTCCTGGCTGTCTTAGAATTCACTTTGTAGACCAGGCTGGCTTTGAACTCAGAAATCTGCCTGCCTCTGCCTCCCAAGTGCTGGGATAAAAGCCATGTGCCACCGTGCCTGGCTTATTAGATGCATAAATGTTCTCACTTAGAGAAAATTAAGTTAAAGTTGAGTAACTCAGTCTACAGTGGCACTGAATTGACTGAAACCTAACATTAAAAGGAATGAAAGAGGCAGGCCTGGGACTGTCCTGGTTAGGATTTTATCAACTTTATACAACATAGAGCTCTTTGCAAAAAGGAACTTCAGTTGGGAAAATGACTCCATCAGATTGGCCTGTAGGGAAGTCTTTAGGGCATTTTCTTGATTAATGATTGATGTGGGAGGGCCCAGCTCAGGCTGACAGTGTTGCTCGCCCCTGGACAGGGGTTCCTGAGTGCTACAAGACAGCTGGCAGGGCAAGCCATGGAAAGCCAGCCAGTGATTCCCCCATGGCCTCTGCTTCAGTTCCTGCCTCCAAGCTCCTATCTTTAGCTCCTGCCCTGACTTCTCTGGATAATGAATGATGAGCTGTAAGATGAAACAATCCCTCCCTCCCCAGGTTACTTTTGGTGTTTTATCACAGCAATAGAAAGCAAACTTCTTAGTGGCGCCCACTGAAGTCTCAGCACTTGAGATGCTAAAACGGGAGGACTCTTGTGGGTTTAAGGTCAGCCTAAGCATGGCTGATCTGGAACTCACAACATAAAAGGCATGCGGGAAACCTGAAGTGATTAGGCTAAATGATTGTCATTATTGTAATAGTTGGGTCAAGGGCGGGCACCTGGGCTCTCCTGGGAAGCTCAGAAGCAAGCAGCCTTTCACACACAACCAAGTGCCAGCTTTCAGTTCAACCTATTGGGCCATCATCCCTCTTCCAAATCTGACCCCAACCTGCCTTTCCAGCTGCATCCCCTGCCCCTCCTCTTGTTTCCCGGCCACACCACCATTCGCTCACTGGTTTCTGAACACCACAGTCTAAGGCACCTCTGCTGTGTGCTTACTGTTCCCCCAGCCTGGAACCTTCTCTTGTAACTCCCCAGGCTTCCTTCTCCACCCTGTTCCTGCACCCCTCCTCCTGGACAGAATTAGTCACTTGTCCTGTACACACCTTCCATATGCATGCTATCTGGTAATTACTTCTTGCCAAATGTCCCCCACCCCCACCCAACTCCGTGCTTCCCCAGATCACTTATCCTGTTTGTTTCTGTGCTTCAGGTTGGCCACAGCACTGGTTGTTTGGGAATCACTAAATGTTTGGGAATAAACTTTGCCCAATGATGGCCCAGTGTTGCTCTGTGTTCTTAGGAACATCACACTCGGGCTCTTTCTTTAGCCACCACTAAACTAGGGTGCTCTGAAGCCAGCAATCTGACCTGGGAATCACTGAGACCACCAACTCAGTAGCAAAAGAAAGAAAGGAAATAGAGAGAAGGCTTCTGACCTACTGACCTAGTGCTGCATGTGAGTTACGGCTGGAAGTAAGGATGGAAACAGGATTCAGTAGCTGGCAAGGTCTCCCCAGTTTTCTAAGAAATAAATGAGGGAGAGCCAGTAAGATACTCAGCAGGTAGCTTGCCAACAACAAACCTGATGACCTGAGTTCGATCCCCAAGACCTACAGTAGAAGGAGAGAATTAATTCCTGAAGTTTGTCCTCTAATCTCCACACAACCACTATGGCAAACATACACACACACCACAGAAACCACACCACACATACAACACACATACACACAAACCGTACTACACACAAACCACACCACACATGCAACACACACACACACACACACACACACACACACACACACACACACACAAACTACACCATAATGTACACACACATCACATACCACACACACACACACAAACACATATAACATCATACACACACACCCACACCCTACATCCCACCTCACCCCACACACATCCCACACATACATACACACACACCACACAGTTGGGTCTAGTGGTATGCTCCTGTAATCCCAGTTCCTCGAGAGACTGAGGCAGGATGATGGCTAGAACACAGGAGTTTGGAGCCAGCCTGGGTAAGTGACAGGTAAGTATATACACAGACAGACAGACAGGCAGACAGACAGACTAGATAGATAAGGAAGCTCAACAGGTTACTAAGATAACTTCTGGTTTGTTTTTTTCCATTTGTTCTAGAGATCAGACTCAGGCGCCTGGGCCTGCTAAGCAAGCATTCTTCATGAGAGACAGGATGAAGCTTGCGGTATCACGTATGTTAACCCTGAACTTGAAATCTTCTGCCTTAGCTTTCCAAAGAACTGGGATTATAGACCTGAACTACAAGATCCAGCTTCTTTGTATTTTTGCTTGTTGTTTCAGAAAGTGTCTATGGCTAGCCTAGAACTATGTAAACCATGTTTGTCCCAGACTCACAGAGATCCACCTGCCTCTTTCTTAGTGCTGGGGCTAAAGGAGTGTCCTTCTGTGTTTTGAAAACCTTATAGTCTAGAGATCTAGAAACTCATAGCAGCTGTCTGCCACTTCTGTCCTGTCTGTGGTTTTTTTTTTTTTTTTTGGTTTTTTCGAGACAGGGTTTCTCTGTGTAGTTCTGGCTGTCCTGGAACTCACTTTGTAGACCAGGCTGGCCTCGAACTCAGAAATCTGCCTGCCTCTGCCTCCCAAGTGTTGGGATTAAAGGCGTGCGCCACCACGCCCGGCTCTGTCTGTGTTTAACAGAGCATCAATCTACAGGGAATACTACACAGCTAACTTGCATCCATACAGTTAAGAGCCTAGTGTCCTGGGTCCCTAAAAGACATCCCCCTTCATATGTTCAACACTCTCCTTTAACACCATCTCATATTTCAAAAACCATCTCACATCCAAGGTGATGAAGCCTCTGAAGTGTGCAGTGGGACTGGAGGCAGCCACCACCACTAATTTTTTTTTTTTAAATTTAATGTTTGTGTTTGTGTGAGTGACATACCACAGTGTGCATGTAGAACTCAGATTGATTGATGGATTTGATTTGATGTGCACGGGGGTTCATTCTGTGTACACTACATGGATACCTGGTAGAGACCTAAAAAGGGAATCTGATGCCCTGGGATGGGAACTACGAACACGAGTGAGCCACCACGTGGGCGCTAGGAACCAAGCCTGAGTTCCCTGCTAGTGCAGCCTGTTCTCTGAACAGCTGAGCACCCACCCTGCCTGGATACAGACCTTCAGTTACATCTATCATCCCGGGATGGGGCAGGGATGTGATAACGAGCTAGTAAGGGGGCAGTGTTCCAGAAAACGCACTGGGGCGGGGGAGGGGGAGACACAGTATAGACGTGCCTCTCAGGACCAGCCTCCCGAGCCAACTTCCTGTATTATTGTGCTGGTTTGAATGGCAATTGCTCTACAGAGTCCTATTTGAATGTTGTGTAGGCAGCTGGTGGAACTGAGCAAATGTTTGGGAAGGATTAGTAGGTGTGGCCCCATTAGAGGAAGTATGTCACTGGAATGAGCTTTTAAAAGCTCAGCATAAGCCCAGAGGGCCAGGAGAATGAGTGGGAATATGGAGCTGCTGGGGGGGGGGTGGGCGTGAGAGGAAACGACCTCTGGAAAGCCCCAGAGACCTGGGACATGAGAAGTTCCCAGGACTCAATGGGAATGACCTTAGCCCAAATGCCCAAGAGTGGGGAGATGGAACCTGAAGAGACCACCTCCAGTAGATAGACAGGGTCCGCAGTAAAGGGATGGGGGTCACCAACCCACCTTCAAAATTTCTGACCCAGAATTGTTCCTGTCTAAATGAAATGCAGGGTCAAATTGGAGCAGAGATCGAAGGAAAGGTCATTCAGTTGACGGACTCACCTTGGAATCCATTCCATGGTCAGGCACCGAACCCTGACGCTATTACTGAGGCTATGTTGTGCTTGCAGACAGGAGCCTGGCATGGCTGTCCTCTGAGAGGCTCTGCCAGCACGTGACTGAGACAGATGCCAATACTTTCAGCCAACTGACTGAGGTCGGGACCCCTATGGAAGAGTTAGGGGAAGGACTGAAGGAGCTGACTGGGATGCCAATCTCATAGGAAAAAGAACAGTGTCAACTCACCTGGACCCGTGGAAGCTCCAAGAGATTAAGCCAAAGAACATACACGGGCTGGTCTGTGGCCCCGGGCACATGTGTAGCAGGTCTGCCTTATCTGGTCTCAGTGTGAGAGGATGCACCCAATCCTGTCGAGACTTGATGCCAGGGAAGAGGGTGGTGAGTGGGGGGTGCAGAACTCATTGAGGGAAGACTGGGAAGGGGGGGAAACATTTGAAATGCAAATAAATAAAACAACTTTTCAAAAAAGGAAATAGAAGCCAAAATTAAACAAATAAATATCGGTCAGATGTGCGCTCAGCTCAGCCCCATGCCTGACTGCCTGCTGCCGTGCTCCCCATCACGATGATCAGGGACTCATCCTCTGAAACTGTAAAGCCCCAAAGAAACGCTGTTTTTAATAAGATGTCTTAAGCCGGGCGTGGTGGCGCACGCCTTTAATCCCAGCACTCGGGAGGCAGAGGTAGGCGGATTTCTGAGTTCGAGGCCAGCCTGGTCTACAGAGTGAGTTCCAGGACAGCCAGGGCTACACAGAGAAACCCTGCCTCAAAAAACCAAAAACAAAAAACAAAAAACAAACAAACAAACAAAAAAAAAACAAAAAAAGCTGTCTTGGTCATGGTGTCTTATCACAGCAATAGAAAATTATGTAATTGTCTAATTCTTAGCATTTTCCTCTTTAAAACTAGGAATGTCTCATGGATCTTTGGTCTACTCTATGCCATGTAATTTTTCCTCCATGCAGAACTTTTCCAAGGACTTGTGCATACTTGGTGAGCTGGCAAAATAATGGCAATATACCTTGTTTAACCCGGACATCTCGTTACCAGAAAAATACAAACTAATGGAAGTAACTTTGGGATTCAGCAATAAAAATGAGGAGGCTGGTGCTGTTTACTCTAGGAAAGGTCAAAAGAAAAAATATTTTAGGAGGCCAAATCCTGCCTGTGGTCATAGAAAGGGGCGGAAGGGAGGAGTTAGAAAGGTTGAGTGAAATTCTGGACTAAAAGGGATACATCTCCACAAACGTTTGTACTCAAACCTGGGCTGGTTTTCTTTACTATAGTTCCAAAGGAGCCGGTCCAGAATCATCCTTAGACGAGAGGATCAACACACTGTGGTCCAGCCATGCAGCAGCAGAACACTGCTCAGCAGGAAAAAGGAAATCAGATTGATACAAGAATGATTCAAAATAACGACGCAGGCTCAGACTTCAGCTCAGTGGCAGGAAGCTGGTTCTGCAAGCATGAGGCCCTGGGCTCCAGCCTCAGCACCACATAGTGAAACTTAAAAATAAATGATGATGGGCTGGTGAGATGGCTCAGTGGGTAAGAGTACCCGACCACTCTTCCGAAGGTCCAGAGTTCAAATCCCAGCAACCACATGGTGGCTCATAACCATCTGTAACAATATCTGATGCCCTCTTCTGGAGTGTCTGAAGACAGCTATAGTGTACTTACATATAATAAATAAATAAATCTTAAAAAAAAAATAAATAATGATGCTAATATAAGAAGCATGCTCTGAGGTCTAGAAAATGCCAACTGATTGATAGCAGCAGAAAGAACTACAGTGGTTGCCTGAAAAGCAAGGGTTGCCAAGGGTCACGAGAAGCCTTTGAAAGGGGATGGATATGTTTATTATCTTGTGGTGATAGTTTTGCCTGTGTACATACATGTTAGGACTCATTAAACCCAGGACCTTGCACATTGTGGTCAAGCATTCCATGACTAAGCTACACCCTCCAGCTCTAGATTACCTGATACAGCCTTAAGGAGACAGACAGGAGTGGGATACACCTTTAACTCCAGCACTCAAGACACAGAGGCAAGAAGATCTCTGAGTTAGAGGTCAGCCTGGCCCACAGAGTTCCAGGATGGCCAGGGCTACACAGAGAAACCCTGTCTCGAAAAAACAAAAACAAACAAACAAACAAACAAACAAGAAGTCATATGGAAACCTACTACTTCTGAAGATGTTTTCTAAGTGTGTAAAAAATTTAAACAGAGTCACCATTTAGAGGGGGAGACTACATCCCTATTAAACATCTTAAGCTAAAAAATAAAACCTCCAGTGCCAAGAGTGGGCTATATCTTGTTGAGTTGTCCCATTGTCTGCCTCCCCACAAAAAAAACATACGCTGGGGTTGGGGACTTAGCTCAGTGGTAGAGCACTTGCCTACCAAGTGTAAGGCTCTGGGTTTGGTCCTTAGCTCTGGAAAAAAAACAAAAAACAAAAAACAAATAAAACATACACTGTTGCTAAGGCTATTGGTTACTCTTCATGAGCTGTTTGCAAGACCCTATTGTTGAAGACACCACTTATGTCATCAAACATGGAGACCCTGACCTGGTGCCCAAGTAGGAACTCCACCCCCTACTGACTAATAGGTGCTAGAAGGTACTTTGCATAGTACCAGGGAAGAAAAGCAATCATAAATTAACCCAGATACAAACTCTGCAGCCTGCAACAGTGACTCGCCTGCCAGAGACGCTGGTATAGCAATGGTACACACATCATGAGAGTAACCAACCACTTCTTGCTTGGATTTACAGCCCACGGTGTGAGATGGAACCCATACCTGATATTGCAAAAGTAGTCAAGAACTTGGGACTAGATAGGTCATGGGGCTAGGTCTGCTAAAGGAACATAGCATATGTTCCTTTGACATACTGCTAAACCTATAGATTGGTGTGCCACTCAGCCCTCATCAGAGACGCTTCTCCTTGCAGTAGATGGGAATTAATATAGAGACCCAGCATAGACAATGTGCAGAGACATTGGAGCCGTCAGCCCTCTATGAGATGTCAAACCCCTCCCCCCAGGGCTCAGGGGTCTATGAAGGAGAGGAGGCCAGATGATTAAAAGAAACGAGCATCTTCAAGATACAAGAGGGCGGATGCCCAGATGAGCGCACAGAGACTGACAGCACACAGGAGATGCGCACAGGTTCAAACCAGATAAAGCCTCAGCTCTGAGAAGGGGAGAGGGTGAACATGAAGTTCCATTCTTAACCGAGAAGCTAGCAATAGCTGCCAGGAAAGGAATATTTTTCCAATGGTGACTCCCTGTGTTTTTCAGCCACTTCAGGGCAGCCATCCCCCCTCTTTTTTTCCCCAAGCATTTTGTTTTGTTTGGGTATTTTTAGTTTATTGAATTTTTTAAGTTCATGTGTTTTGGCTTTCATATTTTGTTGGCTGCTGTAGTTTTTCCTGTTTTTTTTTTTTGTTTGTTTGGTTGTTGCTGTTGTTGTTGTTGTTGTTGCTGCTGCTGTTGATGTTTGCTTTTGGAGACATTAGAGAGAGACAGAGAACATGAATTTTGGTATATAGGAGATGGGGAAATCTGTGAAGAGTTGTGGCAAAGAGAAGGACCATAATCAGAATGCATTATATAAAACATTTTGATAAAACATTAAAAAAATATATATATATATCACTGTATAAATACATGTATCATTTATTATTTATCAGTTATACCACAATAAAGTTGTCATAATAAGTTAGTTTGTTTGTTTTTTGAGGCAGGGTCTGGCTATTTAGTCTTAGCTGGCCTGGTCACTCTATAGACCAGGCTGGCTTCAAACTCACAGAGATCTGCCTGCCTTTGCCTCCTAAGTGTTGAGGTTAAAGTCCATGTACCTCCAAGCCTATCTCAATAGTTTCTAAAAACTCCAAACCTGTCTCAATAGTTTCTAAAAAGTCCTTGATGACAGCCAGAGCTATATACCTCATACAAAACAAAACAAAACAAAAACAAACTTTAGTACTAGCCAGGTATAGCTAGCTCCTATCTGTAACCTCATTACCTGGAAAGGTGTGCTAAGAGGACTGCGTGAGACCATGGCCAACACAGTCTGCATAGTAAAGTCCAGCCTAGCCCAACCTTGTCTAAACGTAATTAATCAATTAAAAAATAAACGGGAAAACTAAGGCCATTGAGACAGCTCCTTGGCGGAACCAGCCCCAGACCCCACAGTAAAAGAAAAAAGCCATCCTTCAAAAATTGGCCTCTGACCACACGTGCGCACTCACACATACATACAGTCACTAATAACAAATAAATAAAATGTATAAATTAACAAAATCAAATCCCCTTAGTGCTGAGGAGAATGTGTCTAAGGGAGAGAGCCCACAAAGAGAGCACAAGATAGATTCATCAGGCCTGAGCCAGCATCCGAAGTCACGTGATCATCTCAACAAAACCTAATCAAAAAAGGCTCTCCTGGGTCCCCTGACTGGGGAAGGGGGACTGGGGGAGAAAAGAGCTCAAATCTGGGCCTGATTTGCTATCTAAGAGAGAATTGTTTTATGTATCTGTTTTGTTTGCATGTATGTCTATGCACCATGTGCATGCCTAGCTAAAAAATCTCACCGGGGTCCTTTGTCCTATGAGAACAAGTGCTCCTAACTGCGGAACCACCTCTCTAGTGCCTGAATGCAAACACCTTCCTAGCATCTGTTGCATGAAACTTTTCTGGCAGTGACCTGAACACGTGGCTACTCGCCCACATAGGGCACTGGCGATCGATCAAAGTAACGGTCCCACAAAGTCCAGCCTGGCGAGTCCCTGAGTTCACTGCAGTTACTTGCAGGAATACGGGTAAGGGGTTACTGTACAGGAACTTGAGTGGCTCAAAGCCTACCACAGCATGGATCGGGCTTCATGCGAACTGTGCTCCTGCATCTGTCTTCATGACGTGTAGGCAGCTGGCAGGTCAGACTGTCCTCGGGGCTCTACTGTGATGGGCCTCCTCTTCCTAGCTTTTGTTTACGCTTCTATAACCTTAGGGAGGGGCATTGTGAAGCTGGAGAGCTTGCTTCAGCATTCTCAAACTGAGGAGGCCTGTTGACTTTCCTGAGTCTGGGACCTCCTTCCTCCCTCCAGGAAGGAATGTTTCAATTGGAGGAAATCACCGCACCATGGTATCCAAAGGTTTCTGGATAAAATGTTGTAATCGAATGGTTTTGACATCTGATTCTTTGAGAATCAGTCTCATTTAGGACACTGCTGTCTTCGTTTGCCTACTCTCCCCCCTCTCAAACAGTACTGTTAGCAGGGAGCTAGGAGCACGCTCGGGCTAGGGATGGGGAAAATACACACCCTATGCTATTCTGACCTGGCTCCACTTCTCCCTTGAGTCAGGAGAGGTAGAACAAAGCTCACAGGGAAAAACTGAAGAAGTGAATGTGACAGAGAGGCCAAGTTCTTTTCTTCTGAGTGGAACCTTTTCAAATGCATGGGGCTGAACATTCCTGAAGTTCAAGAGAAAAAGACCTATTGAGAACTTCAAGGGAGCCAGGCCTTAGTGATGCACACCTTTAGTCCCAGCACTGGGAAGGCAGAGGCAGGTGGATTTCTTTGAGTTCAAGGACAGCCTGGTCTTATAGACTGAGTTCTAGGACAGCCAGAGAAACCATGTCTTGAAATAGCTCACCCTGCCAAAAAGGGGAAAAACCTAGAGAATTCCTAGAGGGCCAGTATCTGTTTCCCCTCCTTTCTCGTTTCTTCCATGCTCTAGTCTTGGCCTTTCTCATATTTCTGAGATGCTAAACAATGTCCCCGGGTAGCAATCCGTTGTTCAACACTCTTTCCAAATGTCAGTTTTTACTGTGGTCACAGCTTTTATCAGCACTGTCCCGAGCCTTTGATTGCAGCTATCCCTCCTAGGAGGAAGAGATGAAATGACTGCTGTTGTCATTTTGGCTGCTGCTTCCGGAACCCAGGTTTTGGGCATGTTCTGGAAGAGCCCTATTGGAAAGCTACACCCTCAGACCCTGCCAACACACCTATATTCTTGGTCTATAAAACAGGGCAATTCTTTGAGTGGTGCCCTATTTCAATCATGCAAAAGAACTTGAGTTTGGAGTGTTAGAATCTAATAAAACCTTGGTGCCAAGACTGGCAAAAATTGGCTAGCAATCTTGGCAGAATTTCTCAGCCAGCCATCTGCCTAGGAATGACCTTGTTATCAAGGCCAATACCAAAAGCCACCCCGGATGCAGGACAGCAATAAGACTCTGGGAAACAAGGCCAGTTATTTCATCTGAGGGCCCTCAGACTCCACTGTAAAGAAGTTGCCTTTGCTTCTTCCTTCCACACAATTGGACTTCCAATGCACTTTGTTTCTTGGGAATTTGGGGTGAGGAAGGCTGAGGAATGCATAGCAGGCACAGACCTGTGCTCCTAAGCACAGAGGGAGACGGAGGAGGGTAGGCGGGGCTAGGAAGAGGTCTGCCAACACAAATGTCCTATGGGGACTTGGCAGTTTTGCCAGGAGGTTGGCAGGGATGTGCTCTTGTCTAGAGAAGGTGCCTGTCCCCCTGCTTGGGGCTGAGGAATCTGGAGTCCTGGGAAAGGGCAGGGAAGGTCTAGAATTTGAAAGAACTATGCTGATGCCTAGGGACTACTGGAATTTTCCAAGACAGAGGAGGCGAGGGTTGAGAGCCTGAAGGGCCCTCAGAGGAAAAGGATCAGGTGGAGGTGAGTTTACTCTAAGTTCACTTAGTTCCTGGAGACCGTGCTGGGCAGAAGGGATACTCTAGGGCCTAGGGTCAAAGGTGAGTGGGGAGCCAAGGCTTGGGAATTCAGCACACCAAATCCACTGCACCATCTGCCTAAAGGTTGTGGGTTCACAGAAGACTTAGGGCACATTAAGATGGCAGGAAGCACTTGTACAGTACTCCATTCTAGCAACACTCCACGCTATTGGCCTTCATCTTCCCTGTCTCAGCATCACATGGACACTGAGGTCCAACCCCCTACTTAGGCTTCTGTTTCATTTTCTCACCTTTTTTTTTTTTTTTTTTTTTTTTTTTTTTTTTTTTTTTT